>NC_083100.1:73646287-74018787 GCF_949774975.1 Lagenorhynchus albirostris
GGATCTTCCTTGACCGCGGCATGAACCTGCATCCCCTGCATCAGCAGGCGGACTCTCAACCACTGCGCCACCAGGGAAGCCCGATAGTTTGATTAATATGTGTCTTGGCGTGTTTCTCCTTGTATTTATCCTGTATGGGACTCTCTGCACTTCCTAGACTTGATTGACCATTTCCTTTCCCATATTAGGGAAGTTTTCAAGTATAATCTCCTCAATTATTTTCTCAGACTCTTTCTTTTTCTATTCCCCTTTGGGACCCCTATAATTCAAATATTGGTGAGTTTAATGTCCCAGAGGTCTCTGAGACTGTCCTCAATTCTTTTCATTCTTTTTTCTTTATTCTTCTCTTTGGTAGTTATTTCCACTATTTTATCTTCTAGGTCACTTATCTGTTCTTCTGCCTCCGTTTTTCTGCTCTTGATTTTTTCTAGAGAATTTTTAATTTCATTTCTTATGTTGTTCATAATTGTTTGCTCTTTCGTTCTTCTAGGTCCTTGTTAAACGTTTCTTGTATTTATTCTATTTCCAAGATTTTGGACCATCTTTACTATCCATACTCTGAATTCTTTTTCACGTAGACAGCCTATTTCTCTTCATTTGTTTGGTCTGGTGAGTTTACCCCTTGCTCCTTCATGTACTGTGTATTTCTCTGTCTTCTCATTTTGCTTAACTTACTGTGTTTGGGGTCTCCTTTTCACAGGCTGCAGGTTCACAGTTCCCATTGTTTTTGGTGTCTTCCCCCAGTGGCTAGGTTTGGTTAAGTGGTTTGTGTAGGCTTCCTGGTGGAGGGTACTGGTGCCTGTGTTCTGGTGGATGAGGCTGGATCTTGTGTTTCTGGTGGGCAGGACTGCACCTGGTGGTGTGTTTTGCAATGTTTGTGAACTTACTATGATTTTAGGCAGCCTCTCTGCTAATGGGTGGGGTTGTGTTCCTGTCTTGCTAGTTGTTTGTCATGGCATGTCCAGCACTGTAGCTTGCTTGTCATTGAGTGGAGCTGGGTCTTAGCATTGAGACGGGGATCTCTGGGAGAGCTCTTGCCAATTGGTATAACATGGGTTCCGGAGGTCTCTGGTGGACCAATGTCCTGAACTAGGCTCTCTCACCTCAGGGGCTCAGGCATGACACCCGGCCGGAGCATGAAGACCCTGTCAGCCACACGGCTCAGAATAAAAGGTAGAAAAGAAAGAAAGAAAGAAAAATAAATAAATAAAGGTATTAAAATAAAAAAAACTAAAAATAAAAGAAGAGAGCAACCAAACCGATAAACAAATCCACCAATGATAACAAGTGCTAAAAACTATACTAAAAAGAAAAACAGACTGACAGAACCCTAGGACAAATGGTAAAAGCAACCCTATACAGACAAAATCACACAAAGAAGCATACACATACACAGTCACAAAAAGAGAAAAAGAAAAGAAAAAATATATATATAAAAAGAAAGAGAGCAACCAAATCAATAAAAGAATCTATCAATGATAATAAGCTCTAAATACTTAACTAAGATAAGCATAAAACCAGAAACAAATTAGATGCAGAAAGCAAACCCAAAGTTTACAGTTGATCCCAAAGTCCACCACCTCAATTTTGGGATGATTCATTGTCTATTCAGATATTCCACAGACGCAGGGTACAACAAGTCGATTGTGGAGATTTAATCTGCTGCTCCTGAGGCTGCAGGGAGAGATTTCCCTTTCTCTTCTTTCTTCACACAGCTCCCGGGGTTCAGCTTTGGATTTGGCCCCGCCTCTGCATGTAGGTCGCCTGATGGCATCTGTTCTTCACCCAGACAGGAGCGGGTTAAAGGAGTGTCTGATTCAGGGGCTCTGGCTCACTCAGGCCGTGGGAAGGGAGAGGTACTGAATGTGGGGCGAGCCTGCAGCGGCAGAGGCCAGCGTGACCTTGCAACAGCCGGAGGCGCGCCGTGTGTTCTCCTGGGGAAGTTCTCCCTGGATTACGGTACCCTGGCCGTGGCGGACTGCACAGGCTCCTGGGAGGGGAGGTGTGGATAGTGACCTGTGCTCGCACACAGGCTTCCTGGTGGCTGCAGCAGCAGCCTTAGTGTTTTATGCCCATCTCTGGTGTCCGCACTGATAGCCGTGGCTCGTGCCCATCTCTGGAGCTCTTTTAGGTGGTGCTCTGAATCCCCTCTCCTCACGCACTCTGAAACAATGTTCTCTTGACTCTTAGGCAGTTCCGGACTTTTTCCCTGACTCCCTCCCAGCTAGCTGTGGTGCACTAGCCCCCTTCAGGTTGTGTTCATGCAGCTAACCCCAGAGATCCCAACCTCTCCCTGAGATCTGACCTCCAAAGCCCGAACCTCAGCTCCCAGCCCCCACTCTCCCCAGTGGGTGAGCAGACAAGTGTCTCAGGCTGATGAGTGCTGGTTGGCAGTGATCCTCTGTGAGGGGATCTCTCTGCTTTGCTCTCTGCACCCCTGCTGCTGCACTCTCCTCCATGGCTCTGAAGGTTCCTCCCACCCCGCCCCAGCCCGTCTCCACCAGTGAAGGGGCTTCCTAGTGTGTGGAAACTTTTCGTCCTTCACAGCTCCCTCCCAGAGGTGCAGGTCCCATCCCTATTCTTTTGTCTCTGTTTTTACTTTTTTTCTTTTGCCCTACCCAGATACGTGGGGCGTTTCTTGCCTTTGGGGAGGTCTGAGGTCTTCTGCCAGCATTCAGTAGGTTTTCTGTAAGAGTTGTTCCACATGTAGATTTTTTTTTTTTTTTTTTTTTGCGGTACACGGGCCTCTCACTGTTGTGGCCTCTCCCGTTGCGGAGCACAGGCTCTGGACATGCAGGCTCAGTGGCCATGGCTCACGGGCCTAGCCACTCCACGGCATGTGGGATCTTCCCAGACCGGGGCACAAACCCGTGTTCCCTGCATCGGCAGGTGGACTCTCAACCACTGCGCCACCAGGGCAGCCCTAGATGTATTTTTGATGTATTTGTGGGGAGGCAGGTGATCTCCACATCTTACTCCTCTGCCATCTTAAGGTCCTCTGCCCATATTTTATTAAAGCTACTTTCTTTTTCTATTCTATTTTTCCTTACCATTAAGAAAGGAAAATGTTTTGAAATGACCATATGACAAGAAAATAAAATTTTGAAAAGGAATACAAAGGGTCAAAGAATTTCCATTGCCCTGTCTAGCTTTACTTCACAGACAGTAGTGCCAGTTGTCCCGGCTCCTTTCCTGTTGCTGTCCTTTTCATATTCAAAACACTGATGAGCTTGAGTTGTTCTTTTTTTAACTCAGAAGTCTGCAAATGATGAAAGGCAGCAGGTCAAACCTGAGAGTTTTCTGAATTAAAAAAATATTTTGCATTTTATGTCCTGCTCCCAAATTAGGGAAATTGAATCACCTAATTTTTGGAAAAGAGGAAAAGGTATGTGTCAGAAATTTATGTAAGGCACTGGCTAATAAATGTTTTAGCATATAACCCCCAAATGTAGGAAACCAGTTTATTGAAAATAGTATCTAATTCAAAACACTAATATTTCCCAACCAAATATTAGTAAGAATAGCACACAAACACAAGTGATACATTGGGTTCTTTTTTGTAGTCTTATGGTCTTTACATTTCTAGACACCAGGGTGTGCTTGCCACCACATGTAAATATGGATGAACATTTATTTTCTGGTTGATTAGAAATATGCACATCCTTTGGTTTCATGTGGGTAACAGATGTCTTGTGGGTAACAGATGTCTTGGCTTTTATAGACTAATTGGCAAAAAGGGGGAAGAAGAGGATAATTAAAAGGGTAGGAGGAGACACAAGAAAAATGCAATCTTCCTTGTGGGGAAAATCTAATAGACCTCCTTATTACGGGTAATTACCTCCTTCTTCTACTTCATTTGCTATCCCTTTCCATATGACTCAAGTACAGTATAATGGGAAAGTATAAAATAAAGAAATGTAAGTCTGACCTGTTGTCTGCTAACAACCAGTTTTATCCTGTCATAGAATATTCTAGTGTAATTGACTCAATAACATAATTTTTTTTAAAAAACAAAATATGAATGCATGTCTCGTCTCTAATGGCAACCTATGTTTTAATTGGTAACACTAGGGATCTATGTTCAGTCTTGCATTTTTCATTTCCCACCAATCCACTATGTGCAAGAATGAATACGTTTGTAGGTTGTGTCTTAGATATACATCTTAGGTTCGTTTTAGTTTACTGTTTGTTCTCTGTCAGTGCTACAGTACAGCCAATTGACCTGGAATAAATGAGGACATTTAGCAATTGTTTGAAGCCATTATCATCAACAAATCCTCAGTTTTGTCAGTGCTTTCCAGCATGCAAGATTTAAAGTAAATGTGTCACTTAA
Organism: Lagenorhynchus albirostris; assembly: GCF_949774975.1. Classification (NCBI taxonomy): domain Eukaryota; kingdom Metazoa; phylum Chordata; class Mammalia; order Artiodactyla; family Delphinidae; genus Lagenorhynchus; species Lagenorhynchus albirostris. The sequence continues at coordinate 73,650,621 of NC_083100.1, forward strand.
CTATGTCTTAACTGTATCACTTTGGTCTGTATTATTCTTCTGATTGGTACCTTTTACTTTAAATTGAAGGAGTTTTTTTTTTTTGCAGTACACAGGCCTCTAACTGTTGTGGCCTCTCCCGTTGCGGAGCACAGGCTCTGGACTCACAGGCTCAGTGGCCATGGCTCACGGGCCAGCCGCTCCGCGGCATGTGGGATCTTCCCGGACCGGGGCATGAACCCGTGTCCCCTGCATTGGCAGGTGGACTCTCAAGCACTGCGCCACCAGGGAAGCCCTGTAATCATTTTTATAAGGAGCTAGTAATGCTTCCAAGAGAAAGTATCAGATTATGTACTTAGAAACTTACACTTAATACAAAACTTAAACAAACTGAAAGGTAAGATTATTTATACTAGATATTAGGCACAGGATATTGACTTTTATTTGACCACTTGTCTCAGAAAATATGTAGGCAGAATTTGTTTAAAAAGATAATTAGGACAATAAAGATCAAAATATCAATTGTCCATTGTTAAGTAATTATTAATTTCTTTTTGCTGTATTAGAATTAAATTTTATTCTAAAAATAAAATATTTTCTTGTATATAAAATATAAATTTTATAATAAGTTATATTTTATTCACCATTGCTAGAAACTGGTGAGGTGTGAGGATGGTTTCTGTACCCATCTTTTTTTTTTTTTAATATCAGCTTTGGTAGGATAGAGACAACATTGTTTGAGTAGTCTGATGACTGCCACATAAATTCAGTCACTTGATCTTTTTGAGCCTCATTTCATTATCTGTAAAATGGAGAGAGTGGCAACTAATTCCCACGGTTGCACTGGGAATTATACGCAACGATAAGCACACATGAAACTAACATATGTTTAGTTATTGAGTACTTTATGGTTGTCTCCACTCATTGGACCCATATCCCTTAGTTACTTGCCTTGATTTCCAGGCTAGGCTTCTCATGGAAATAGAAAATTCAAGGAGACTCTGATGAAGAGTCTAGTAACAAATGGTTTGAGACTATGTGTCAGGAGAGTTATTCTTCCCAACTTCAGCCCCTTAAAATATGAGATTGAAGAATAACCACAGTGGGGTAGGTTTTTTAATTGTAAAAGAATTTTCCATATTTTTAAATTTCCGTAAGTTGTAAATTCATAAAATTGTAAAATGTTGGCACTCTATGAGACTTCAGGATTTCTAGACCCACTGCCCTTCCCCTGGTTAATTTCCCATTTTTCAGAGGAAGGCACTGAAGCCCTATAAGGTTAAATATCTTCTCCAAAGCCAATCAACAAATGAGTGACAGAGCCAGGACTGGAAACTTGGTGTTTTCCTGAAATCTTTATCTGTACTATCACAAGACCACCCTTCTTTGTGACCACTGGGGATCTAGCCTGGACCATTAAAAGAATAAGAGCTTTCAACTCACTCAGCCATGCAGAAAGAGATGCATTTCTTTGTTATGCTTTTTTATTTTTATTCTTTATTGGAGTATAATTGCTTTACAATGTTGTGTCAGTTTCTGCTGTACAATGAAGTGAATCAGCTATATGTATACCTATATCCTCTCCCTCTTGGATCTCCCTCCCACCACCTCCCCCATCCCGTCCATCTAGGTCATCACAGAGCACCAAGCTGAGCTTCCTGTTCTTTATAGCATGTTCCTGTTAGCTATCTGTTTTATGTAAGGTAGTGTATATATGTCAATCCTAATCTCTCAATTCGTCCCACCCTCCCCTTCCCCCACTGTGTCCACTTGTCCATTCTCTACATCTACGTCTCTATTCCTGCCCTGCAAATAGGTTCATCTGTACCATTTTTCTAGATTCCACATATATGCATTAATATCTGGTATTTGTTTTTCTCTTTCTGGCTTACTTCACTGTATGACAGACTCTAGGTCCATCCACATCTCTCCAAAGACCCAATTTCGTTCCTTCAAATGGCTGAGTAATATTCCATTGTATATATGTACCACATCTTCTTTATCCATTCATCTATCATTGGACATTTAGGTTGTTTCCATGTCCTGGCTATTGTAAATAGTGCTGCAATGAACATTGGGTACATGTGTCATTTTTAATTATGGTTTTCTCAGGGTATATGCCCAGTAGTGGGATTGCTGGGTCATATGGTAGTTCTATTTTTAGTTTTTTAAGGAACCTCCATACTCTTCTCCATAGTGGCTGTATCAATTTACATTCCCACCAACAGTGCAAAAGGGTTCCCTTTTCTCCACACCCTCTCCAGCATTTATTGTTTGTAGATTTTTTGATGACGGCCATTCTGACCCATGTGAGGTGATACCTTATTGTAGTTTTGATTTGCATTTCTGTAACAATTAGTGATATTGAGCATCTTTTCATGTGCCTCTTGGCCAACTGTGTGTCTTCTTTGGTGAAATGTCTATTTAGGTCTTCTGGCCATTTTTTAATTGGGTTGTTTGTTTTTTGATATTGAGCTCCATGAGCTGTTTGTATATTTTCGAGATTAATCCTTTGTCCATTGCTTCATTTGCAAATATTTTCTCCCATTCTGAGGGTTGTCTTTTCATCTTGTTTATGGTTTCCTTTGCTGTGCAAAAGCTTTTAAGTTTCATTAGGTCCCATTTGTTTATTTTTGTTTCTATTTTCATTACTCTAGGAGGCGGGTCAAAAAAGATCTTGCTGTGGTTTATGTCAAAGAGTGTTTTTCCTATGTTTTCCTCTAAGAGTTTTAAACCCAGAGATAAACCTACACACATATGGTCACCTAATTTATGACAAAGGAAGCAAGAATATACAATGGAGAAAGGACAGCCTCTTCAATAAGTGGCTCTGGGAAAACTGGACAGCTGCATGTAAAAAATGAAATTATAACACTAGCTAACACCATACACAAAAATAAGCTCAAAATGGATTAAAGACCTAAGTTTAAGACTAGACACTGTAAAACTCTTAGAGGAAAACATAGGAAAAACACTCTTTGTTATGCTTTTTAAATGGTCTGTGCACATTAGTTCATTCAGTCTTTCTTTATGGATTACAAATGTATTTTGATTGTTTCATAGGACCACCAGCTTTAACTCCTCCAGTAAAAGAAGACAGAGTCACTAATATTTACATAGTAATTTCTATGAGCCAGGCATTATTCTTAGGACTTTATGTAGATTAACTATTTTATTCTCCATAATGACACCGTGAGGAGGTATATCTCACCTTTCATATAAGGGTGTGGAAGCACAGAGGAGCCAAGTAATAGCCAAGATTATTACCAGGATTTGAAGGCTTTTGTCAGATTTGAATCAGAAGATGCTAGAGAGAGGGAGATTCCACTGTCAGAAGATGCCTGGGTGGATGGATCTTTATTATGTGAGCTCTCTTTTATGCAAGGAGAGTGACTTAAAACATTTCCAAATTACCTAGATTTTATATATCTAGCTCTCCTGAGTCCCAATCAGTCTACATTATTAGGTTCTACCATAGCACATTAATATCAACAAAAGATTATATTTATTTATATTGATAACCACTAGAATAAATAGAAGAGTAAGCTATTATACTTGATCCAATGTTGATTAAAAAAAAGGTATTTTATTTCATGATTGTAAGTCCCTTAGCATGTAGTAATAAAAATGTTTGTAGGGATGGTATTTTGCTGTTCAAGAACAATTATCAAAAGAAGAGGTAATTTCTATTGATCACTATGTGGTTTGTTCTTTCTTACACATGCAGTTATATAGGAATATTATCTATATTGCTTACATTGGTATTTGAAGTTGAGTATAAAAATGGCCATTTCTGTATCAAATATTTTACAGGTATAAAATCAGCTCCAATTTGAGTAATTAGCAATTTAAAGACTTTAATTTGAGAAAAAAGTGATTGTATGGAAAAACGTTGGACATTCAGAAATTGCAGGGTGCTGTTACGATTTAACAAAACCTTCATTAAAGTAATGATACAAAAGGCTTATTCAGCATTGTTCTATTTAAAAATAATTTAAATAAAATTTGAATAAATTACTCACAACCACTGGATTATTCCAGTGGTTGACGTGATGACAGATATTTAACGTCAGAACAGAAGTGCTCTACCACTTTGAACATGTGAGTTAACGTGGGGTGTGTGTGTATATGTGTGTGTGTGTTTATTAAGTAGCGAATGTTGAGAAAACTTGAGAAGAAAACAGATTAATTTAGCAAAGTCTAATTTTTGAAAGTTTTATTGATGCGAATATATTAAATTCTATGATTGATTTGTTTTGCTCTACTGAATAGATGTGTTCATTAAAGAAAATTGCCTGAGGGTCATGGTCTATGTTCAAATGACTCTCGTTCTGAGATGTATTCTTTAGTGAAGAGGGGGAAGTATAATGGCTCATCAATGCCTTAAAGGTAACTGTGACAATACAATAATGTTAAAGAATCACAGAATATAAATGTGAAGAGTCACACTATTTTTTAAAGCTGTAAATATCTATGGTTAGGTTTGTGTTTAGCACATTCACTTAACAATTTAAAGGAGAAATTGTAAATGAACAGAATACACTGGACTGTTCAGTTACTCAGCTCCTGTAACAATACTTATGTTCTACAAGTGATGCTGGACAGCGCCCCTAGGTTGCTGTGTTACTGTATCCTAGCATTTCATAGGAGCTATTGATTTAGGAAAGAGCTGGTTGAGCTTAAAAAGGAGGGATTTACACCATGGATTAGAAAATTGTTTCAAAATATAGTAGCAACTGAATAAATTGCTTGTAAAAATATAAGCAATAGTAAATGATGATTGGGCAACCCTTTTGATAAAACACATTGCCGAGAGGGAGTAACAGCTTTAGCATGTGTGTCTATCTAGTACTATTTAAACCCTCTCTCAATCTTCATAAAGATTGAATTTCGCTATTCAAGTATTATGAAATTAATTTGCATTATAGCTTCCTAAAGCTTTTTGCCTTACCTTTTCCAGGTTTGAAGTGTGTTTGTCTTTTGTGTGACTCTTCAAACTTTACCTGCCAAACAGAAGGAGCATGTTGGGCTTCCGTTATGTTAACCAACGGAAAGGAACAGGTGATCAAGTCCTGTGTCTCTCTCCCAGAATTAAATGCGCAAGTCTTCTGTCATAGTTCCAACAATGTTACCAAAACGGAATGCTGCTTCACAGATTTTTGCAACAACATAACTCTGCACCTTCCGACAGGTAAAGGGTTTATCTTTGTTCATGCCAAATTTAATTGAACTCTTGGAAAGTTATATACACATGATAGAAATCAAACTGTTTTATGTTTCTTTAAATAAGAAAATCTGTTTTACAGTTCTCTCTCTCCCTTTTTTTGTTTTTGGTAAAATTCTCTAGAGCCTAGTTGAGATTGATTTTTTAAAAATTGCGCAAGACTGTCAAAACATTGACAACAGCATAACAATTTTGAAGAAATCTGTACACGAGTTGTATTTTTTGAAGTGATTAATGAACCTAAAGTAAAATATAAATTTTTATGGATTCTCTTAAAGGAAAGAAATTAAAATGTATACCAAGAAAAAGAAGAGAAAAAAGAGCAAAACAAAAATAGTAGATTGCCAACTTTTATGGAGACAGAATCTTTTTTTCATAGGTAACTTCTGCATATCTTCTTTGCCCACACTCAAGTGAGAGCACTCATTAACAGAAGACAGATAGAATGGAATTTGACCCTTCATTATTGTGCAAATATAGTCTTGCCTTTCCCCCAATTTCATGGAGTTTTATCCTAATTTACAAGGTACAAAAATCTTAATCTGGCCTTTTATCAATAATCTGGAGTCTGAAATTTTGGGGGCTAGTAAGGGGCAAGTAATTCAAATTAAAAACTAATTTATGACATGAAAATGTCCTGCTTGTAGATTTTCTTTAGTACGTTAATATCTATACACAAATACATATTCTTCCTCACAAATGAACATTTACATGTACTGTTATCCAATCTCAGATGTTCATATATCACCATATTCTAATATAGTATTTTTAACCTATTATTATTATTATTTTTAATAAATTAACTGCTCTCCCCCTTTTTTACTGGAGAACATTTACTTTATGCAAAAACTTGACATTACTTCTACAAATGAAAAACCAATTTACTTGCCATAAATAAAAGGTAACTACGTAAATAAACAAATGTACTGACTGCATTACAGTTAGGTATTTTGTATTTTCTTTTTGTTTAAAAGAGAAGACAGTGGTGTTAAAGACATACTAACATGAAATGAGTGCTTTTGATACATAATCAGAAAAACTAAGAGAACTAGAGGAGAAATTCTTGTGTGATTCAATGTTATTTAGTATCATGTTGGTTTACCACTCCAATTAATCTCAAGAACCCTTAAAAATCATTTCATGAACCACCCCTAATACTTGTCCCATTCTTTGAGAAACACTACTCTGAAGCATTATCCTATATGTTACGACCTCAGAAGTCATACTTGGCATATTTCATCCCCCAAAGCTACTAGGAGTCTTTGATTTTAGACCACAGTTATTTTGTCTCAGATTCCATAGACTTCCTTGGTTTGATAGTGATCTGGTATCTATTCTGATACCAGAATTTTTCTTTCCTTATATATTCTCCCCTGATTTTGGTGGACCAGAGAACCCTAAAATGAAGGTCCCCTATATTTGATGCTGGTCTTCCCATGACAAGATCCAAAAGATTAAGGAGGGGAAGGAAAGTCTCCATATTAGGCTGTGGCAATGACCTCTTTAATGTGTCTTCTTAATAAAGAATTATCCATAAGACCATGTTCTGCCAGTCAGTATGGGTACAAGACAGTACTTTGACTGCAACAAAAGGTCTTGGAGGACAAAATGGTTCACACGCAGTTGGGCAAATTAAAGGTGCTTAGCGCAGCTAGGATGTGGGTCCTTCCCAGCCCAACTCTAAACTGTCTAACTACTGAGATGCCTATGATCTACCTTTAAGTCCACTTGGGAACCAGACTTTCTTTTTAAAAAATCAGTTTTATTGAGGTATAATTTGGATATAATAAAATGCACACATCTTAAGTGCACAGTTTGATGTGTCTTGACACATACATTTGTGTAACTGCCACAACATTTCCGTTACCTCAAAATGTTCTCAGTCAATCGCCACTTTCACCAGGGCCGGGAAACTCATCTATTTTCTAATAGCTGTAGATTAATTTTTACTGGAGTTTCACATAAAAGGAGTCCTATGGAAGATATAATTTTGCACTTGGCTTCTTTCACTCAGCATGTTTTTGAGATTTATTCATGAAGTTGGGTATATCAGCAGCTTGTTTCCTTTTTACTGCTGGGTAATATCCCACTGTATGTTTTGTTATTTTTACGTTTTCATCCACAATGGGTATTCAGGTTGTTTTCATTTTGGGGCTGTTATTAACAAAGCTGCAATGAACAATTGAGTACAAGTCTTTGGAGATATGTTACCTTTCTCTTGAGAAAATACCTAAGAGTGGAATTGAATGGTCAAATAATAACTATATGTTTAATTTATAAATCTAATCTCCCAAATAGTTTTCACACTGCTTATACCATTTTATGTTCCCAATAGAAATGTATGATAGTTCCATTTGATCCATATTTTTGTCAGCACTTGGTATAATCAGTCTTTTTAATTTTGGCCATTCAAGTGATTGTATAGTGGTATTTCATTGTGGTTTTAATTTACATTTCCCTAATGATGATCAATTATTTTTTTCTTGTGCACATTGGACATTTGTGTTTCTTTCTTTATAAAGTGTCAAATATTTTACATATTAAAAAAACTGGGTTATCTTCTTATGGTTGAATTTAAGAGTTCTTTATATATTCTGAATACAAGTCCTTTATCAGATATGTATATTATGCCTATTTTCTCTCATTCTGTGGATTGACATTTTGCTTCCTTGAAGGTGTCTTTTGCAGAGTAGAAGATCAAAATTTGATGAAGTATATTTTGTCTTATTAAAAATTATTAATGGTTCACATATTTCATGTCCTGAGAAGTCTTTATCTATCCAAAGGTCATAAATATTTTCTTTTATGTTTTCTTGTAGAAATTTTAACATTTCAGCTTTTACATTTAGGTCTATGTTCAATTTAAATTTAATTTTTGTTATTATGTGAGGTTAGGTGGAGTTTTATTTTTTCCACATGTATATGAAGTTGTTCCTAGCATCATTTGTGGAAAAATCTATCCTTTCAATTACTTTGACCCTTTGAATTAAAATAAAGTGACCATGTATATGTGGGTATATTTCTGGCCTCTATATGTCTATACTTATGTCACTATCAAACTTTCTTGATTATTGTAGCCTTATAGTAAGTATTAAAGTCAGGTCGTATGACCCCTCCAACTTTGTTCTTTTTCAAAATTGATTTGGCTATTCTAAGTCCTTTGAATTTCCATTTAAATTTTGGAATTGGTTTGACAATTTTCACAAAAATATGATGATGAAATTTTTATTAGATTGAGTTGAGTATGGATTATTTGGAGAAAATAGTCATGTTAATAATATTAACTCTTTTGATCCATGAACATAGTATGTTTTTCCATTTATTTAGTTTTTCTTCAGTTACTCTTAGTGTATTGTAGCTATCAGAAAACAGGTCTTATACATATTTCCTTGAATTTATCCCTAAGTATTGCATGTTTTTAGATGCTACTATAAATGGTATTTTTAATATATCAATTTCTAAATGTTAACTGCCAGTATATGAAAATAAAATTAATTTTGTATATTGACCTTATATCCTGTAAGCTTGTGAAAATAGCATATTAGTTCTAATAGCTTTTTAAAAAATTCTTTGGCATTTTCTACATACAGAATAATCTGTGAGTACAGACAGTTTTACATCTTCCATTCTGATCTCTATACATTTTATTTCTTTTTCTTGTTTTTTTGCACTGGCTAGGATCACTAATATGATGATGAGTAGGCGTGGTTAAAGATCCTTGCCTTTTTCCTAGTTCTAGGAGGAGTGCACTCACTCTTTTACCATTAAATATGAAGTTTTTTTGGTAGATCCCTGTTATCAACTGAGGAAATTTGCTTTTATTGCTAGTTTTGGGAAAGTCTTTTTTAAAATCATGAATGGATATTAACATTTTTCAAGTATTTTCATGGATTTATTGAGATTATAGCATGACTTTTCTTCTTTAGTCTACTGATATGATGGATTATCTTAATTGGCTTTCAAAGATTACTTATAACAGGGAAGGTATGTATTATCTAGCCAGTTAATTAATATGTCTACAAAAAATGTTATGTGACATTTAATTGATATCAAATTTCTTTACATAAACTAAAAATTTGTTTCTTTTAGTGACATGGGTATGGTAAATTGACATTGAATTGAGTAGGATTGCATATGCAGTCATCTTGTGTTAGGTTGTTCTCTCTGTGAGGCAGCACTGAATGGTTATTAGCTGTGTTTGGAACAGCAGCTGTTGGAGAGGAGTTGGGAACCTCTAGGCTGAGCTGTGATATAGCCAGTGCCAAGAACTCTGCTGTTTTTGTGTCATCAGGTGAGTGTGATTGATATCCCCTGCTCTGCCTAGTAAGAATTTATCAATTTCAAATGTGATCACATGTATATGAAATATATAAAAGTACGCTGAAAAGTAGACAGTGTGATATTTCCACAGTACTTAATCCTCTGCATCACATTCATGGGTAAAATGATAGAAGAAAAGATTGAGAGGTGACCAGAACAGGTTGGAGAAACTCTGGGACTTCCCTTTTCAGTTTCAGCTGAAAGCTAAGTGGATCCTTCCCTTTTGGCTCTTTCATTCATCACCCCAGCTTGTGGTGTCATTTCTGGCTAACTGACTTCATGTAGGTACAGTTACCCACCCTTGTCATGTTTCAGCTGGCTCTTTTCCGTCCGTAAGTCCTGTTTGTGATGATTGGGCTCTTGCTTCGTTTCTTTGTGACAAACTTCCTACCTTGAATACATCTCGTGACTTTTTTCTCCCCCCTTCCTCTCCCTGATGGTGTCCTAGTAACTCAGCAACTGGAGATCTGTAGGCACAAACTCTTGCCCTCCTAAAAATCCTCTTAAGTGTTTGATTCTAATTCTTAAAACTTTAGACCAGTGGCTTTCATACAGCTTTCCATTGTGGCACACAGAAAGAAATACATTTTATATAATTTCCCCCAACCCACATGCACACACATCTGAAACAAGAATTTCACAAAATATTCTTACCCATAAAATGTACAAGGTACTCTGTGCTCTTTCATTAAGTAAAAATGCTGATCAGACCCCATAAGTTGTTTACATATTTACAGTTGAAGAGAGACTGCTTTAGTTGATATTTAAAATGTGGTAATTTTAAATGCAGCAAGGACATTTATTATTTTAATTAACTAGCTCAACAAACTATTAAGAATCTGGTTACTATTTTAATTTACAATGTTTTTCTTTTAAGTGGCCTTTTAAAACCTTCTTACCCATTCATTTATAATACTAAATTGGATTAAAGTTGAATTAATTCAGATCATTGTAAGCAGGATTTGATTTAGATCACATTAAATTTGATCACTTGCCCTTAAAAAAAAGTACTTCCTTGCTTCACATTGCATGTGGGTTTAATTTTCAGGAGTTAATTTTTTTGATAGAAGTAATTTTATAGTTTAGTAGAAATATAACATTAGAAAAATTGCTCGTTTCCCTGAAGCTTATTGTAGTAGATATCTTTGATGTCACTGGAGTGACCTTCCAAGTTCAGCTATTATCACAAATATTTAGAGGGCTTTTTTCTAAGTAAACTTGAAAGGTGAAAACCATTTCCAAAAACAGGCATGTATTTGACTTGTGCTTGGAGCTCATGTCTCTACTAATAGTAAATATGTTATTTTCATTATACGAACATACTGAATATTTAAATAATACAATTAATATAGGCTATGCAAATCAGTTAAGCAAGAGAAACATATGTATTTTATGTAGTGTAACCTAATTTCTTATTACTGTTTATTTCTAGACCAGATAAAAATAGCTCTTTTAAACTCCAAAAATATCTGCCCACCTTTCTGGATTCTACTTGTCTTTCCCTGACTCCAGTGACTTTAGATCTAGTACTCTCAGGCTTCAGTACATTTCCTGCACAGTAACTCATGCAGATTGACCACTCACAGCTTCCTCTGAAATTAGGAGAGAAGCCACTTTGGTGGGAAAAATTCACCTCAAAAATAAATGATGTTTTCTTAGCTCTTCAAGAGCATTTCCATTTCAATAAAAAAAGGACTTATTTACCCAAATTAGTGCGTACTTTTGGGGTGGAGGATGGGGAGGGGGATTGTTTTCAGGGTAAACAAACAAATAATAAGTGAAAAAGTTCCATTCTTTTGGAAAATGTTCCAAAAGATGTTTGGGGTGTGTGTCCCTGTAATGGGTTCTGTCTGTGAGCCCTCTAATAAGTTCTCACAGTTTCTTTACTGGTTTTGTGTAAGTTGGGCCTTCTGTATCTATTCTTCAAGCTTCTTAAACTGTTTTCCCTATATTTGCTAATATTTGAGTCTCTGATAATTAATTAATAATATCTACAGCTTCTATGAGTTTGAATCTGCTGACTCATATTCTGGGTGGCTACTTTCCTTGCGTGTTTTTTAATTTTTGATTGTGAGTTCATGTTTTGAGAATCATATCTGGAGGAAACTTTTGATGCCTGTATTTAAAATATGTTCCTCCAGAGGAGATTTATATTAGCTACTGCCAGGTATCTGGAAGTGCTACCAACTCCAACCCATTCAGTGTTTTGATTACGTTTTTTTGGCCAACATATAGCATGAATTCTGGCTCTAAGCCTGCCTATATAGATGCACACTTATGGTGAGGACCTCTCAGAGAGGTTTTTTTTTGCTCTACCCAAAGTCAAGGTTGAGACAGACAAATAGATGAATATACACCCTGTCTCTCTCTGCAGAAATTTTCTATTTTGTTTTATTTTCAATGTAATGCCATTCATATTTGACTGATTTATACCAGGATCTCTGATCTGACCTTTCACAATTTCAGGAACCATGTTTTATTTCCTGATCTTGTTATACAATCTGATAAACTAAGCACTGAACTACCAAGAACTGGCAGATGCCTCCAGGGTAAATGGCAGTCCCAGTGCTCAGATACCTCCTGGGATTTGCATTTTATTTTTGGCTGCTGAGCAATTCATTTATTTTCCTCCCAGGTTAATCATATAATAGAAAAAAGAGTTTTTCATTTATATTTTATTCAGCATTTTTGTGTGTGCTGTACTAAGAAGGGCTCTGTGGACATCTAAAGTGTAACTTGGCAGAAGTGGAAACTCCAGGATGGTTTATTTTTGAAATGATGCTGGCATAATTATCTATCCATCTGGAAGAAAACAGGGCTGTACCACAGTGTCATACCATATACAAAAATAAATTACAGCTTGATTAAATATCTAATTGTGAAACATAAAACAATTTAAATGTCAGAGGAAAATTTAGGGAAAAAAGGGTTTTTATGACTTTACAGTATGGAAGCTGTTTTTAAGTAAGACAGGAAATCCAATTGCTGTAAAAGGAAAAGACAGATATAATTAACTACATGCAAACTAAAATAAAAATGAATAATAAAAGATAACATAAATAAAACCAAGATAATGAAATATGGGATAGAAATATTTGTAGCATATATGACTGGAAAAAAATAACTATTTAAAAGATAAAGAGCCTCTGTGTATGTGTGTGTGTGCATGTGCACATGCCTGTGTACATGGCAAGGGAGAGAGTGGAAAGAGAGAGAAGGAGAGGGGGTGCTAAATGAAAAAATGGGCAAAAAACACACATGGAAATTTTACAGAAGAGAATCTTCAAAGTGGTAAAGTATTGAAAAGATGTTCAACAAAACTAATAGCTGGGGAGATGCAAATTAAAACAACATACTATTATTTTCCATCCACTGGATTGGTAAAAGGTAAAGGAGGATGTTTTCAACTAAAAGTATCAGAAACTTAGATAATATCTTAACTAGTGAGGGAGTTCACAGCCTCAGCATGACAAGAAATCTGGAAGTAGGTTCTTTCTATGATTTGTTAACAAAGAGACTCAACAGTGTCAACAGCCTACTTCCAGTTTCCTTTTTATGTGAATTGGTGAACACCATTATTGTTTAAGACATTATTATCTAACTTTCTGATGCTCTTATCTGGTACATTTTTTTCCTCATGTGTATCTGCTTTTTCTAACAAGGGAAATGTTGGGTTTTGCTATTAACAATTTGAAGATTCAGGGAAGACAAAAGTAAAACATCATGATTTGCTCAGATTGGGTCATCTAATAGAAACTGCCATGTTTAGCAGAATTATCAAAGGTCTCTTTCCTTATTGCAAGTTTAAACCAGACGTAAATACATCTCCTTCTAACCTCAGGGAGGAGGCTTGGGTTTATTACTAAGCAGAACAGGGGAAAAAAAGAAATAATGACAAGCAACAACTTTAAAACAAACCAAAAACCTTATTCTTGAGAAGCTGTGGACATAGCATAGCCATCACATGGATTTTAAACCTGAGTTTCCATTGTCTGAGTGGTACTCTCCAGAAGAAAAACTTTTTTAAAGTATACCCAGACTAATAGTGTCCCCAGTTGCCTGCCAGAAGAAAGTTCAAACTCTCTGGAGAAAGGCACTTTAATATTAGGTCTCAAAGAGACACAACAAACACTTTTTCAAGGACATGAGAAGTACATAATGAAGAACAAGGACTCCAAGCTTACAGGGGTTCAGAACAGCATGAGCATGAGCCAATAGAAGAGAGCACAAAGTTTCATATATTGGAATTATCAGACAATAATTATAGAGTAGCTATTCTATGTTTAAAGAAACAAAAGGCAAATTTGAAAACATTTGTTAGAGAATAAGAAATTATAAAACAATGACCTAGCAGATTTGAACAATATTGAAAAAAACTTTTTAAAATTAAAGATACAATAACAAAAATTAGAAACTTAATGTATAGGTTTAACAACAATTTGTATAACAACAACTGAAGAGAGAATTAGGGATCTGAAATATGGGTCCGAAGAAACTATTTTGTATTCAGTAATAAAGAAAATACATAATGGAAAATATGGAAGAGAGGGTGACAAATAGAGGAAAGTATAAGAAGGTTTGATATGTGCTTTTACATATACCATGCATAGATTAAATTAATAAAAATGTTGACATATTACTAGCAGGCAAAATTAACTTCAATGAAAAAAATTACTAGAGTTAAAAAGTTCACTTTTTAATGATTAAAGTTTCAATTTACCAGGGATTCTTTTTTTTTTTTTAATTATTTTAAATTTATTTTTGGCTGCATCAGCTCTAGTTGCGGTACTCAGGATCTTCGTTGAGGCACACAGGATCTTTCGTTGTGGTGCGTGGGCTCCTCACTGTGGCACACAGGCTTCTCTCCAGTTATGGCATGCAGGTTTTCTCTTCTCTAGTTGTGGCGCATGGGCTCTGTGGCACGAGGATTCCAGAGTGTGTGGGCTCTGTAGTTTGCGGCACGCAGGCTCTCTAGTTGAGGTGCGTGAGCTCAGTAGTTGTGGCACGCGGGCTTAGTTGTCCCGCAGCACGTGGGATCTTAGTTCCCTCACCAGGGATCAAACCTGTGTCCCCTGCATTGCAAGACAGATTCTTTACCACTGGACCACCAGGGGAAGTCCCTACCAGGGATTCTTAATAAATTTAAATTTCTGTGTACTTAAGAATATGGTCTCAGACTTTCCTGGTAGCACGGTGGTTAAAAATACACCTGCCAATGCAGGGGACACAGGTTTGATCCCTGGTCCAGGAAGACCCCGCATGACGTGGAGCAACTAAGCCTGTGCACCACAGCTACTGAACCTGTGCTCTAGAGCCTGTGAGCCACAACTACTGAACCCATGCGCCAAACTACTGAAGCCCGCATGACCTAGGGCCCGCGTGCCACAACTACTAAGCCTGCGTGCTGCAACTACTGAAGCCCACGTGCCTAGAGCCCATGCTTTGCAACAAGAGAAGCCACCACGATGAGAAGCCTGCACACCACAAGGAATAGTAGTCCCCACTCGCCGCAACTAGAGAAAGCCCGTGTGTGGCAACGAAGACCCAATGCAGCCAAAAAAAAAGAAAAAAAGAAAAAAGAATATGGCCTCAAAAATAAAGCAAATATTTACAGATCTATAAGGAGAAATAAAGAAGTCCGTGATCTCAGAAGGAGATTCACCACTGTCTTGGTAATTGATAGAATAAGTAGATTTTTTTAAAAAACCAGTGAGACTACATAAGGTTGAAACAACATGATTTATGAGCAACCTAATTTTTAGAAAATTATAATGTAAATTGTAATAGTCTTATGACGTATCTGTAAGGAAAATTTCAAAGCCCAAGACGTTCTACCACAAAATTCTGCTAAATTTCCAGGAACAGATAACTGTGTAACTGTTACACAAACTCTTCCAAAACATGGACAAAGAAGAAACACTCCTTAACCTATTTTATGCATAACCTTGGTATCAAAACCCAACAAAGACAGTATGTAAAAAAGAAATTACAAGCCATTCTCATTTATGAGCACATATGTAAGTATCCCAACTTTAACCTGTAACAATACAGGAAAAGGGATTCTGGGAAGCACAGTACAAGGAGAAATGATTATTTGCCAAATCAGGATAATGATTACCCTGGAGGTTGGGAAAGGATATGATCATGTTGGGTATCTCCGAGTGGGGGAACAGGTAGTGGGTAAGGGGGCTGGTGATCCATGGGGGTTTATAATTATTTTTATGCTCAGTGTATATGTTGTATGCACTTTTCTGTATATTTATTATATTTCACAACAAAAGGAAAACAAAACATCAAGTTTCAAAGTAACTTTTTTTGGCCACACCGCGCGGCACGAGGGATCTTAGCTCCCCGACCAAAGATCAAACCCGCACCCCCTGCGTTAGAAACACAGAGTCTTAACAGCTGCACCACCAGGGAACTCCCAAAGTAACTTTTGAGTATGGGTAAATTTATGAAAATTACACATTCTCTTAACATCCGGAGTTGATATCGGAGAGCTAACCGGCTGAGGACATTATTTAATTCTTTCTTTATAAATTTTCATACTGTTTGTTTTGTTGCAAATGTGTTCTTTTTCTAATGAAAAAATCTAATGGATCAAAGTTTGCTAAGACTATAAATGTTTCAAAGACATCTAGTTTCCTCCAATACCCATTTAGTAGCAGAACCTAGACTTAGCTAGGTGTATGGCTCTCCTACCAACTGACAGTATTTTCAGCTACTCTTACTGGTAGATGTGGCGTAAGTTGTGGCTAATGAGTTGACTGGCAGTGTTTTGGAGAACTTCTGAGAAGACGCATTTAAAACAGAACTGGCACCTTATATGCCATCCTCCATCATGCTGCCTGGATGTAAAGGATGGAGTTTAGCAGCTGCCTTGGACTACATGATAGGGATGGAAACAAGGGAGATGAAAGGACCCTGACCAAAAACTACATGGAACCAACCTGCTGACATTGGACTATCCATCTTCAAATTTCTTTTACGTGAAAGAGAAAATGAAACTTCTGTATAGTTTCCTCTGTCATTAGTAGCTAAATAATTCTAATGAACATAGAAACAGCAAAACAAGTCATTGAGAGTTCTACCTGCTTATTGGTTGTACCTCACCCACAGACAGGTTTCATTTGATCTACGTAGTTTCTGGGAGAAAAGAGTGAGTTTCTTTATAATGTTAAACATTGAGTCAGTATAAAACTCCAGACATCTGGCTTATCTTGAAAAAATCAGAAGCTTTGGCATTCTTGAAGTTGGCTGTAGCAGAAGTGACTGATTTCCTTATTGGGCATGAGCTTTCCTTGTTCATTCATTCACTCATTCAATACCTATTGAACTTATATCCACTGGCCTAGAGTTCCTACTATCAGTAGTTTAGTCTATTTTCTATTTTAATATAGTTGAGTTATTCTGTTTAATATAATTTTATGTCTGACTTTCCTTTCTTATTATTAAAACATGTCTTTCCTATGTGAAGGAATCACATTTTGTTGCTTGTTTCTTTCATAGTGGGTTGCATTGTGATTTGTAACAAATGATTTCTGGTGACTCTAGGTGACATCGGAGACGTGCTCCGAGAAATAGTGGTGATGTCAAATAGCATCAAGAACATTCTAAAATTGTCTATGAAAGTTCATCAAGGATAAGGTCAGGAAACCTGGGCTAGAGAAGCCTCTTATTTATAGGGTTAATTTTTATAGGAACTGCTATTTGGTTTATGCGTGCACTAATTACCACCCTTCATATGGAAATAGAGTATTCAATAAAAACATTCATGTTCTGGGTATCTTTGTTCCCATTTTGCTACCAAAACATACAGTGACTGAAAGGGTAAGTGTAATAATAATTTCTGATTTTTCCTTTTGGAGTTCAATACACTATTTTAATACTATCGTATTTTTGACTAATTCAAATAATTAGTTTCAATAAAGAAAATACATGCACAACATTAAGATGTGGGTACTTTCCTAATTAACCTCAGTACAATTTTCACCTTCCTGTTCTCAATTGTGTAAAGAAAAAAAGAACAATTTATTATTTATATCAGCTAGGGTAGATGAACAATGCATATTGTTAGGCACATGTCTAAATTAGACTTTAAGGCAAACTGAAGGATTACATTTGAAGGAAGATAAAATGTGAAAACATTAGAATTGAATTTATCAAAATTAATCATTTTAAAGCGTGCTATAATTATAAAAATTTGCAGGCTCAGATAGTGAATATTATTCTTTGGGGAGCTGAAAAGTCTTGCTATCTTAATCCCTTTAAAAAATCCATTGTTGTCTCAACTTTTATGGTTTTCTATTTTAAATGTAAATTTATTGCTCTAGGCAGTGTAAGGTGATATCAACATGCTGAGAAATACTCATGGGACCCCTTGTGGAATTGTTCTGCCACCACAGGAACAAATCCATTTGTAGCTCATTCTCTGAGGATTCCCCACACACCTGACAGGTGTGCCAGACAGGGATTTTTTTTCCCCATAAGCTGAAAGATGCTATGATTTTTACATTTTGGAAAGTCTATGAAATATAAGCATACAAAAAGTCAAACTTGTACTTTAAATGTTTAATATAGGAAGCATTTCTTGTCTCAAGGAACAAGTACACTGATTTTAATTATGAAATTTTGTTCATAGGAATTAATAGGAAGTTGAAAGTAAAATTTATAACCAATTCTAAATTGAGGATTTTACACTATGTAAGCCCTACTCTTCTCAGTTACGTAAATACTATTACCTGTTTACTCAGATATTTTTCATGTGATTATCATACACAGGATGTTGAACTGGGTCAAAATATCATTATCTCATGTCAGTCTTTTCCAAATGGACAAGCTGCTTTGTGTGAATGTGTTAGCTGAGGGAGAAATTCTATTAGCGTGAACTTTAGGACAGAGAAGTGTAACTTTTCCTTGTCACCAATATTTTTAAGTGCCTTCTTTGAACAACGCCCTCAGCTATGAGATAGGGTGCTTCTTCCAAGGAACTTTGATTTTTCGTAAGTAAAAGTTTGGCTTAAAAAAAAATTAAAATATTCTTTGAGTAATTACTATCTAATTTCTTTATAGATATGTATCATTCAAGAATACACACTACTATATATAAAATAGTTAATCAACAAAGACCTACTGTATAGCACAGGGAACTCTACTCAATACTCTGTAATAACCTGTATGGGAAAAGAATCTGAAAAAGAATAGATATATGAGTATGTATAACTAAATCACTTTGCTGTACACCTGAAACTAACACAACATGGTAAATCAACTCTACTCCAATATAAAATAAAAAATTAAATAAATTAAAAAATGGATATGTGTTTTGATGACAGATTAAGAAACTGATCTCTGGTGCGTGCCCTAAAATTAAGAAAAACTGCGAAGCCGATTTGAACTCTTCCTACATTGTATTAATCTCACCTCTGCTTGAGTCAGAGTTCTTCCTACCCCTTATGCCAAAGATTATACTCTTCAATCTAACATTCTTATTTCCTTAATATATAAAATCATTGTTATTTTTAAATTCAGGTGCTGGTGGACAGAAGAAGATTTGAGGCTTCTCAGTGTTCCTCCCAGAAAACTGGCAGCACAAGGGGAACTAGCTAGGAAATATTTTGATGTGGGGTGCTGTCTGCCTGTTACACATGCATGAACTCAGGCCAGATGTAGACCTTGTATACTAGTAGCCATTTATAGATTGATCACTGAATGACGGAATGGCCCATCAATACCTCATCTGATATGGTTAAAAGGCAGAAGTAATTCTCATGTTATTTCTGTCACTGTCATGGCTCAGTTGAATCTCTAGATTAGAAAATATTCTGCCATTGTTCAGTACTTGAGGTTCATGTTGATCAGAAACAACCTGTTTGACATGATTATTCTCACTCTGTGAAGAAGGGGGACCATTTGCTTCCCCCTATAGTGAAGCATGTTGGAGGGATCTAATCAACTTAACTTCTAACTGCATTTTTCTTGGTGACATTTATAAATATAAGGGTCACTGTGAAGAAGTAGGAGGCTAGGACAAGCTCTCGTGGGTGGTGGTGGAGGGCTCCCTGTAATCAGGAGTAAAGAATTACATGGAAATGTTAGACAAATAAAACTGCATTTGTGACTTAACTCCTTGGACCCGTTCTACATCCCATGTGTGTGCTTCACACATGTAAAGTTTTAGTTACATATTCTTTATACTAGACTGATTCATCATGAATGGAACTCTTCATCATGATCTTTTTCTTATCTGCCACATCTCTCGCTCCTACATAAAGTTTTCTCCGTATTTTTACCAGCCAAATTGCTTTGGAATTGTACCCTAGATAGTAGATTTTAAATTCCACAAAGATGTGGACTCTGCTCCACTCTCTGCTCCCCATCCCAGAGAGTTGTTCTCAGTGCAGTAGTATACACACCAATCCATTTGGTTCCAGGTTTTGAACCAATTTAGTAAAGCAACCAATTAGAAATGTATTTTCATTACCATCAGGCAAATGTTTGAGATAATGGTACCCATATTTCTGGGTGCTTTGAAATGGCAGGTAAAGGAGAAGATTTGGGAGATTTCTTGTTGCTTAACATGTCACTCTGTTTTTGACAAAAGAAATCATTCCTGTTGAGCTAATTAGCAAGGTAGCTTTGAATATCTTAGAGGTAATGTATTTCTTTTTTCTGTTTCAGCTGCACTTATTATTTCCACACTTTCCCCCCAGAAACCTCTGAACTGAACAAAAGGCTCTTTAACTGAAGTCAGAGGTCATAGAAGTTTATAGGGTAGGTAGATGGACTGTACATCACCATGTCATTCAGTTGTTCCTAGTGGCATTTCTTCTGGTGCCAGGACAGAAACAGACCTATCAGAAAGCATCTCGAGCTACACTGTCTTTTTGGTTGCTTTATTCTGAGAACATTTCAAAGCCACAAGCTGGAGAAACAAATGCTTCCCTTTTCCTGGGGTGGGCGGGGGGCGGGCGGGTGGTAGGGAGGCAGTTGAAGACTTGATATTTATACGTTCATGGATTCAACCTTGCAATAATAGCATCTTTTCGCTTGGGGAAAACTTTTGATAAAAGGAATAGGAGTGGTTCAATGCTAAATTAGTTTGTGGTTTCTTTAGGGGTGCTTTGGACCCTCTTAAATTTAGGTAGCTACTTGCTATAGCAACTTTTGGGAAGGAAGCACTAACCTTGAAATGATTCATAAAAATTCACTTTGTCTGGATGAAGACCTCTGTTTTCTTTGCTCAGATTTGTTTTTAAACAGCTGTCCAGCCAGTATATATCTTTTCAGTCACTATATCCTCATTTTCTGTACATCGCTCCATTGTAATATATCAGTTTCTAGTCAGTTGAATGCCATTCAAATACAGTGAAGAAATATACCTTTAAGTTGAACACAAATATACTACAGAATTTTTGTGTTATTTGAAGGCACCGATCAAGTCCACATCTCTCCTCAGTTCTAAGGCATCTCCTCCTATTAGCATATACTAAAGAAATACAAATTAATTAATATGAAGGTCATATAAATCTCATAAACATCAATAATTTTTCATACTTTTAATAAAGAAAGAGAAAAGGTCAGCAGGGGAAGAAACATGGAGATCATGCCCACATTTTCTCATCTTTTTCTTTTCATCTTGAGAAGTTTGCCTCCCTAAAGCCAGAAATAGGAGGTGGCGAGGAGGTAACAGGAACTGTCCTGGGAGAAGCTGAGGCATCTAAACTGGTTCTGAACTTTATTTGGGCAGGAGTAACCACCACTGCTTTCACAATCACCAGTTCCACTCCTGTCTCTAGGGAAAGCTGCAAAGTCACAAAAATAGTTTTAAAAAATTTCTCCTTTCTTTCCTTTTTTCTTCCTTCCTTCCTCCCTCCTTCCTTCCTCTCCCTTTTTTTGTTCTTACCTTCTTACAATCTTTTGCCTTTTGTATGATTCCCTCCAGCTGCCCAGAATCTTCCACCTCATACATTCCCTTCTTCCTGGCTTGTTAATACCTCCTTCCCCTGCGCCATCTTGGTTTAATGGACTGCAGAACTTATATAGGGGAGACTCTCATCCATGTGGGCTAGTGTTTGTCTCTTTTTTCCCAACCTCTGCTATTTC
Source organism: Lagenorhynchus albirostris (assembly GCF_949774975.1). Lineage (NCBI taxonomy): Eukaryota > Metazoa > Chordata > Mammalia > Artiodactyla > Delphinidae > Lagenorhynchus > Lagenorhynchus albirostris. The sequence continues at coordinate 73,672,249 of NC_083100.1, forward strand.
ATTTACTAGAGAGTGAAATAACTAGAGTTAGCAATGCAGCACTCCCAGACCTCACTTTTGGGATTAACGTATGCCACCATGGAGCTGCTTATTCCATGGAGATATCACCTCAGTTGACATGGTCTCAAAATTTGGAAATTATCAAATAATAAAAGTTCTCCTGGGACTTCCCTGGCAGTGCAGTGGTTAAGAATCCGCCTGCCAATGTAGGGGACATGGGTTTGATCCCTGGTCCAGGAAGATCCCACATGCCACAGAGCAACTAAGCCCGTGCACCACAACTACTAAGCCTGTGCTCTAGAGCCTGCGAGCCACAACTACTGAGCACACATGCTGCAACTACTGAAACCCGCATGCCTAGAGCCCTGCTCTGCAACAAGAGTAGCTACTGCAATGAGAAGCCCATGCACCACAATTAAGAGTAGCCCCTGCTTGCTGCAACTAGAGAAAACCTGTGCACAGCAATGAAGACCCAATGCAGACAAAAAAATAAAAATAAATAAAATTATAGAAATGGAAAAAATATTTTAAAAAGCAAAAAACAAAGAAAAGAGTTTTCCTATGATCAAGAATGTAAAATCTGGGGCTTCCCTGGTGGCGCAGTGGTTGAGAGTCCGCCTGCCGATGCAGGGGACACGAGTTCGTGCCCCGGTCCGGGAAGATCCCACATGCTGCGGAGCGGCTAGGCCCGTGAGCCATGGCTGCTGAGCCTGCGCATCCGGAGCCTGTGCTCCGCAACGGGAGAGGCCACAACGGTGAGAGGCCCGTATACCGCAAAAACAAAAACAAACAAAGCAAAAAAGAATGTAAAATCTGTTGGGAAAATTAGTATTTTCATCCGAGATAACTTATTAAAATGTATTCTTAACTGCACTACTGTCTTTTTCTACCATGACTTATTGGGTGTAGACCACAGTTTTCTTCATTTGTCTCCTGTAGAGATTACAATCAACATTTGTTTAGAAGATAGTTTTACAAATGTTTGCCTTAAAAATTGCTCAGTGCTTAAGGAGCTCTTTCTGGATGGTGTTGCTAGCCTTTTTCTAGCCGAGTCATCTTCTTTTTTCTTACTAACTCGTTTCAGTAAATTGTTCACAAAAGTAGAAACATTGCCCATCTGTAATAAACATCCCTGAGAGCAGTAGCCATCACCAGAGCCGTGCACTTTTATAGATATTATTCTATTTTCAGGCTTGCTGACCTTTCGCCTCTTTATTGGTTGCCATAGTGATGATCTGAGCTCTGCTTAATAGAGCTTTACTAAAATGAAGACAATAAGCTTTTTAACAGTAATGTTTATATTAATAGTTCCTAATAACATGTATCAAGATAAAATTTAGCCATATAAATGTATCCAATAGTGGAGTTTTATTTTTAAAAACATGTTTAGGTACATGTTTATGTAAGTTGCAAATGGTTAAGTACATTCTGTGGCTTTCTTAGAATTCCTGGAATACCTTTGTGAGGACATAAAAATATGGATGCAACTTGAAATGTAGATTTGAAAGATTATTATGAAGTGGATTATAAAACTTTTTTATAACAGCAAACTTCAGAAGTGCAACTTCCATGGTTAATGATTTCTCATTCAAAGTCAAGTCTGAGATCTCTTGTAGCACCTTGTCCTAGGAACACTCAAGGCCAAGCTGTCCTCATATGCACCTGTACAACTTCTAATGATTTCAGAGGAATCCTGCAACACTCAGGAGAAGGAAAGTTGGTGATCTGCCAAAATTCACCTGGCAAAGTAGAAGAGCATGAAATATGTTTGTTTCCAAAGTTCACTTAACAGTTTTAAATATTTTACTCATTGGTAGTAGATAGACTACTATTTTTAGGCTTTTAGTGAAACTTTTATGAACACATCTTTGAGGAATTTGATTCTTTTTCCTTTAGAATTAAATAATATTTGTTTTCAAATTATGTTCACATATTCTGGTTAACATGTTGTAAGTAAAATTCAAGTGCATTTAGTATAATAAGCTCTCCTGGGTTGTCATTACCAAGAAGGAAGTCTGACTTAATTCCTCCTCTCATTAAGAACTAGCATATGTTTTTTGGAAGAAATCAGATAATAAATAAGTGAATCTATGATGTGCCAGGTGGTGATAAGATCCAGGAAGTTAAATAAAACAGGACAAGGGTATAGAGAGTAAACGGGGAGTGAGAAGGAAGTACTATTTTAGATAGAGTTGTCAGCCAAAACCATCATCTCTGCCTGCATTATTGCATCAGGCTTCTAATTGGGTTGTAGGTATTTTCCAGGTAAACATCCTCGCCACAAACATTTTTGCAGCAAACAGTTTTTGCCATATAACTAATTGGCCGTAAGGTAATTTTGCCATGAAAGATGAAATAACTGGTTGACAGTTTGGTTTCATTTCTCCATTGATGGAGTACTCCTATTTTTATATTAGATAAATCTTAGCCCTCATAATGGTCTCTACAGTGATGAGTAGATGTGGTGATCTTAAAATACTGGATGATAACAATTATATCGACTTGATAGAAAAGACAGTAATAAATTACTGGAAGTGTGAAATAAGAGAATGTAAAGCCAGATTGCATACGATACTAGAAAATGATAACATATTGGTTTGCAAATCCTTTGGTGGTTTGAAGGTGCAGAGTTGAACCCACATTTCCCATGCAACTTTGGAATGTCTATCAGTAGACGTGTGACAATTTGCCAAGAACAAACAACAGCATAGAGGTTTTCGTGAAGCAATACAAAGCTCAGTTACAAGTATGCATCCGAGCATTTGGAAACTGATACCTCTCTTAATTAAGGAAGAAATTTTAGCGAAAAGGTGTGATGCTGAATGAGGAGACGAATCAACAAGCAAAAACAAAAGGTATAAAACACTATGAACGAAAGACTTGGAAGACAAGTACTTAGGTACAACTCATTAAATAAAATTAGTTATTTATGCAGTATCACCATGAATCTCTTACACATTTTACATGTATTCAAATATTTTGTATTTCACTATAAAGTCTTTTAAATTTTGTTATTCATTTTTCACTGTTTCATTGTTTCCTTTTTTTTTTTTTTTTTTTGCGGTACGCCGGCCTCTCACTGTTGTGGCCTCTCCCGTTGTGGAGCAACAGGCTCCGGACACACAGCCTCAGCGGCCATGGCTCACGGGCCCAGCCGCTCTGAGGCATATGGGATCTTCCCGGACCGGGGCACGAACCCGTGTCCCCTGCATCGGCAGGCGGACTCTCAACCACTGCGCCACCAGGAAGCCCCATTGTTTCCTTTTTAACGTCACTTTTATTTTTTGTTATTTTATCTTTTACAGCAGAATTGCCTTATGGCCAAGTAGTTATTCAGCAAAAATGTTTGCGGCAAAAATGCTTACCATGAAAATACCAGATACATTGTAATTGGTTTCTCAGCTTTTACTTTGTGCCCCTAGTGTCTGTTCACACAGTGGTCACTCAAGATATGTTAGATCCTATCTTTTGTCTGTTCAGAACCCTGTGCCAGCTTCCACTTGGAATACAATTCACAGTCCTTTTAGCCTTCAAGACCCCACATGATCTTTTTCTTTTTGACCTCCCTGACCCCATTTCCTTCTACCTTTCTCCTCATTTACTGCACTTGAGGCAAAGATTGTTCCTGAACACTCCAAGTAGGTCTCCACCTCAGGGCACCTTGCACTTGCTTTCCTTCTGCTGGGAACATGCTTCCCTGAGCTACTTCTCTTGGAGCTCCCTGCCCCCTCCTCAGAGTGGCCTTCTGTGACCAGTCTTTCTAAAGTAGTGTCCCACCATCACTTTGCCTCTTTGTTCTGTTTTCTTTTTCTTCATAGCACTTATGATCTCTTGCTTTTGTATTACATACCCATCTGTGGTTGTATGAGAACATAAGCACCACAGAGCAAGGATTTGGGCTCTCTTACTCACTGCTATATTTCCATCACCTGGAATAGTGGCAGCATATTGCAAGAGCTCAGTAATTATCTGTGGCTAAAAGAATGAATGTGCCTTAAGGATGGATTGCTGAAAAATGGGGAGAAAATAGTAATAAAATGTCAAATGGTTTGGAGGTTTTAAAAGGGATCGCAGGTGCTAGTGCTTTCCATGATCCTAATTCTATCTTCCATTGTCACCTAGCAGAACGGAACTGCAACTGCATCCTCACCTCAACTCCCTTTCCCCGCCTTTGCTTTTATCATAGAGAGTCTTCACCAACTAACATGAGTGCATACTGTGTAGCTGCACATTATAGATGTAAAATTTTGGTGATCGCATTTCCAATGTCTATAATACTTAACGTGGGTTAACATATGGTCATGTTCTTTCTTTTTTTGATTACAGCATCACCAAATGCCCCAAAACTCGGACCCGTGGAGCTGACCATTATTATTACTGTGCCAATTTGCCTCCTGTCCATAGCTTCACTGCTGACAGTATGGGCATGCCAAGGTCGACTGTGCACCTACAGAAAGAAAAAGAGACCAAACGTGGAGGAGCCCCTTTCTGAGTGCAATCTGGTCAATGCTGGGAAAACTCTAAAAGATCTGATTTACGATGTGACTGCCTCTGGCTCTGGCTCTGGTATGTGCCTATTGTTCATTTTTCAGTAAGAAAAACTCTACTTAAAAATAACACCCATTTTAACAAGAAAGGGCCCAAATATTCTTAATTCCATTGTTTAAAATGCTTGATATGGTACATTCTGGCATGGAAACTCCTTTCAGGATTTGATGAAGAGTAAAAACTGTCCTGGCCTAAAGAATGAAGTCTTATCAATTGCTTTTTGTGCCTTTAGGTGTTCAGATTCTCATTTCCACATGCCTTCAGAATTTATTTCTGAAGCCAGAAAGAGTTTTTTTTCTCTGCCCTCTCCCACATTATGGTTAGTAATAATCATGGTTGCCGTCTTGGTCATGTTTCATGGGCACAAAATAGTTACGGGGCTTAAGCAGTTGAGTTCTGGGGAAAACATATTAGTTATGCAAAGTAGTGTTCTTTGCTTGTGATTATAAAGGTCTTTGGAATCGGTCCCCCGGGATCAAGAATGTGGTCTTAAAGCATAGAAACGGAAGATGAAAGGGAGCAGCACAGCATTCCTGGGCTGGCTTGTGCTCCTAAGGTTATATGACAACTCTTTCCCTCTTTAATGGAACTTCAGAACCCCTGATGAAGCAGTTCAAAATACCAGGCTGTATTATGGCTTAAATGAGCCTTTCTCATAGCACAAAGCAGCTGAGGGCCTTTTGTGTTTCCGGTGACAGAAGAGCGTTGACCCCCGACCCACATCCCGTAATAACAAACTCCCTAAAATGGCAGGGGACTCCCAACTTTCATGTATAATTCCAGAAATCCTGTCAGCATGTGGTGTTGCAGAAACATGAACGAGGGTAAGCCTAATTGAGTCATTTCAGGCACCCCTGCATCCCATCTGGCTTTGGAAAGATCATTAAGGATGATTACCCCAAACAGATTTTGAGGAACTCCCTTGCCCATGGCCTTTGGGAGTGTCCAGGCAGGCATAATTAGCAAGGGCAGGTGACAGAGGGTTGGTAGCATCTATGTGGGCATCCATATTTAGCAAGAAGCAGCTTTGGACTCAGAAGTATTTATCAGAAAAGAGAGGCCTAGGGCTTCCCTGGTGGCGCAGTGGTTGAGAGTCCACCTGCCGATGCAGGGGACATGGGTTCGTGCCCCGGTCCAGGAAGATTCCACGTGCCGCGGAGCGGCTGGGCCCATGAACCATGGCCGCTGAGCCTGCGCGTCCGGAGCCTGTGCTCCGCAACGGGAGAGGCCACAACAGGGAGAGGCCACAACAGTGAGAGACCCGCGTACCACAAAAAAAAAAGAAAAAAAGAAAAGAAAAGAGAGGCCTAATTATGTCATCCAGAAAGCCCAGATAGTTGGCTGCTTCTGGGGGCAAGATCGCTTGCTCACTGACCAAAGCCTCAGTGTTTACAACATCACTGCACAAATCAGGCGGCATGTTTTCAAAGGAGGAATACTGGAAAGAGTATCTCCAAACTGCGAAGTTTATAAAACTGAAATCCAGACTAAATTGTTGGATAGAAAGTTGACATTTTTTCTTTAAAAGTAGAACTTACTAGGATTTAATACTCTTTCCTTCCTTGAGTGTTACCTTTTGGGGGCCACTGCTCCCTAACTTCCTGAGCCCTGGCAACGTTCTAGGCTCAGAATATAGGCACAGAAAGCTCTGGTTTGTGCCAAATTCCTTGAAACCTTATACAATTTATTAAAAGGTTCAAGTGATTAAATAACCATCTATTTAATCCCCACCAAACCTTTCAGTTCGTATGAAGAGGTAAGGCAGAAATATGTGTTTTGGAGCTACTTCTTGACTATACTTAAGATTGACCAAGGATTTCCCTTTCAAATAAAAGTAATGAAGATTTTATAACTGGAGACTGGATATTTAGTTTAAGAAAGCGGTTGTGAGCCAGGGCATAAAATCAAAAATTAACGTTAAGTTTTTTGGTATTTTTGTGCATCTTGAAACCTAAATCTGGACTTATTGACTGCTGGACCCTTTCCTCTTTAGATTATTCTAAGTTCTCTCTTAAAAGAGAGCCGTGAATATACCCAAGCATGGATGATTTCTTTAATGATCAACTTAAAATAGTTCTAGGCACTTTTCTCCAAAGCCAGCTGCATATGTTTGCCAGTGACCACTGGCTAACAGTAATGGATGGCCATACTGCCTTTGATCATCAGGGAGAACGGGTCCATGTGTAGCAAGGCTTCTGTCACAAAAGCTCATGCATAGGAAGGAAATCAGGAGTTCTGCTTCTCCTCTGCTTCTCTTCCCTGGAGAGCGACCTTAAGCAAGAAGCTGCTTTGTCAGATGTTGAGAGACAAAAATTATGAAGCATATCCCGACCTGGTCAGGGACAGATTTCGAAGAGATATAATGTTCGCAAGAGAGGAAAATGGACTGGTGTTTGACGGGATGGTCTTTGAGAGATCATGGTGTCTCAGGTGGCTTCTAAGAGGCTTGGTAGGTTTCTGCTTTCCTGTTGTGATATAACGCTACTGATGGATGGTGACATTTCCATAAGTCAGGCATCAGCTTCTACAGCCCCTGGTAAAAAAGAGTAACATAGCAGGGAGAGCCAAAGTCCATGTGTCTTCAAAGGAAATCTCTAAGTGTGTAACACAAAAATTACTCAGATTATTTTTGGTGGTTGCTTTGAAAGATGCTGAAGCAATTTTCATTGTTTTACCTCCTCAACTTAATTGCTGTGCTGAGTACCTTAGATGAAATCCTTCTTTGTCCCTGGTCTGAGGCATTGATTATGTGCCTAATCAATTTGCAGTTTGAAAACATTGGCTTATCTAGTTCTCTAGCCAGTTGTTGTTGTTGTATTGTTGGTATTGTTGTCGTTGTCATTGTTGTTGTGATTGGTCGTGGTGATGCTTTCGTGAGTTTGTGTGTGCAAGACGAGGAGGGAGGGAAGAGAGAGAGATTGAAATTGTACTTTGGCTTAATAATTGTTAGTACAACTTTCATTGTGTGGCAAGTAGTGAAACTGACTATGGCTTACAAAAATATCCTGGATAGTTTGCTGCTAGAAATCTTTCCAGCTGGGGAGGACTGTAGTCATATCCACTGAACGGTGAGAGCATAAGAATTTGGATTGAAAAACAGTGTTTTAGTTGTAGGTTTGACTTCCACTTATTCCTGGGCAAGTTTCTGACTACCACACAGCCCCAATTTTCTCATCTCTAAATGATAAAGTTGAACCAGATGATCTCAGAAGAACTTTCTGGCTGTGAGGCTTTGTGACTAATTGTTGAGATCCATAATAGCAAATTTATAGTCTGTGCTTATTTAGTCATGGTGGGTGGTTCTCATGCACATGAGAACATCTGAATAAACTGGCTCATTTCAGGAGTAGAGGTCGAAGCCTACAGAAGCTTACAGGGTTGTTGCTATAAGGGTTTCCCAGCCATCTGAGTACAATGACAACTAAACATGACTTTCCCAAATAAGTTATACTGTGACCTCTTTAGCTATTTTCCTTCTAATTATAAGAGTAATAAATATCTATGGACTGTTGTGGACATTAAGCAAATGTAAAGAATTAGAAAGGAGAATATCACAATTTACTTCACCCCGATTCCACTAAATAGAAATACCCATCATGGCATTTAGCATATATTCTTTTCAGTCTTTTTCCCGTGAATATTTTCAATAGCTAGATACACTTATTTAGATGGATAGAATTTGCTATGCTATTTGTCTTTAACAAAAGTATTTTTTCACTTAACAAGGTATGGTTTTTATTATAGCAGAAGTACTTTCCTATGTCATTAAGAAATAACTCTTCATAAACAGCATCATTATTTTTGGCTCTAAGTAATCCATCCTTAGACATAATGTTAAGGGCAAGCCATTATTGAGCATGTTAATAGGCCAGATACTGTGCTAGGTGCTTAACATGGTTATTAATTCTCAAAGTATCCCTATGATATAGGTAATATTATTGCCCACAGGTTTTCAGGCAAGGAAGCTGAAGCTCAGAGAAGTTCAATAATTTGCCCATGATTACCATGTGGCACAGATGAAATCTGAACCCAAGCCTTTCTTATCTGTGGTCTCAACCTCTGCACTGTACTTAACAATTTTTCCATTATCAGACACTTTTCCTTACTTTTTCTATAAGTAATAATATATTAAATATCTTGACATAAATTTTTCTGCATTTTTCATTAAATCTTTAGAATAGAATTCTAGAGGTATAGCTATTGGTTCAAAAGAACCTAAACATTTTACATACATTCAGAATATATTTTCTTTGACTTTCTTTTATTCCACAGAAAATATCCATTTGATATTTTCTATGACTGTACCTTGCTTTCAGTGTAACATGATTGCCTCACTTCATCATTGAATTCGATTCTTCACTTTCCAATTTTAACTTGGTTTTTAAAAAAATTCATGAAGCATTCTCTGTTGTACTAGGAATCATATTTTATTTTAGAGACTAAAAACTTATGCTTTTTAACCTTTGTGTATTTAGCAAACTGACTGGCTTCAATGTGCAAATCAGAGAGATTTGCAACAATTTTGGAAAATTAGATATCTGCAGTGGCAGGCTATATTCAAGAAATTTTTATTTGTGAATATGAGAAGAGAAATCATAGTAAGAATTTGGAGTGCTTTTTGAGCATGCTTTGACTAAATTAAAGTTTGGTATAATGGTGCTTATTTCTTCAAAATCAGTAAAATTACTAAAGTGGTTAAATGTTTGCTTTTTTATGTGAAAATAATGGTCATCATGACAGTTATTTTCTGGCAATTACTTGTTTTTAATCATCAATTTCATCTTTTCTTTGGTTAGGTCTGCCTCTGTTGGTTCAAAGAACAATTGCAAGGACGATTGTACTTCAGGAAATAGTAGGAAAAGGTAGATTTGGTGAGGTCTGGCACGGAAGATGGTGCGGGGAAGATGTGGCTGTGAAAATATTCTCCTCTAGAGATGAAAGATCTTGGTTTCGAGAGGCAGAAATTTATCAGACCGTTATGCTGAGACATGAAAACATCCTTGGTTTCATTGCTGCTGACAACAAAGGTATTTTCAATCTAATTGGGTCCAGCAAATAAGATATTATGTCTGCTATCAGAGGAGAATAAATAATCTCTTTGTTTTAATAAAATCTACGTAAAAGTCTGATTTCTTTTTTGAGGAAAGAAAATGCTTTCCTCTTCTCCACAGATAAATGTGCAATAAATGTAAAATAAAGCAGGGCAGACGAGTGATATGAAGTCATGATGACGCTATAGTCAGCTTGATACTTAAAATATTTGATGACTGGTATGGCACAGGAGCTAACCAACCGGAACAGAAGCTTCAACTGGAACAGAGTTTTGGGAGAACCCTGCCATGCTAGGTTTTTTTTTTTTTTTTTTAAACATCTTTATTGGGGTATAATTGCTTTACAATGGTGTGTTAGTTTCTGCTTTATAACAAAGTGAATCAGTCATACATAAACATATGTTCCCATATGTCTTCCCTCTTGCGTCTCCCTCCCTCCCTCCCTCCCTATCCCACCCCTCCAGGCTGTCACAAAGCACCGAGCCAATATCCCTGTGCCATGCGGCTGCTTCCCACTAGCTATCTACCTTACTACGTTTGTTAGTGTGTATATGTCCATGACTCTCTCTCGCCCTGTCACAGCTCACCCTTCCCCCATGCTAGGTTTTATCCCTTTAGTTGCTGGGTCATAAAAAGATCTGGAGGCATCTTGAGGGTTCAGGAGTTGCTTTGGGTGTCTAGGGCAAAGGAATACCGTTGGAAGTTTTGAATAGCAGCTGTTAATTCAACAGGACAGAAATATTTCAATATTTTGATAACTGGTACAAAGATACCAAAGAATGATAGTTGAATAGTCATCTTTGTTAGGACTATACTTTCATCTGTACAGCAGACCTCAACTCCAGGACTCTAGTTTTCTATGAACATTATTAGAATGGTGGCAAGCAAGACACTTTTAGTGAAATTAATGTACTTTGAGTATGGTTTATATCGTGAGGTTTAACATTAACAACCCCAAATAACACTGCTTTATGAGATTTGTGGAATAAGACAGACCATCAACTTTTTGGTATTTAAATCAATAGTCATAAAATTTTGTGTATATGCCCAGTAATCAGGGACTAGATATAGAGTTTGTGGATTACCTATGCTCTCTTTCTTCTTTTTGCATAGCTTTTACTCACTTAGCTGTGCAACAATTCCCTTAAAGGGAAACAGGGAACAAAGGTGAGCAAAACTTGATCCAGTCAATTATTTTTTATTTGTATCAGTTATACTCATGAAGAACTTTGGAGAGGTGGAGATTATAACATCTATCTAGCCACAAATTATCTGTGGCTATCAGAAACCTACCATTACCTAGGAAAAATTTAAATCTATGGTTATTTCTATTTAATATAAGCTTTATCATGAAAGTATTTATGATTAATTAGATGGCCAAAGGGAAGTTTAGTGTTATGATACATTTTGGCCATAGTTATGTTTGCTGATGATTTGTCTTTTCTGATTTGCCAGGGAGAAACTGAATAAAGCCAAGTCAAGCCAGGGAGAAACTGAGCTTAAAAAAGGAAAAGGTTCCTTCCAAGTTCTTAACTATACTATTGAAAATGAAACATTGCTTATTAAGCTGTTAAGAACTTTTACTTTTTCTTCGTAACATTGAGCTAAACTATCTACTGGTTAGCTTCATTCACAATGTTATGAAAGCAGTAATGACTGCCGTTATATGGATCATCCTGATAGAGCTAATTTAATCATGACATTTATTGGATTATAAAACAATATGCACAACAAAGATCACCCTTGATTGTCTCTTCTTCAGTTTAACTGGTCTACTTGTGTCAATGGCTTAGTTGTCAGTGGCTTTGTGTCCAAGTGGTCTCTAACATCACTTTCATTTTCATGCATTTCTATATCTTTTGCAACATTTACAGTTTCACTCTTTAGTTTAGTCAACTGTCTGACAAAGATATTGGTACGAGAGGGCAAAGATAGCCACTGGTGTTAAGCAGGGAGAGAGGTGTAAGTGTTAGTTTTATATGTGGTCAGTTTATTAGCGAACTTTATCATGTTATGTTGATTTTTGCATCCCTAGGAAATGTTATCACTACCTGGATTTGGAAATTAAATACTTGGATAACCAGGAGCTCTTGTACATAAAGCACTAAGTACAAAAATTCCTTAGCAAATGTTCTTTAATTATAGTTCCCTTTCACTGAGGATCAAAACTGGTCAGGACTTCCCAGGGCTATTGTAGACATCCGATTCTGAAAGCTAAAGCTAAGTCTAGGGACTCTAATACCTAGAGAAACTTTAGGCTAATTTCTTGTCTGCTAAAAATCTTTTATAAACTGGATTAGCTTTGGTTAAATAAGGTAAATTATTTGAAAAGGTCTAGTAATTGTGTTTGGCACTTATATTAAGCTTTGAGGGAAATCATCAATTTCATATTTTGAAAGATGAATAATATGACCATCCTTGGAATGTTAGAGTTTTATGATAGAATAATACTTTGTGTAAATTTGTTATATTTCTGTTTTTATTGGTACAATCTTTCTTAAAAGCTCAAGAATAATTTATAACACAACGCTGAGCCTAAATGCATCTCTCAGTAGTTTCTGCCATAATGTGATTGCTATTACCAGCAGGTACTGATATAGAGGGAATAAGAAAGGAGTAGTTCAGTTGGTAGAATCACCGCCTCACAGCTTCCTATAGCAATGGTGGGTACATGTAACAGGTTCTAATATGTCAATAGGAATTCGTTGAGAATTTTCACCCTACTAACTTGGACTGTAAGTATTATCACGGAAGGAGTTAATTTTGCTTTGTTAACAACACAGATTTGCTTTAAACACTGACATTTGTTAAAAGCTTTTGGCTTCTTTCTCAACATAAACTTACAGCAACAAAATAACTTTTTCCTGTTAGATAATGGAACTTGGACTCAACTTTGGCTTGTCTCTGAATATCATGAACAGGGCTCCTTATATGACTATTTGAATAGAAACATAGTGACAGTGGCTGGAATGATCAAACTGGCACTTTCAATAGCTAGTGGTCTGGCCCACCTTCATATGGAGATTGTTGGTACACAAGGTATGTATTTTCTTTCTAATTTTTTTTCTCCTTGAATATGAAGATAGAAACACTGAGTTGTATTATAGTGTTCAGCTGTGTTTTAGTTTATGACAAACAATTATCAAATGTAAAGAAACACTAAAGGTATTTTATAAAGCTGAAGGTTTTGTCATGATATAGCCAACTCTCATCTACATACTTGTCATTTTGTATACTATCCATAATAATATTTTTATTCCTAGTGGCTCTATCTTTGCTATTTACAACATGTACCTGAGAGATCTTGCTTTGGTGGCAAATGCTCTATTTTCTGAGAATACAAATGATTTAACTGTTTACCTTTGATAATTAAAATAATTAGGAAGAGTTATTCTGACCTTAAAAAATACTTATATATCATGTACTTGAACTCCAAATAATACACACTGTCTCGTCTGTTCATTGAGTTAATAGAGAATTGGCTCTAGAAAGTCACTCTAGTCACCGTAGTGCTTCTCAGATTTGGATTCATGATCCCTTTAAACTCTTAAAGATTATTGAGGACCCCAAAAGTTTGTATATGTGGGTTATATCTATTAATATTTACTATATTAGAAACTAAAATTGAGAAATTTTAAAGTATTTATTAATTTACTTTAAGTATAATAATTAACCAATTAAATATTAAAATAAATAACATAATTTTTAAAAGTTACATAATTTTTGTAGTACAAAAGCCAATCTAGCTAAAATAATGCCATTTTACACTTTCGCAAATCTCCTTAATGTCTGGATTTTCCTACCTGTTCTTCATTCAGTCTGTCCCAGTATGTTGTTTTTGGTTGAAGTATGTGAAGAAAATGTGACATCACACAGATATGTAGTTGGAAAAGAGCCTTAAGGACCCCTAGGGATCTTTGGGCCACATTTGAGAACTGCTGGTGTAGGGTGGTAGAAGTTTGAAACTTGTTTTGTAAGAGAATATTTGCTATGTTCTTATGTGGACATAGCAATGCTAATACTTTCCCTACTTATTCAGCAGATATTTACCAGTGGTTACTAAATGTCACCTAGTGTTCTAAGCATTGGAGGCATGGTGATGAGTAAGACATAGCCACTGCCCTTAGGTAGCCTACAGTCTAGTTGGGAGGGACAGATAATGCATATGAATGAGTAAGATAATTTAGATAGTGATAAGGGCTATGAAGAAGGCAAAATGGGATAGTCTGATGGAGAATGACTTGGAATGTAGAATGGGGGTCAGGGAAGACCTTTCTTAGAAGATAACATTTGAGCCAAGTCTTCAAGATGACGCCTTTCAGAGAGGTTCAATCTCCAGTAATGAAAAAAGTGAATATGTTTACCTTATGCTTCATAGGTAAACCTGCTATTGCTCATCGAGATATAAAATCAAAGAATATCTTAGTGAAAAAATGTGAAACTTGTGCCATAGCAGACTTAGGGTTGGCTGTGAAGCATGATTCAATACTGAACACTATTGACATACCTCAGAATCCTAAAGTAGGAACCAAAAGGTAAGATAACTTACTTTGGTAGCATACTGAGACTTATGACTGCCCATAAACATGAATGCCTGGGATATGTGTATAGGGAGGTGGGTGGAAATCCAAAGTTGGAAACCATTAGGCCCAAGAAAGCAAGAAGTCTTCTCTGGGTCACCGAGAAATCAGTGGCACAATGGTTATAAAGCAAGAAGAGTTGGCATTTGGTCATATAGAAAGTAGCTATTTGTGTGGGGAGTCCAGTGGAAAGGAATGGTGGAAGTGATGGTGATATATTATTTTCAGCGTGCCACATCTGAGAATAGTTTTCCTACAGAGAGGAGGAAAAAAATGTTAGCAGTGTATAGCTCCTTCAAAGCCTTTATATCAATTCTTCAATACCTCGTAAATGAACTGAAACTCAGGGCTAGTTCTATACATTCAGGTCCTAACAACAGATATAGAATCAATACACTTAACTAGATAGGTGATATAATATATATATATATCTATATAATATAGGTTATATAGATATATATCTATATATCTATATAATATTCTCTCAATATTTAAAAATATTATGTAACATATTTACCTATAGTTGTACTTATCCATAAGTCTCCCCAGTTGATGTGTATTAAGGTAATATGAGTTTGGACACAATTCCCACTTTCAAGGAACAGAATCTCTGAAAGTTAAGAACAAGCATGATTTATATAGAGCATACCACACGTATGTCAGGACAGACCCATTAGTAATGGGATTCCTGGTGTTTTCTTATTATAGCCAGACTGTGGCCATATGGCCAGCATACTTCTGTTTCCTTTCATTTGAATTTCAGGATCTGTGCTACTTTGGCATAATTCCAGGTTTCTTGACCTTGAAATCAGAAATAACCAAAACACTTTCCTGGAGTTGTTAAAGGCCCTTGAGAGTAGAGAATTTCTAAGCTGGTATAGTTAGCCTACAAGCCATATTTGAGATTCCAGGCCAGTCCCTCTGAGTCCTTCACTTTGTTCCCTGGGAGACTTTACTGGGGCCCCAGAAACACTTCAGGACAATTTATTCAGACTGGGCAGCCCTAAGGGACCTCTTCTTTTTTCCCTTTAAAAAGCAAGTTTTAACTTGTCCGTCAGGGAAGTCTGGGATGCTGGATTCCTTCAGAGAATCTAAAGCTTTTAAAATATTGGGGAGAGTGTTGCATCCTCACCTCAATATTCTGAGAAATCCTCGAAATATCCCTAAGACAGCTAGGCTCAGTCAGGTCCCAGGGACTGTAGAATTTTTGATTTAGTCCTATTCAAGCAAGGCTGTAATTTTATTGGAGCCAATATATAATATGAATATATGTCTTGGAGCCAACGTATAATAACATTGTTCATTCAGAGCAGGTATTTGTGGAATGATGCTGAGCACTGTGTTGGAGTACTGGGCCCACCATGATGAATAGAACATACTCCTTGCCCTCAAGGAGCTTTCTTGGCTACAAACTACTGGAAATTGAGTTCCATCTTTCCTATTGAGCGCTTTCCAAGTATTTGGCTCCTGGCCCACAGGCTTTAACACTAGGATGATCTCTAGTTCTATTTAAAATGTTTTTAAAATTATCGTTCAATAATTAAATAAATTTACAAATAAATAAAACACACAATTATGTCAATAGAGGCAGTAAAAACATTTAACTAAATTTAATCTCCATTATTGATAAACACTCCCAACAAACTAGAAATGAAAGGAAACTTTCTTAATCTTATAAAGGACTCCTACAAAAAACTTACAGTTAGCATCACACTTAGTGAACCCTGGCCCCCTGCATTGGGAACGCGGAGTCTAAACCACTGCGCCACCAGGGAAGTCCAGTTAGCATCATACTTAATTTTATTCTGTTATAGTGGCTCAGATCAACCTGTAAATTTGATGTAAACTGCCTTAACATATTGTATATCAGGATTTATTAACATTGCGTTTTACTGGACTGCTATAAACTCATACACAGAATCTGAAGTGTGCATGTTTTTGAAGGTACATGGCTCCTGAAATGCTTGATGATACAATAAATGTGAATATCTTCGAGTCCTTCAAACGAGCTGACATCTATTCTGTTGGTCTGGTTTACTGGGAAATAGCCCGGAGGTGTTCAGTTGGAGGTAAGATTTTGGAAATATTCTTTGTGTCTGCCTTTCCTTGATGCTCTAATTCAATGCACTATATTGAATCGTTTCTAAATATTTAAGAGATTACCTTTTGGCGATATCTTTCCAGTGGCAAAAGTGGAGCATTTTGAACAGAACGGAGATTTTAGGTTGTGATTACCGCTTAGTTCTCCTGATAATTCTGATTTCCATAATAATACTTTGCAAAGCACTTGAAAATTTTCTTCTTTGAGCTGTATTCCTATTTTATATCAGAAATTAAACCCAAGGAAGCTAAATGACTTGCCAAGGCCGCAGGACTTAAATTGAAGTCTTCTGGTTCTCGGGCTTTTCTTGTTCATTTCTTTCCGGTGATGATGTATGTGTGGGGATTAAAGTGGAGGACAGAGGTAAGCAAAGACTAACTTCCTGACTCTACTGCTCCCAGCAGTTTAGAGATTAATAATGAGAGGAAGAATTTGGGAAGATGAAACCCTGTAAATGCAGTCTGATGAAGTTGTTTCATCAGTGGAGAAAAGTTAAATCCTGGTAGAAAATGATTTAGATTTTTCAGTTTCAAGTGAGACAGACTTAGTCCTAAACCTTGGTTTAGCAACTTCCTGAATGTCTGACTTTAGGTGAGTTATATGGTCTCGCTTTCCTCATCTGTAAAATGAAGATAATAAAACTGACCTCTTGGGCTTTAAGGATTTAATGGACTAATTCAATTAATTCATGTGAAGCTTTTTGTATAGAGCCTGCTCATAGTAAACATTCAATGAAAGAACTGTCATTATTAAACCACTGTCAGCTTTTGCATTTTGTATTGATGTCATTTTGCCTTACATAAATCTCATATTTAAAAAAATGAAAAGCTTAAAAGTTTAAAATTATATTTGAATGAGAAAACATGCTTTCCCCCTTTTATTCCTAGGTTAGATAATAAAATATTCAGGAAGATGAAACTATTCACAGAAGCAATAGACTTAGAGTGGTGCAGAAACAGTACATGGACACTGGAATCCCCAAGCCTGGGATCGAGTTCCAGATCTGCCACTTACTAGCTATGTGACCTTGAGAAAATTCATGACACTCTTTGTGCCTCAGTTTCCTGATTCTGTAAAAATGGGATACTATGTACTTTCTTTAGTCAGTGCTTTTGAGGAATAATTAGTTAAAACATGTAAAGGGCTTAGGAAGGTGCTTGGTAAATAGCAAGATTCAAACATGTTATTATTTTTTTTAATTTCATACTGATATTTGTCTAGATTTGCTTTTAGATTTTTGTCCTTAAATTTTCTTCAACAGTTGAAATGGTAATTTAGTTAACATGATTTGAATTTCATTTTCTAAATTATGCCAATCTTAAATATTTAAATTAAAAGAACTATAGTTTAATTCAATTGATTCTGTAAGGAAATTCTTGAACTCAGGTAACATTCTGATAATTAAAGTCAAATCTTTGTCTATTATTTGAGACTCTTTAAATATTAACCTTCACGTTGAACTGTTCATCTTCAAATACCTTTGGCCATTTCTCTGGAACATTCTCAGATCTAGTAGCTGTAAAATCCAAATGTAAAAAACTCAGCTCTTAAAAGATCGCCTAACAATTTTCAAAAAGAGAAAGCTATTGTGTTTTGAAAAGGAGAAATATACTTCATTCATGGAGAAATATACGTCATTCACAGATCAGTGAGGCTTGCTGTAAATTTTGTAATTAGATATTACTTCTGAATTGCACAATGGCATTTTATGAAAATCAAAATTTACATAATTTTCATAATATAAAATTATATTTTTATAATTATTAAGTTATGTAAATGTAACATGATATTTTATATAAAATTATATATGTATAATTATATAAAATTATATATTTTATACAGTAATTACATATACTTTTGTCTCATATAACTTGTTTAATTATCAAAATTATATAAATTTTCATAGTATAAAATTTCATAAACTTATATAACTATTCAACTTAGTGCTTTAAACTTATATCTTTGGTTTTACAATGATACATAATTTTAATAAGCCTGATTTTCCAGTTTTCCAGGGTACCACTTGTGCCTAGAAAACTTAATTGGTATTATTTTGAAGTAAACATCTTTGTTTATTATTCACACTGGGAAATTTATTATGCAACTTTTTTATAGGAATTGTTGAGGAGTACCAGTTGCCTTATTATGACATGGTGCCTTCAGATCCCTCAATAGAGGAAATGAGGAAGGTTGTCTGTGACCAGAAGTTCCGACCAAGTATTCCGAACCAGTGGCAAAGCTGTGAAGTAAGGCTATGTTCTTATGTATATTTTTCCCATTATAATTTTGAGGTAAGTATCAGGGTGGATTTTCAGAGGCCATAGTCCTCTTTATCTAGGCATCCAATTCATTTCATGTATGTAGGTATATGTCTTCATATAAGCTTCAGAAGGATTTTATTCCCTTTAGCTGTCAGTATCATAAGGCTAAGTTATGTGGCAGGAACAACCTTGACATCCCAGTGACTTCACACAAGACTTTATTTCTTGCTATGCCAAGTCCCCTGTAGGTTAGGCAGCTTTCATTGGAATCTGTGCTCCCTGTGGTGATTCAGTAATCCAGGTGACTTTGATCTTGTGATGCTGCTATCTAAACACATAGTTTCCAGAGGTCTAGGTCAGGAGAAGAGAGGAGCTGGAGGGTCACACACTGGCTCTCTAATACTTTGGCTCAAGTGACACATTTCATTTCCACTCATGGTTCATAGACCAGAACGAGTCACACAGTCCCATCCAGCTGGAAGGGAGCTGGGAATGTCGGGAACACAGGCATATTCGGTGGGTAGTCAATGTCTGTGCTACACAGAGTATTACAATTTCAGTCATCCTTAGAGTCAATAAATTATTCCTAATCCCTAACTTGCTGAAGTTTGAGTTTATTCTCTTCCATCAGAAAAGCCTCCCCATGGCAGGGACCATTGTTGTTTATCTCCTCATCTTGTACCACACATGTAGTAACCATCATAGAGCAGACATATTGCAGTGCTTGTTCTGCCTGTGTGAAGAGAGAGACTTCTCTAGCTCCCACAGGAAGCAAAAGGGAAGGTGGAGGAAAGACTATAAATCATCTAACTAGTTCCACAACTATTTTAATGCTTTAATCTCCCCCATCCCAATTATGACTGTTTGTCTTCTGCCATATTTAAATGTAATGCTTGAGGCGATTTTTTTGGTGACATCTTTTAGTTTTGGCTCTGTCATATCTTATACGGTTACGTTTTTCCTCATTTTTCCTCTCCTTCATGTTTTGCTCAACTCATTTCCTATTTAAGGCAAGATTTATGTCCTGATATTTCTATTTTGTGTAGATAGCTTACCTATATACTCATTTGAGAAGCAGAATTTGAGGCATTTATAAGCAAATTGAAATTAAATTTTCTCTGATATTAACCATTTCATGCATATGAGAGGATATTAACATATATGTAAAGTTATATGTAAAGATAATAGAATTCATGACCAAGTTTAAAAAATAGAACACTTCCAATACCTTTGAAGATTACTCACCCCTCTGAGAGGCTACTATTATAACTAATCATTTTATTATTGCCTTGCTTTGCTTTAAAATTTAGCCATACATATATATATATATGTACGTGTATATGGCTAACTTTTGTTTATTTGTGAAATATATTAATGACACTTACTATAGATATTCTTCTTAATTTTTTTTACTTTACCTTATATATGTATAGCTATAATCTGTTTATTTTCATATCTGTGTAGTATTCCATTGTATGTATCTAATTTCTTTTTTTCACTCTACTGTTGATTGTCACATGTGTGATTTTTAGTTTCTTTTAAAACAATACTGCTGTGTGTGTGTGTAAAAATTATTTCTTTAGGGTATAAAACTATAGATTCTTTTGGGGTGCCTACATAGATGATCATATCCCCAAATAATGAGAGTCCGGGGACTCATACCTTTCTTATTGCAGTTTCTAGGATTTCCAGTATAATGCTGTGTGAAAGTCATGATAGTTTTGCCCCTTAAAACTTTGCATGTCTTACCTTTGACACCTTTTTTTATATTAGTTTTGTTTTTTATTGTTTGTTTTGGGGTTTTTGTTTTCTTTTTAAAATTTTCTTTGTTTTTTGTTCTGATTCTGTGAAAAATGCCATTTATTTGTTTTGTTTTGTTTTAAATATACTTTTGCTTTTTACTTATGTTTAGACTTTTCTCTTTGCTTTTTAAAATGTACTTTATTTTAAAAATATTTTATATCATTTAATTCTAGCATCTAATGTTTTGAGAGGTTTGATTTTCCTGTTTGTTGTTTTGACTAACTCTTGCTTATGATACTTTATTTCCTCATCTTCTTGTGAATTTTCACTATGAGCTCAGGCTTACTGCAACATTTTAAGGCTAAGGTTTGATTTTTTCTTTACCAAGATCAAAGATTTAGACAATTTTCTTCACAAAGTTCCTTCTAAGACCAATTCATCCTTATAGTCTGGACTTTGTAAATGTCTTGATCTGACACCTTCTGTGTGCTTTGGGCTGTATTTCCTGTCTTTCACATATGGTCCATCAATTCTGAAATTCTAGACTGTGAGATCAGCAAATGCCATCAGAGCAATGCCTTGCTTCAGTGATTTCTTATACCTCTCTGGATTCACGCATTCTCATTGTTTTCCCCTCTGAGTATTTATCTTATTTATTTACCAGTTCACTTATACTGATTTTTTTTAATTCAAAATTTTTGATATTAGTATTTAGGTCATTATTTTATTGTGGCATAATTTACATATGATAAAATGAATAAATCTTAGTATATAGTTTGATGACTTAAAAAAAAATGTATATGTGTGTACTTACCATCCAGAGCAACACAGGGAATTTCCAACCCATCCCTTATCCATTTTTGTCTTTCATGTCCTTTCTTAGAATATTTTAAAAGATAGTCATTCTACCATATTCCCAGAATTTTCAATTAAAAGAGGATTAATAGCCTCCCTCTATAGGATTAATATCTGTGTTTTGACAGGATTTTTAAAAATATTTTAATTCCACTACAAAGATTTAAAAGAAAGTTTACATATTCTGAAAGCCCAAGGGCAGACATTGTTAGCTTTTTTATACATAACATATATAATTTCTTAATTGAAAGCATTTTATTTTCATGCAGCTTGAAAGAAGAGGAAAATTTTCATAAAGTGCATACATAAAATGCATAAAAAGATTAATCGTTTCAAAGATTATTGATCATCTCAAGAAGATAAAGCTATTCAATTGATTTCACTTACTCTAAAAGGATGTTGTGTAAGGTGGCCATATTCTCTTTCCTAAAATTACATTCAACAGAGTAGGTGGAAGACAAATAAACAACTAATCACTAAACAGAAAAGACTGAAACAAATGAAACTGGTCCATCATTTCACATTATGCTAATCAAACATGACCTTAAAAATGATAGTGTAATTCCATAAACCAAAATGCCACTGAGCAAAGGCTCCCTATCATCTCCTATAGCTACCTTCAAGGTCCACAAATGATGGCTTCAAATCATCTAGCAGATCAGTGGGCCCTGTGCCTCTGCCTGAAGCCAGAGGAGATCGCCTGGCCCCTTTCTGAGAGGAGACACCTGGCCTGTCTGAGAGAAGACACCCTGGTCTCCCTAGGAGAGGAGGTGCCCTGATCTCTGTTTGAGGGGAGACAGCCTGGGCTCTGTCTGAGGGGAGAGCCCTGGTCTTTCTATGCTAGAAGTTGACCTGGTCTCTGTCTGAGGGGAGAAACTTTTTTCTCTGTTTGAGGGGAGAGCCTGGTCTTTTTCTGAGAGAAATCACCTTTGTCTCTGTCCATGGGGAGACATTCTGGTCCCTCTCAGGGGAGATGCCTTAGTCCTTGTCTGAGGGGAGACAGTCTGGTCCCTTTCTGAGAGGAAATGTCCTGGTCCTGGTCTGAGGGTAGATGTCCTGGTCTCTGAGAAGAGACACTCTAGTCTTTTTCTGAGAGAAGTCACCTTGGTCTCTTTCTGTGGGGAGATGCTCTGGTCCCTCTGAGGGGAGATGACCTGGTCTCTGTCAGTGGGGAAATACCCTGGTCCCTTTCTGAGAGAAGTCACCCTGGTCTCTGAGAGGAGAGACTCTGGTCTTTTTCTGAGAGAAGTCACCCTTGTCTCTGTCCGGGAGGAGAAGCCACGGTCCTTGCCTGAGGGTTGATGCCCTGATCCGCGTCTGAGGGGAGATGCTCTGGTCCTTGTCTGAGTGGAGACACCCTGGTCTATGTCTGGGGGGAGATGCCCTGTTCCTTGTCTTAGGGGAGACACCC
Organism: Lagenorhynchus albirostris; assembly: GCF_949774975.1. Taxonomy (NCBI): domain Eukaryota; kingdom Metazoa; phylum Chordata; class Mammalia; order Artiodactyla; family Delphinidae; genus Lagenorhynchus; species Lagenorhynchus albirostris. The sequence continues at coordinate 73,694,799 of NC_083100.1, forward strand.
TTGACAGGATTTTTGAAGTGATTTGGCCCTGATCTCCTTCTCATATTGATTTAAGTTTACTATTTCTGTATCAGAGCTTAGCATCGATTCCTGTGTTTGTGGCTTTTCTTCTCTCGTACTGTGTTTTGTGCTAAAGACTTTGATATTTTCTCTCTTAAAGGCACTCCGAGTCATGGGGAGAATAATGCGCGAGTGTTGGTATGCCAATGGGGCAGCCCGCCTAACCGCCCTCCGGATTAAGAAAACTATTTCTCAACTTTGTGTCAAAGAAGACTGCAAAGCCTGATGATGAGAATTGTGTTAAAAAGAAACCTCTCACATCTTTCTTTCTCATTTTTCCTTTTTATGTGAATTTTTTGGCCTTTGTTTTGTCATCGTTGCTGTTGTTCTACCTCAAAGATAATGCAGTGCAGTATTTAAGTGCCCAAAGGCACCATGAAAAAATAACTAAAGTCAAGTATGGGCTGGAGTTGACTTCATCCACTCCCCATGTTGTCTTTAATTTTATTTTGAAAAGCAACACATCAACTCATCTTTTTATTTAAGAAACATACTACAAAAGTGTAAAATAAGCTATATGAAATAATGAAAGTTATTAAGGTTTTATTTTACTTGAATCAGGAGCACATGAATGAATAGAAAAGAAAATATAAAAGCCCATTGTTTTTTCCTGAGATGAAAACACGTTTATTAAAAATGTGGCCTGGAGGATGTTATATCTAAACAAAACTTTAGATCATAGAATCTGTGGTTTTCTCTTTAAACAGGATCTTTTAAAAATTAAATATTGCTCTGAACTTTAGTATACAAAACATGTAAAAGTAGTGCTGCTCAGGTGGAAGATGGAAGGGAGATCAGATCACTTCCCTGGTTTCTCCTTCCCTGTTCTCCTCTTCATAATCCACCACCACAGCAGCCCCTGAGGCAAACAGTTGGGAAGTCACAAGGTTGTTACTTTCTCTTATTTTCAAATGAGACACCTGACACCTTGAGACATTGACAGATGTCCCAAAGTCACATAGCTAGTGATAGAGCTGGCACTAGGTCCAAATCTTATGATAATCCACATGATAGTTAGCTAGCTTCCTACTTTCCCTTTAATTCCTATAGCATTTTTTCTCCCTATGGAGAAACAACATCTTTCATGACAGAATTTGTGGTTTAGTCAAACGGAAGACAAATTAAGTTATTTTGCAGAATCATAATGGATCTGTATGAACTCTCAGGACAATATCCACTGACATTTTCCTCATAGAAATTCCATAGTCACCCTATTTGTTAGATGAGTTTTAACGTTCTCTGAATACTTCCAGACATTAATCAGTCATAAGGTCATAAATTGTCAGAGATGTCTTTAAGATGTATTGCAGAGGTCCCTACTACTTTTGTACATATACATTTAGAAAGAGAAGAACAGAAAAGGAAGAGGCTACTAGGGGATATTTTGAGGAAAAATTAAGAAAACTCTTAAATGAAATATGATAACAAAACCCAAGCAAGGGTTATCAGTAAAGAGATATTCCCTTACCCTTTCAAAATGAGCAATGGGTACAGAAGGCTCATGATAATTTTGCTTTTATTCTATTTCCTGTGGAGACAAAAGTGATGCATTCTGAATAATACATGGAACATTAAATATTTCCTTCAAATCTATAATTCTGCTTTGGTGAAGGAAGATTTAACATGGTATCGTTTATTGTTCTAAAACATTGTTTCCTAAACTCTGTTCCTTAGAATGCTCTTCTGAGATGATCAAAGACCAAAAGTGTTCTTTGATAGATTTTTAGAAAGTGATACCGCATATTAGTATATTATGTGCTTTGAGGAGTCTAGCAGTAAAAAAATGTTACTTGAATTTCTTTAACTGGATTTTCCAAATTATTTGACCAATGGAACTCTTTTATAAAAAACGGGAAACCTTTTACTAGCCCACATTTTAGTTTCTACAAAGCATGACTTGGGTAACAATGTTCTAAAGGATACACCTGTGTATTATCACATAGAGTACAATCTAGTGATTACACTTCATTCCACTATGGAAATGTGTTACTAAACCCATCTTCATTTGACTAGGATGAGATATCAAAGGCAAAAATCTGACAGCTGTGGTTTACATATACCTTCATTCTCATTCATGCAATTATCCATTCATTACAAAATGTGGGGCACTGCATATCTTCCTTGCCACAATTTTGGGTTCAACAGGGAAATTAAAAGGTGGATAGGTTCTGCCCTCAGGGATTTTAAAGTCTAATTTGGGAATGGGAACAGGGATGTGGGTGTGTAGGGGAAGTAAATTGACAAATGTGAGGATGTCTTGAATTCTATATGACCGTGGGTTTCAAAAATTGCTCTCAATTTGCAGCACATGTAGGAAGTATCTTTATTGGTTATTCGAGACAATCTAAATTATGTAATCAATTTTTTAAAGTGCATATGGGAAGGAATTCTAAAAAGAGCTTCTGTGAAGGAGTAATCTTGCTTGTGCTTGTTACCTTGGTTTCTCATAGATTGTTTCTGCGTATATGAGAATGAAATTATTTATTTACTATGATTGTACTATAGTTTCATAAAAACAAGAGTAATATTTCTTCTTTTATTCACATATGATGGGTGAATATACTTATTTAATTTTTGAGCGAAGGTGTTTTATAATCTCCCATTTTCCTTGACATTATGTTTTATAATCTATTTGAAGGTGTCCAAATATAATTCCGTATTTTTATTGAGTCAACTTCCACTGTAGAGAAATCTGTACATTTTGAGATATTTTTCTTGTTTTTGTGTTTGTTAACTATAACTCCTAAATGAATAGTCTTATATTTCAATTTCCAAATGCATTTTTAAAGAAAGAGGGTAGGTTAACATAAATTATAAGAAAAAGTTAAAAGTTTTAGTTTTTCCTTAACTTTCAGAATGATTATAAATAGAAAATGCTCATTTACAGAAATATGATCCAGTTTAGAGCATTAGGCAAATTTACTGTATATAACCTATGCTGTTAAACTTTACATTATTTCTTTTTAATGGAGTCATTGTGTAATATTTATTTCTTTTGAATTGTGTTACAAGCAAAAAATATTCTTCTTAGGCTCAAAGTGTCAGTGTTCTTTGCTCCTTTCAAATATTTTGGCTTTGGGTATAACGTGAAGCTTGGGAAAATGCTATTTATGAAATTTCAGTACTGTATAAAGTGGTGATGGGATTTATATGCAGCATCACTTCCTTAAACTAAGGGAAACATCATTTGTTGTCAATATTTCAGCATGAACTTGTTGCCTTATAAGCTAAGCATTTAAGTGTGTAATTGGTACAGATTCTGTTGTGTGCTTTCTTCTGTCTAAAATATTTGGCATGTCACATCTAGAATTCTTAATTTATGTTCTGACTTGAAAGTTAAGTGAAACATGACTGTGTCGTGCACTATTTTAGGTATAGCACTTGCTTCTCATCTTTATACTTTCAATTAACTTTGCATTTTAAATTTCCATGATTATATGAAAATAGTAACCTGATTGCAGTGTCTGAAGACTTCAAAATCAGCTTTTATTTTAAAATGAAAATCTACAATAGATTCACTAGGTTAGACATTCCATAAAAGTTTATTATTTGTAATATTTCTACCTTAGTAGAATTATTAAATAAAACAAAAGAAAACTACTTCTACTATGCTGGATTTTTGCCACCATGTGACTTATTGGGGCAGAGAAAACTCAGGGCTATCTTAGAATTTACGCAAAAGTACCAGGGAAACTACTTAGCAAATCATCTGAAGACAGGGAGCTCACATTTGCCATTATATAAAGTTCAACTTAAAATTACTTAGCAGGGAATAGTTTCTGATTAATTATTTAAAATAAATACGGAAATGTAATTCATTTACAAAAATTTATTTAAAGTCCGGACATTTTATTTCCCACCAGGAAATTAAGAAAGTAAAAATAGCAAATGAGTGAAGGTGATGGTAGTTGATGTCTTCAATAATTGTTCCTTTAAATAAATTTACAAGTACATTTTAAGTTATTTGGAAATGTTTAAGAATTAGTATCTTAAAATGGTGTCATTGTGGTTTCTGAAGAGATTCTAAGTATTTTTTCTTTTGTGAAACATATTCTTCTGTGTTTGATAATGTTTTGTATTAGCTCCCTCCCCAAGCTAATACCTACATGGACTTGATGCATTATTTAGTGAAGACAGTAATCCCTTTGCTCCTGAGGGCTTCTTCTAAACGGAAAAAATGTCAGTTGGAATACAAAAATTTCATTAAAATGTTAATATTAAATAGAATTTCTATAGTATAGACAATTTTTCAAAGTGTTTTAATACAAATTTTCATATATTTGGCTTTCTTTTCTCCCTCTAGCTTTTCTTTTATGCTTCATTATTTTTCTCACCTCCTTTTAAAATATTCCCTCACTGTCTCCCAAAATTATCTTTAGTCTCTAATTAAAAAAAAAACAAAAACTAGCTACTATTTACCTTAATCATTTTACTATTTAGCCTTCTAATAAAGGGAGAATCCCTTGGTGGTCTAAATTAGTTTAGTGGTGTCACAGACAAAAACCAAACCCAGTATTTGGGAACTGTAAAGTATGTAAGAAATTTTATAATTCAATTCCCATATTTTGTTAGATGAAGAAACTGAAGATCAGAGATTAAATGACCGCTAGTTATTAGCAGAACTAATGTGAGAAACCAGTGGTGACACCTACCACACTGCCCTGCCACATCCAACATTTAATAATTAAAAAATAATTAGCATCCATGTACACCTACGTTGAATGTAAACTAACATGCCATTTAATGGTGATGATCAAATCCCCCTTCTCTTTTTATTTCTGCTAAAATATTCTGCTCACTCATGGTGAGATCAGTGAGTAAAACTAAAATAATCTAAGGAAGAGTTGTAAAATAGTTGTCCAGCTAGGTAGGTGACCACTGGAGTGCTGAATAAAATTTAGAAATTGTGAGAATATAGAATTTCTTAGTGCAAGTAGTGATAAGAGATGCTTCATGACTTCTTTCTATAAGGATTGTTCTTTATATGCACTGGAGTGGGAGTGAAAGATGATTTGGTAGTTGAACGTGGGACCATGTGTAAGTAGCACATTATCTTACTTCTTTCTTAGTTTCTCATTAGGTCATCCTCGGCATTCACATTCTTTCAGTGCATTAAAAAATATCTTTGCTAGATTTCATCAATTCCAATCACTGTTCTTTTAGTATTCTAGCTCCTGTTCAGATTACTACACACTGAACCTCTTAACAAGATTTTAATCTCCCGTATCCACATATGAGAGCTTTCATCTCATGCCTTCTGGTACTTTTTCATTAGCATTATGAAGAGTGTATTTGTTAACGGCAGAGAAGACTTTCTTTTAAATTTTAAAAAGACTAAGCAGTCTAGGTATATTCTAGCTTTTAGCTAACATACAAGGGATGTCTACTTTTGCCTTAATGATAAATTCCACCTAAGACGTAGATTGGACAGAGAATGTGAAATATATGTCCCATAATGTGATTGCTAAATTTCTTTCTGCTATATTTCATACTATTGCTTTGTTTTGCTTTGACTGTCTTAAAATTAAGCCATTATGCTATATGGTTTGGAATATATTATATTGATGTTAGGTAATAATCCCCATTTAAAAAGTCCCTCTATTAATATAACTTCCAGGATACTTCTTTTTTTTTTTTGCGGTACGCGGGCCTCTCACTGCTGTGGCCTCTCCCGTTGTGGAGCACAGGCTCTGGACGCGCAGGCTCAGCAGCCATGGCTCACGGGCCCAGCTGCTCCGCGGCATGTGGGATCTTCCCGGACCGGGGCACGAACCCGTGTCCGCTGCATCGGCAGGTGGACTCTCAACCACTGCGCCACCAGGGAAGCCCTAGGATACTTCTTAATTAAGTTGTAGATTAATACAACATTTGGGAGAATATGAGCTCTATCTAATCCTAGATTTTAATATTTTCAGATATGACTAATTTTTTTTTTTATCATTGGTCAATGTTATCCTACAAGAAGTTTTTCTCTCCATAACTAACAGTTTTAACTGCTAGATTTTTACTCTGGGCTACATGAACATGAATACTAGCATAGCCACTAAGAATCCAACTGTATTAGGGAAATTAACCTTATGCTGAGTGTCACCAGATCCAGCTGGGCGTGTGCTTTGCTAGAATCCTCTCAGGTGAGGAGTAGGTAGGGGCTGAACTCCAACCTGCAATTGCAGAAATATTTTTATAGTTTGCAGAAAAGCACCGTATTAGCTTATATAGCTTTAGAAACGGGCCTGCTTACACATCTTCAGAAAATGAGAACTAAAACTTCAAAACGGTTCCTGATATCTGCAAGTTGAGAACTTGGAAAAAAAAATACTTTAGATTTTCATCCTACATTCCCAAGAGAGCAAAAGAGATTGCATGTTTATCTTGTTGATTTAATTTTTCAACCCAGACAATAGGTAGCAAGACACATGGACCCTAATTTTTATATCTCCATTGAGTTTTTAATTCCACACCCAAACCTATTTGCTGACTTTGCCTTTAAAAAGGCAATTACGTGCCTAAATTCTAACTAATGCAGGATTAGAGTGATATTTACCAATATCTCCATTTCCTCCAGTAGGCTAAATACAAGTAGTTAAATATTTTTGAAAATCCAACTCTTTTTTCTCTTTATATAAAGGAAGGTTATTTTAGCCAACATACTAAATTCTAGTTCATTTCCACAATGACTAGTGTTCAGCTTTTGTACTCTTCTGATCCTAGACTGGAGAAAATTATTCAAACTTAATCTGTGTTTCAGATTTTAAAATATCCTAAAAACAGAAAATTAGATTCAGATCTCGAAAAAAGTAATTTTGGATTGACTTTCAAAGTACTAATACTAATTATACTTTTCTTTTGGTAGTGTGACTTTTCTTATACCTAAGAACATATTACAAATGTCAAAACCATTGCATTTTGACATTGCAAAGCATGCCTTGAACTCTTGAACTACTGTGAAAAGAATCACTGTTGTAAAGACATTGTAAGCTAGCTGAAATTCTTAAGAATGTAAAAAGATATTACCTTTCAACAGACAGGCACAAATGAATGTATATAAGAAATATGAAGAAATAAATTAGGTTTTAAAATGAGAAATAGGCAATAAATTGTATAAAATATATGTAGATGGAAATTTTAGTAGTTGCAATTTAATCATTGATGCTGAAGAGAATTCCAAATTCCAAAGAGAAATGAATGACATTCAGAGGTTTCATTAATTTCTAGCCGGTGGAAATATGCATTTTATAGTAATATATGTATACTTATTTTGTTTAAAAATAACAGTATTTTAGAATTTAGTATGAACTCAGTGATAGCCTTCATACCAAATGTTTAACTTTACCAAAAGCAAGTCATAAAAGTATTTATTTTAAAGCTTTTAAAAATATTATTGCATAACTTTCAGTTGCCTCCAGATGTAAATAGGTATCTGCCTGAATGTTATATTTTTATGTATGCATTTTCCAAAAAAGTATTGTTTTGTAAAGTGGCAAAAATAATAAATTAAGCACTCCTTGAACTTGTTTCTGTGAAGCATATAGAGCTCTATTTTAAATAAAAAGAAAAAGTGTCATATTCCAGTTTCTATACAATTATGTTCTATTATTTTAAAGTCGTATTTATATTTGCATGCAGTATATGGAGGGGGTTTTGGGAATTTAAATGCTGCCTCCATGGGCACTGGAATTTTCCTTCCTGGAAGTGACACTTGCTTCTTCAACAGCTATTTCTCTACATGAGACTTAGGACAATAGCCTTTGTTTTACTTTTCCTGTAGAGTAACAGGAAAAATATTTGAGCTGGGTTGTCCTGCTTTCAAGCCTAAAATAGCTTCCTTCACACTTAAAATAAAAGCCTAACACTCACGAGGTCTACAAGCACCTTGGGGATATGGACTCTGACAACCTCTCTGCCTTTATTTCCGGTATCCTCTTATCTCCAGCCCCAGCTGTTCTGGAGATGCCTGATCTGGCTGTTCCTTGAACTTGCCCTACACATACCTGTCCAAGGGATTTGCTCTATTTCCTCTGCGTGTTCCTTCTCTAGACATTTGTATGGCTTAAGTTTCTGTGCGAAAACCATCACACCAAACAGACCTTTCTTGCCACCCTTTCTAGAGCAGCACCCTTTGTCAGTCTATCCACTCGGTCTGTTTTATTTTTCTTTATGGCATTCTGCATTAGCTGGCATTATATTATATCATGTGTCTTGTAGTATATAGAACCATGGTGACTAAATCCTTGAGCACTAGAATTAGGGGTAATTTCAGCTAAGTTTGAAGATGTAGATTTTTAAAATTTATTTTGTATTTTTAAAATTTTTTATACAGCAGGTTCTTATTAGTTATCCATTTTATACATATTAGTGTATATATGTCAATCACAACCTCCCAATTCATCACATACTTTAGATGGACATTTAATTCCTGAGTGGTTACCTTAAGCTATCATTTTTCTCTCTCAAATTGTTTGATAGAGAACACTTGGTAGCACGTGTGACTCTTGGAAATAAGAACCTTAAAACATGAAATTTTGTATTACAGGGTTTTTTTTAAACATCTTTATTGGAGTATAATTGCTTTACAATGGTGTGTTACTTTCTGCTTTATAACAAAGTGAATCAGTTATATATATACATATGTTCCCATATCTCTTCCCTCTTGCGTCTCCCTCCCTCCCACCCTCCCTATCCCACCCCTCCAGGCGGTCACAAAGCACCAAGCTCACCTCCCTGTGCTATGTTGCTGCTTCCCACTAGCTGTCTACCTTATATTTGGTAGTATATATATGTCCATGCCTCTCTCTAGCTTTGTCACAGCTTACCCTTCCCCCTCCCCATATCCTCAGGTCCATTCTCTAGTAGGTCTGTGTCTTTATTCCTGTCTTACCCCTAGGTTCTTCATGACATTTTTTTTTTCTTAAATTCCATATATATGTGTTAGCATAACGGTATTTGTCTTTCTCTTTCTGACTTACTTCACTCTGTATGACAGACTCTAGGTCTGTCCACCTCATTACAAATAGCTCAATTTCGTTTCTTTTTATGGCTCAGTAATATTCCATTGTATATATGTGCCACATCTTCTTTATCCATTCATCCGATGATGGACACTTAGGTTGTTTCCATCTCTGGGCTATTGTAAACAGAGCTGCAATGAACATTTTGGTACATGACTCTTTTTGAATTATGGTTTTCTCAGGGTATATGCCCAGTAGTGGGATTGTTGGGTCATATGGTAGTTCTAGTTGTAGTATTTTAAGGAACCTCTATACTGTTCTCCATAGTGGCTGTACCAATTCACATTCCCACCAGCAGTGCAAGAGTGTTTCCTTTTCTCCACACCCTCTCCAGCATTTATTGTTTCTAGATTTTTTGATGATGGCCATTCTGACTGGTGTGAGATGATATCTCATTGTAGTTTTGATTTACATTTCTCTAATGATTAATGATGTTGAGCATTCTTTCATGTGTTTGTTAGCAGTCTGTATGTCTTCTTTGGAGAAATGTATATTTAGGTCTTCTGCCCATTTATGGATTGGGTTGTTTGTTTTTTTTGTTATTAAGCTGCATGAGCTGCTTATAAATTTTGGAGATGAATCCTTTGTCAGTTGCTTCATTGGCAAATATTGTCTTGCATTCTGAGGGTTGTCTTTTCGTCTTGTTTATGTTTTCCTCTGCTGTGCAAAAGCTTTGAAGTTTCATTAGGTCCCCTATTTGTTTATTTTTATTTTTATTTCCATTTCTCTAGGAGGTGGGTCAAAAAGGATCTTGCTGTGATTTATATCATAGAGTGTTCTGCCTATGTTTTCCTCTAAGAGTTTTATAGTTTCTGGCCTTACATTTAGGTCTTTAATCCATTTTGAACTTATTTTTGTGTATGGTGTTAGGGAGTGATCTAATCTCATACTTTTACATGTACCTGTCCAGTTTTCCCAGCACCACTTATTGAAGAGGCTGTCCTTTCTCCACTCTACATTCCTGCCTCCTTTATCAAAGATAAGGTGATCATATGTGTGTGGGTTTATCTCTGGGCTTTCTATCCTGTTCCATTGATCTATTTTTCTGTTTTTGTGCCAACCATACTGTCTTGATTACTGTAGCTTTGTGGTATAGTCTGAAGTTAGGGAGCCTGATTCCTTCAGCTCCATTTTTCGTTCTCAAGATTGCTTTGGCTATTCGGGGTCTTTTGTGTTTCCATACAAATTGTGAAATTTTTTGTTCTAGTTCTGTGAAAAAAGCCAGTGGTCATTTGATAGTGATTGCAATGAATCTGTAGATTGCTTTGGGTAGTAGAGTCATTTTCACAACGTTGATTCTTCCAATCCAAGAACATGGTATATCTCTCCATCTATTTGTATCATCTTTAATTTCTGTCATCAGTGTCTTATAATTTTCTGCATACAGGTCTTTTGTCTCCTTAGGTAGGTTTATTCCTAGATATTTTGTTCTTTTTGTTGCAGTGGTAAATGGGAGTGTTTTCTTGATTTCACTTTCAGATTTTTCATCATTAGTGTATAGGAATGCCAGAGATCTCTGTGCATTAATTTTGAAACCCGCTACTTTACCAAATTCATTGATTAGCTCTAGCAGTTTTCTGGTAGCATCTTTAGGATTCTCTATGTATAGTATCATGTCATCTTCAAACAGTGACAGCTTTACTTCTTCTTTTCCGATTTGGATTCCTTTTATTTCCTTTTCTTCTCTGATTGCTGTGGCTAAAACTTCCAAAACTGTGTTGAATAAGAGTGGTGAGAGTGGGCAAGCTTGTCTTGTTCCTGATCTTAGTGGAAATGCTTTCAGTTTTTCACCATTGAGGACAATGTTGGCTGTGGGTTTGTCATATATGGCCTTTATTATGTTGAGGAAAGTTCCCTCTATGCCTACTTTCTGCAGGGCTTTTATCAAAAATTGCTGTTGAATTTTGTCGAAAGCTTTCTCTGCATCTATTGAGATGATCCTATGGTTTTTCTCCTTCATTATGTTAATGTGGTGTATCACATTGATTGTTTTGCGTATATTGAAGAATCCTTGCATTCCTGGAATAAACCCCACTTGATCATGGTGTATGATCCTTTTAATGTGCTGTTGGATTCTGTTTGCTAGTGTTTTGTTGAGGATTTTTTGCATCTATGTTCATCAGTGATATTGGCCTGTAGTTTTCTTTCTTTGTGACATCCTTGTCTGGTCTTGGTATCAAGTTGATGGTGGCCTCGTAGAATGAGTTTGGGAGTGTTCCTCCCTCTGCTATATTTTGGAAGAGTTTGAGAAGGATAGGTGTTAGCTCTTCTCTAAATGTTTGATAGAATTTGCCTGTGAACCCAACTGGTCCTGGGCTTTTGTTTGTTGGAAGATTATTAACCACAGTTTCAATTTCAGAGCTTGTGATTGGTCTGTTCATATTTTCTATTTCTTCCTGATTAAGTTTTGGCAGGTTATACCTTTCTAAGAATTTGTCCATTTCTTCCAGGTTGTCCATTTTATTGGCATAGAGTTGCTTGTAGTAATCTCTCATGATCTTTTTTATTTCTGCAGTGTCAGTTGTTACTTCTCCTTTTTCATTTCTAGTTCTATTGATTTGAGTCTTCTCCCTTTTTTTCTTGATGAGTCTGGCTAGTGGTTTATCTATTTTGTTTGTCTTCTCAACCAGCTTTTAGTTTTATTGATCTTTGCTATTGTTTACTTCATTTCGTTTTCATTTATTTCTGATCTGATTTTTATGATTTCTTTCCTTCTGCTAACTTTGGGGTATTTTTGTTCTTATTTCTCTAATTGCTTTAGGTGCAAGGTTAGGTTGTTTATTCGAGATGTTTCCTGCTTCTTAAGGTAGGATTGTATTGCCATAAACTTCCCTCTTAGAACTGTTTTTGCTGCATCCCATATGTTTTGGGTCGTCATATCTCCATTGTCATTTGTTTCTAGGTATTTTTTAATTTCCTCTTTGATTTCTTCAGTGATCACTTCGTTATTAAGTAGTGTATTGTTTAGCCTCCATGTGTTTGTATTTTTTACAGATCTTTTCCTGTAATTGATATCTACTCTCATAGCGTTGTGGTCGGAAAACATACTTCATACAATTTCAATTTTCTTAAATTTACCAAGGCTTGTTTTGTGACCCAAGATATGATCTATCCTGGAGAATGTTCCATGAGCACTTGAGAAGAATGTGTATTCTGTTGTTTTTGGATGGAATGTCCTACAAATATCAATTAAGTCCATCTTGTTTAATGTATCATTTAAAGCTTGTGTTTCCTTATTTATTTTCATTTTGGATGATCTGTCCATTGGTGAAAGTGGGGTGTTAAAGTCCCTTACTATGAATGTGTTACTGTCGATTTCCCCTTTTACGGCTGTTAGTATTTGCCTTATGTATTGAGGTGCTCCTATGTTGGCTGCATAAATATTTACAATTGTTTTATCTTCTTCTTGGACTGACCCATTGATCATTATGTAGTGTCCTTCTTTGTCTCTTCTAATAGTCTTTATTTTAAAGTCTATTTTGTCTGATATGAGAATTGCTACTCCAGCTTTCTTTTGGTTTCCATTTGCATGAGATATCTTTTTCCATCCCCTTACTTTCATTCTGTATGTGTCTCTAGGTCTGAAGTGGGTCTCTTGTAGACAGCAAATATATGGGTCTTGTTTTTGTATCCATTCAGCCAATCTGTGTCTTTTGGTGGGAGTATTTAGTCCATTTACATTTAAGGTAATTATCGATATGTATGTTCCTATTCCCATTTTCTTAATTGTTTTGGGTTCGTTATTATAGGTCTTTTCCTTCGCTTGTGTTTCTTGCCTAGAGAAGTTCCTTTAGCATTTGTTGTAAAGCTGGTTTGGTGGTGTTGAACTCTCTCAGCTTTTGCTTGTCTGTAAAGGTTTTAATTTCTCCATCAAATCTGAATGAGATCCTTGCTGGGTAGAGTAATCTTTGTTGCAGGTTTTTCTCCTTCATCACTTTAAGTATGTCCTGCCAGTCCCTTTTCGCTTGCAGAGTTAATGCTGTAAGATCAGCTGTTCACCTTATGGGGATTCCCTTGTGTGTTATTTGTCGTTTTTCCCTTGCTGCTTTTAATATGTTTTCTTTGTATTTAATTTTTGACAGTTTGATTAATATGTGTCTTGGCGTATTTCTCCTTGGATTTATCCTGTATGGGACTCTCTGTGCTTCCTGGACTTGATTAACTATTTCCTTTCCCATATTAGGGAAGTTTTCAACTATAATCTCTTCAAATATTTTCTCAGTCCCTTTCTTTTTCTCTTCTTCTTCTGGAACCCCTATAATTCGAATGTTGGTGTGTTTAATGTTGTCCCAGAGGTCTCTGAGACTGTCCTCAGTTCTTTTCATTCTTTTTTCTTTATTCTGCTCTGCAGTAGTTATTTCCACTATTTTATCTTCCAGGTCACTTATCCATTCTTCTGCCTCAGTTATTCTGCTATTGATCCCATCTAGAGTATTTTTAATTTCATTTATTGTGTTGTTCATCATTGTTTGTTTCATCTTTAGTTCTTCTAGGTCCTTGTTAATGTTTCTTGCATTTTGTCTTCTATTTCCAAGATTTTGGATCATCTTTACTATCATTATTCTGAATTCTTTTTCAGGTAGACTCCCTATTTCCTCTTCATTTGTTAGGTCCAGTGGGTTTTTATCTTGCTCCTTCATCTGCTGTGTGTTTTTCTGTCTTCTCATTTTGCTTATCTTACTGTGTTTGGGGTCTCCTTTTTGCAGGCTGCAGGTTCATAGTTACTGTTGTGTTTGGTGTCTGTCCCCAGTGGCTAAGGTTGGTTCAGTGGGTTGTGTAGGCTTCCTGGTGGAGGGGACTAGTGCCTGTGTTCTGGTGGATGAGGCTGGATCTTGTCTTTCTGGTGGGCAGGTCCACGTCTGGTGGTGTGTTTTGGGGTGTCTGTGGCCTTATTATGATTTTAGGCAGTCTCTCTGCTAATGGGTGTTGTTGTGTTCCTGTCTTGCTAGTTGTTTGGCATAGGGTGTCCCGCACTGTAGCTTGCTGGTCGTTGAGTGAAGCTGGGTGCTGGTGTTGAGATGGAGATCTCTGCGAGATTTTCACCGTTTGATATTATGTGGAGCTGGGAAGTCTCTTGTGGACCAGTGTCCTGAAGTTGGTTCTCCCACCTCAGAGGCACAGCACTGACTCCTGGCTGTAGCACCAAGAGCCTTTCATCAACACGGGTCAGAATAAAAGGGAGAAAAAGTAGAAAGAAAGAATTAGTAGAAGAAGAAAGAAAGAAAGAAAGAAAGAAAGAAAGAAAGAAAGAAAGAAAGAAAGAAAGAAAGAAAGAAAGAAAGAAAGAAAGAAAGAAAGAAAGAAAGAAGGAAGGAAGGAAGGAAGGAAAGGAAGAAGTTAGGGAGGGAGGAAGGAAGGAAGGAAAAAAAGAAAGAAGATAAAGTAAAATAAAATAAGATAAAATATATTGAAGTTATTAAAATAAAAAGTAATTATTAAGGAAAAAACAAAACAAAACAACCCGGATGGATAGAACCCTAGGACAAATGGTGGAAGCAAAGCTATGCAGACAAAATCTCACACAGAAGCATAAACATACACACTCACAAAAAGAGGAAAAGGGGAAAAAATCATAAATCTTGCTCTCAAAGTTCACCTCCTCAATTTGGGATGATTCGTTGTCTATTCAGGTATTCCACAGATGCAGGGTACATCAAGTTGATTGTGGAGCTTTAATCCGCTGCTTCTGAGGCTGCTGGGAGAGATTTCCCTTTCTCCTCTGTGTTCTCACAGCTCACAGGGGCTCAGCTTTGGATTTGGCCCCGCCTCTGCGTTTAGGTCGCTGGAGGGCGTCTGTTCTTCGCTCAGACAGGACGGGGTTAAAGGAGCCGCTGATTCGGGGGCTGTGGCTCACTCAGGCCGGGAGGAGGGAGGGGCACGGCGTGCGGGGCGGGCCTGCGGCGGCAGAGGCCTGCGTGACGTTGCAGCAGCCTGAGGCGCGCCGTGCGTTCTCCTGCGGAAGTTGTTCCTGGATCCCGGGACCCTGGCAGTGGCGGGCTGCACAGGCTCCCCGGAAGTGGGGTGTGGATAGAGTGACCTGTGCTCGCACACAGGCTTCTTGGTGGCGGCAGCAGCTGCCTTAGCGTCTCATGCCCGTTTCTGGGGTCCACGCTTTTAGCCGCGGCTCGCGCCCGTCTCTGGAGCTCCTTTAAGCAGCGCTCTTAATCCCCTCTCCTCGCGCACCAGGAAACAAAGAGGGAAGAAAAAGTCTCTTGCCTCTTCGGCAGGTCCAGACTTTTCCCCGGACTCCCTCCCGGCTAGCCGTGGTGACTAACCCCCTGCAGGCTGTGTTCACGCCGCCAACCCCAGTCCTTTCCCTGCGCTCCAACCGAAGCCCGAGCCTCAGCTCGCAGCCCCGCCCGCCCCGGCGGGTGAGCAGACAAGCCTCTTGCACTGGTGAGTGCCGGTCGGCCCTGAGCCTCTGTGCGGGAATCTCTCCGCTTTGCCCTCCGCACCCCTGTTGCTGTGCTCTCCTCCGTGGCCCCGAAGCTTTCCGCCTCCGCCACCCGCAGCCTCCGCCCGCGAAGGGGCTTCCTAGTGTGTGGATACCTTTCCTCCTTCACAGCTCCCTCCCACTGGGGCAGGTCCTGTCCCTATTCTTTTGTCTCTGTTTATTCTTTTTTCTTTTGCCCTACCCAGGTACGTGGGGGGTTTCTTGCCTTTTGGGAGGTCTGAGGTCTTCTGCCAGCGTTCAGTAGGTGTTCTGTAGGAGTTGTTCCACGTGTAGATGTATTTCTGGTGTATCTGTGGGGAGGAAGGTGATCTCCGCGTCTTACTCTTCCGCCATCGGGTGTTTTTTGAAGATGTTGTTTTTAAAGCATTAAGACTAATATATTGTTTTGCACAGTGAGTAATACTTTATGGAATGCATTAACTCCCCCGTCCCCCAGAAATGTCTGTAGTAAAACCCAATCAAGAATAGTTTAGCCAAATTCATAGTGGCTGTTCCAGACTGACATTATGAGAAAATTAGGTTGTTTGGTTTATATTTCCAACCCTACAAAGATTTTTCTAGGACTTAGCATAAGAGAAGCAGAACCCTGCGTGGGTTTTATTTTTTGTGTGGGTTCTGAAGTTTTTTGCTTCTTCATTTTTTTTCCATTTGGGGGGCAGTTTTGTTGATGTGTCCTCGTCTTGCATTAAGTGGGTACTAGCCAGATTTACAAGCCAAATATTCTTGCTCAACAATCATTAAATCAGGTTCTCATCTGGCTTCATCATTAGCTTCTTCTTGGAGTTGAGGAGAAAGGCAAAATATATTTATTTTACATCAACCTAGGTTGTGAAACCTATGCCATAAATAAAACAAGTGGTTTAGTTTCAGCAGCACTAGTGTTAGTAGTTTATCCTCAGCTCTAATTTTGTAATAACTTTTTAACATTTGATTTTTTAGCACTAATGTGTGCGAAAGTTGAACATTCATGCTGATGAAATGATTTACCTAATGAGTGAACTTAACAAATGAAGAGTTACCTTCCTTCCCTTAGGATGGATTCCTGGAGATCAGGGAATTACTAAATCAAGGCCGTTTTATGGGATGTTCTAGAAGAGATTGATGACTTTTATGACTTTTAGAGGAAATAAATGTATGTTCAGTTAAGGAGGGTTATGAAAACTTTAATTTGAATAGTTTCTTTAAAATTATTTAATGAGAAACATTTTTCTATAGTTTTTTAATGCTATATCTAACAGTGTTGTAATTACAACTTCTATAATTAAAAGTTAAAATTATTTTCCTCTCATATATTAGTCAACAAATCTTTATCAAATATTGCTGCTGCATAGTATCATAAGAGTCATTGTAGGTGGTGCTAAGAAACCAGTAAGCTCCTGCACTTAAGAAGATAATCTATTAAGGAAGACAAAGCATGTACATGAATTGCTATCTAGCCTTAGAAGCTAGTAATACAGAGATGTCATAAGGAAGAAAATTATTAAGGCTGCGTGTGGGTACAGGTAAAAAATGATAACAAAGACAAAGAAATGAAGTATGAGTTAAGCTGTAAGAGGCAAGAAAATTACTGAGTTGATACTGTAAGATGGGAAGGATCTGTATAAGTGGAATAAACAGAGAAGTCCTTGGTAGGAAAATATATCTGAAAGTCAGGAATGCTCATGGCAGTGAGTAACCACGGAACTAGAATGGAAGGTCTGATGAGGTTCAACATTTAAACTTGATTCTGCCTTTGAGGGAGACTGAAGGGTTTAAAGCAGCAAAGATAATGGGACGTTGGTATTTAATAAAGGCAGTAAAAGAGTTATCTTCTTAGGAGATTTATCAAAGTAACCTGAAAATCCTGCCATTACCTTTCTTCCCTAATTGGTCAATATTTAGAGAGAGCAGACAGGTGAAGAATTTCAAGATAAGCTGTACGGTTGGTGTCATGTAGGTGTCTTTATATGGTACTTTTTTCCTACTTTTTACTGTGCCTTAAAAGAAAAGCAAATTTTATTCACAAGGAAGAGAAAAATTAAATGAAAAATTATTAAAGATAATTAAAGATTTCATCTTTAGTAATTTAGTTTTATCACAAATATGACCCAGGGTATTTTAAAACACAAATATGACCCAGGGTATTTTAAAACACACACACACACACACACACACACACACACACACACACACAATCATCTTAAATAGTCTTTCTTGTAATTTTATCTATGCATGAAGAAATTTCCAGGTGCCACTGAACTGTGTGCAGTAAATTTCAAATATAATCAAATTCGGTTTAGAAATACTAATGGTGATTTCATAGAAGAACACTTGCTTCAACAACTTAGGAAATTACACTTGATTTTCTTTTGAGTGTTACTCAATTGTGCTTGAAATTGTTCATTTGAACTCTTCTAAACAAGAAGCAGGTGGTTAAATGTGGGCGCTGTTTAACATTTACACAAAACATTCCAAGCACAATGCACTTTTGCCATTTGAATCTCAACCAGCTCTCGCTTCTCTCTCACAACCTGTCCTTCCTAGGCCATTTGATTTGACCTCACTACATCCCTGAAAGGAGAGTTTGTTCAAAAGTAGTTACCTGCTAGGAAGCATTAGACTATTTTTACAATCTTCCAGCTAAAGCTTTTAATGTGGCAACTGCTGGTTACTGAAGCAGTTTAGGAAAAAAGGAACTGCTGAGTTTGCCTTTTATTTTCAAATGGAGAAACACAAGGTGACACAATCACGAGATACAAGTGAACCAGAAACAAGGAAATACAGCCTAGTTTTCTTCACAGGCAAAAACAAGACTTTCAATTCTATACCGCAATCTGGATCTTTGCTTTTATATAATATGTGAACTAGTTTATAAAATGTGTTTTTCTCTAAGTCAGCTTTTCCTTTATCAGAAAATGCATGGGTGATATCATGAACCTCTTACTGAGAAGCCATTTGCTGAAGAGTACTTATTAAATAGCCCAAATTTATAATCAGGTAGGAAGATTACATTCACAGAAATTCATAGAAATACATAGACGTAGCTATTTCTTTATTTCTTCTTTCCTTTCTGAAACAAACTTCTGTAGGATATATTCTCTGTCCCCATCTCCCCTCTCATCCATTCCTCAGTCCACTGTAATAGACCTTTTTTCTCATTGCTCCTCTAAAATATCCTTCTCTATGCTCAGGAATGACCGTATATAGCCTAGTGCAGAAAACACTTTACCCTTTTCTTTCTTAGTCCTTCTAGGATCTTTGACACAGAATGTCCTCTTCCAGAATTATTTTTCCTTATTTTCTGAAATATCATTTTCTTCTGGTTCTCCTCCTACTACCTCTTTTTCTCTTTTTCAGTGTTCTCCACAAAGTTTTTTTTCTCTGTGTATCCCTAAAATGCTAATATTTACCCAGGATTCTGGCTTTGGTTCTTCTCAGCCTAAAAATTCCCTTTTGGTGATCTCATCTGCTCTTTTTCTTTAACAAACCTACATGTTTGTTCCAGACTTCTCTTCTAAGATCCAGTCCTAATTTTTAGTTGCTTCCTGATGTAGCCACTCTGATGTGCTACAGTTACTTGACTCAAATGTCCTTTTTGTATCTGACTTCCTCTGCTTAGCATAATGTATTTGAGAATCGTTCATGTCGTTAGATGTATCTGCAGCTTGTTCTTTTGTATTGCTGGATACAATTCTGTTGTATTAACATATCACAATTTGTTTATCCAGTTACCTTTGGGCATTTGGGTTTTCCAGTTTGGAGCTATTATGAATAAGTCTGCTATGAACATTCATGCAAAAGTTTTATTGTGGATATGTATTTTCATTTCTCTTGGGTAAATACCTAGGAGTGTAATTTCTGGATCAAGTGATAAGTGAAAACCATTGTCCAAAATATTTGTACCATTTTATACTCTCACTGTCAATGTATGAGGTAATAGTTGCTCCCAACTTTTTCATTTTAGCCTTTCTAGTGACAATGCAGTAGTATCTCCTTGTTATTTTTTAAAATTTAATTATTTTATTTTTGGCTGCATTGGGTCTTCGTTGCTGGGCACGGGCTTTCTCTAGTTGCGATGAGCGGGGGCTACTCTTCGTTGTGGTGCGCGGGCTTCTCATTGCAGTGGCTTCTCTTGTTGCGGAGCACGGGCTCTAGGCGCACGGGCTTCAGTAGTTGTGGCACACGGGCTTAGTTGTTCTGCAGCATGTGGGATCTTCCCCGGCCAGGGCTTGAACCCGTAACCCTTGCATTGGCAGGCGGATTCTTAACCACTGCACCACCAGGGAAGCCCTCTTTGTTATTTTAAATTGCAATTTTGTGATGGCTAATGATATTTAGCTTCATTTCCTGTGAGTATTGACTCCTATATTGGGAGGTATGTTAAAATAGTTTGCCCATTTTAAAATCGGTTGTTTGTTTTCTTATTGTTGAGTTGTGAATGTTCTTTATATAGACTAGATACAAATATTTTGTCAAAATGAACTCATTTTCTTCATGACAAACCTGTGCTCTTGACTATGATTCTCTTGTTCCACCCAGTAACCAAGTCCTATTGTTTCTAGTTCCTTAGTGTGACTATTCCTCCTCTTCATCTTTATGCCACTACTGTTTTAGCTCATTTCTACTCTTTATGTTTCCCCCTTTACAGATAACATTAGCAATAGTTCTAAAACATAAATATGATGGCTCTAAGTCATAAAAAATAGGGGGCAAAATCTCATTCTCCTTCTTTCTACTTATCAAATAGGAATAAGCAAGTTCTATATACTTTGACCAACAGATTCTTGGAAAAAAGAACATCTTTCCAGAAGTTGGCAGTATTCCCCCTTTGCAGATGACATGTTGTCCTTGCTAGTGGAATCAGTCTTCTGAGCCCAAATCTAGTTTACTGATAGTTTTGTCCTGAGTTGTCCATACTCCAAATGGTTTCTATCCTTTTTAACTTATTATTCAGTGTATTGTTTTATGGTCTGGAATATGGTTTATCTTGGTGAGTACTCTGTGTGCACTTGAAAACAATATGAATTCTGTAGTTTTGTGTATAGCGTTCTATAATAGTAAATAAAGACACATTACTTGATAGAGTTTTCAAGTCTTTTTAAACTATCTGATTTCTATTTTCTGTCAGTTACTGAAAGAAAGATGTTGAAAACTCCAAATATAATTGTGGATTTGTTGGTTTCTGCTTTCACTCAGTCAGTTTTTGTTTATGTATCTTGAAGCTGGTTTTAGGTGCATTCACATTTAGTTTTATGTCTTCTTGTTAATGAATCCCTTTATTATTATGAGATATCTCTTTTGAAATCTCATAATATTCTTATTCTGAAATATGCTTTGTATGATATTAATATAGCCAATGCAGCTTTCCTGTAGATTGTATTTAAAGTGGATTTCTTGTAGACAGCATATAGTTGGGTCTTACATTTTTAGCCAGTCTGATAACCTCTGACTTTACAAAATTGGAGTGTGTAGACCATTTATATTTAATATAATTATCAATATATTTAATTTTAATTTATTACCTTGCTATTTTTTTGTAGTTTTCTCATCTGTTTTTTTTATTTTACTTTTATTCTTCTTATTTTATTTTGAACTAGTTCACTACTTTTACTGTTCTAATTTATTTCCTCTATAACTTAGTGACATCTCTTTTTTTTTTAAGGGATCACTGTAGGTTTTACAATATGCAACTTTAATTAATTTATCCTAATCTTCCTTCAAATACTGTCATATCAGTTTATGTATAATGTAAGAATTTTACAAAATATATTTCCATTTTCTTCCTCCTTTGTGTTTTTACTGTTGTACAATTTACTTCTCTGTATGTTATAATTTCACAATTTATTGACTTAATTTTCACTTTAAATGGTCGGTTTTGTTTTAAATAAATGAAAAATCCTTAAATGAGCACTATTTTTTCATCGTATTTACTATATCTGATGCTCTTGATTTCTTTGTGTAGATTTGAGTTTTAATCTGAGGTTATTTTCTTCAGTCAGAAGATTTTCCTTTAACATTTCTTATATAGCACCAAGTTCTCTCAGCTTTTGTTAATCTGAAAATACCTTTCATTTTTGAAGAATGTTTTCACTGGACATAGAAATCTAAATTGCTTTGTTTTGTTTGTCAGCACTTTAAAGATGTTGTTGTGTTATCTTCTAGTTTGCATTATTTCTGATACAAAGGTCAGTGGTAATTCTTGTCTTCTTCTGTATTATGATCTTTTTTTGCTTTTTTCTTCAAATAGGAGGCTTCAAGTATGTTTATATTAGACAACCTCATGTTGTTCCATTGGTAGCTGAGGTTCTAATCATCTTTTTTCTGCTGCTGCTTTTCTGTGCTTCAGTTTGATTCATTTCTATTGCTTATGATTTAAAGTTTATTGTTTCTTTCTTTTGCATTTTCCAATCTGCTTATATACCTTTCTAGTGAAATTTTCATTTCTGATATTATGCTTGTTTCAGCTCTAGAAGTATTGTTTGGATTTTTTATACACCTTTTCTTTTCTCACTATTTTCATATGTACTTTTATGTGTCCTTGAGCATATTTATAGTAGCTGTTTTAAAATCTTTGTCTTCCTTTGGGTCTATTTCTTTTAACTGCTTTTTCTCTTGTTTGTAGATTATATTTTTCTTCCTCTTTGCATGTCTAATAATTTTTTATTAGAAGCTGAACATTGTAAAGGCTACATTTAGTGAGTGTCTGGATTTTACTGTCATCCTTTTAGGAGAGTTGAAGTTTGATTTAGAAGACATTTTAGGGGCTTGGAGAATAGTTTTATCCTTTCAAATCTTGTTTTCAAGATTGTTTTGTTAATCTAGCTACTTTTGTTAAAGTAGCCTAACTCTAGGGCTAGTTTAACACTATTACAAAGGTGTGACCCTCCTGGGGTTTCAACTGAATGCCCCAGGTTTCAGTAAGCTCTCTATACACTGCCTGGTCAGTACTCAAACATTTCCCAGTCCTGTGTGAGCTCTGGGAATTGTTCAGTTTACAACTTCTTGATAATTGTTCTTTGCCTTTTCTCATTAAGATTCATCTAAGCATGCACTGTACTCTATTTGGCAAAAGACTCAAGGGTACCTTACTGCAGACATTTGAAGCTATTTCTCTGTGAAGCTCCCTCCTGTTCTGCCAGTATGAGTTATCTTAGCCTTCTCAAGCTCCAAACTCCATCTCCTCAATTTAATGAGCTCGGTTCCTCCTCTCTCCTCACAATCCTCCGGGAAGTGCCTCTAGGAATATATCCTGGGCAATGGTGGGGCTGCCTGTTTCATGTGTTTCCCTCATTTTAGCAATTATAATCCTGTGCTTCCTATTGTTGGATGTCTGAAATATATATATGTAAATATATTATATATAATATAAAATATATAATACTGCATGTATAGTTGACCCTTGAGCAATGTTGGGGTTAGGGGTGCCAACTTTTCATGCAGTTGAAAATCCGCATATAACTTATAATCAGTCCTTCATATATGCAGTTCCTCCCTATCTGCTGTTTGGCATTCAGGGATTCCAACAACCACAGATGGTGTAGTCCTGTAATATTTACTAGTGAAAAAAATCCTCATCTAATGAAGCCACACAGTTCAAACCAGTGTTGTTCAAGGGTCAACTGTATATTACACAAGTATATTTGCATATCTATTTCACATATATATTGTGCATATATTTCATTCATTTCAGATTTTTAACTCTTTATGGCAGGGAGGCAATTATAGCACCAGATGGTCTGTCATGGATGGAAGCAGAAGTATCTACTTTTATTTTTTAAGTTTTTGATGTATTAAATGTGTTTTTCAAATTACTTATCAATAAGCTTGTCTATTCTGTGGACTAGGTCTTTTGAAACTGAATCAAGTAGAGTAACTACAATAAAATTTTGGACAGGTACAATTCATTAAGCCGTGTTTATACTAAAGGGCACAGGAACAGGGAATGAGAGAGACAGAGAAAGATCACAAAGGCTTCACAATCATTTGTTCACATTGAGGAGTTAGTATAGACAGATGGTGGGAGGTGGTGAATAATAACTTTGAGGTACAGACTACTTGTAAGCAGGCAAGCATTTCCAAAATTGTCTCTGCAATGTTCAATTTCGTTGTAGAAATAGCTTGAAAATAATATTTTCTAGCATGCCTATGTTACTTGGATCTTTAGTTTTAGATCACTATGAAATTTGCAGTTTTTACAGAATGCTAGAACAAAACTATTGATTATTATTCTAAATGAATGTAGGTAATTATATATACTTTTGACACTTCCATCTTATTTCTGACAGTTACAAGTTTTTCTTCTCTGGAATTGGGGGTTGGAGTGGCAAATGCCTGACGTCCTTCCTAATATAACACTTATATTCCTCTTTCTTACTACCACTTTTTCTCCTTTTCCTTTCTGATTATGTGTATTTTTCCATTTCCCGCTCTAGTTACTCAAGAAGCAGTAGATAATAGGAATTATAGTGGTGAGGACTGGTTTAGAAGGGGAAAAGAATTTTGCTTAATTACTTCCTCCTTCACATGGCTTGGTCACCTTTGAATCATGACCCATGTGAATCTAACTTAATGTCTTTTGAGGCTAGATTCATGAAACCAGAGCTTGTTATCGAAATTTGAGAACAAACAACTCTAGGGGCAGGTTGACACAGTCCCCAGTGACTTTCAGTACTATCATAATGTATGTTCTTTGATGCCCACTCTAAAGAAATAGTAATGCTGAATTACTGCAAATTGATTCTGGTTTCAGTTGAGAGAGCTTATTTAACACATAAAGAGATAATATGTGTTTGCTTAAGACTATATAATACATACCATTTAGATTAAAAAAATGATAGGAAATTTAACTTTTTTGTACCAATGCTCCTTTTTCCTTCTGTTAATTTCTCTGAATGAAACACCTGTAAAACTGACTTCAGCATTACAGGAAATAGGTCCCTTTTCCAAAAATGCAATTTAAAAATATTGTACTCTATAATACAGATCATAGCAATAGTTCTTAATTGTATTTGTTTCTGGTCAATGATATTTTAAGAATGTGATGTGTTCTCCCCATATAAAAGTTTTTACACACACAAACACTCACAAGATTGTGCATTCAATCCAAGGTGTCTTTAAAGACCATGAATATATCCCATGTTAAGGCAGTATTCTGCATGAAGGTAGAAGAGAAATGTAGGTTTTGCTTGAGACAGAGAATTGATATGTGTTGAACATTTACTTTTTTAATGTAAATTATTTCATTTATCTCCTTTGAGGCAGACGGTATTTTCCGAAAATGGCAATAATATTTTTTTTGGTCTCACGTACCCTTCCAGAACATTGCTACTGTCCCTTCTATGGAAGCTATTTCTCTTCCACTTGAAGAGTGGGGCCTGTGTGACTGTCTCAATGAAAAGAATGTAGCAGAAGTGACATCCATGACATCCATCTGTGTCATACAAGGTAATACATCTTCTTATTGGCTTACTATTTCTCTAAAAATGTTCACTCTTGCAATCCAACCACCTTGTTGTAATGAAGCTCAGGACACATGGAAAGATTACATGTAGGTGTTCTGGCTAACAGCCCCAGTAAAGATTTAAGCCAACAGTCAATATCAACCAGCAGGCATGTGAGTTAACAAGCCTTAAGGTTATTCCAGGCCCCAGCCTACAAATCATTTGCAAGATTTTAGTCTACCAGCTGACGTCCCAAACATCATGGAGCAGAGATAAAATGTGAATTCAGTCATCAGCCTTTAAGCTGCCCCTGCTAAGGCTGAGTTGAGCAGAGATGAGCAATCCCCACAGAGTTTTTCTCTAATTGCAGATTCCTGAGCAAAATAAATGTCATTCTTTTAGGTCATTGAGTTTTAGGGTGGTTTTACAGGCAGGAGTAAACAGTTGGAACACATTTGGGTTTCAGGAAGTAACATACAGCCAAAACTAAAGCAAATATATGTGGAAATAGATTTAAGACTAGGACTCAGGCAGAAATGAGAAGCATCCTTATGACAGTGTTAGTGCAATCTTAAAGGGGTCAAGGAAATGAGTAAAGGAAGCCTCATGGATCTTAAAAAGGCTTTCAGTGAAGACTTAAAGGAAGAGGAAAATGCTGGAAGCTGGAGGAAGAGATACTCTTGTTATGTAGTGAAAGAAAGTTTAGCAACAATGTCTCCTGCAATAAGGTGGAAAATAAGAAGTATACCTATTTTCTAGCTAAGAAGAATTGCTGAAAGAGGGTTGAATGTACTTTGCCTCTTGTCTGCTTCTAGCTGCCTGCAGTAAAATGCAAGGAAGAAAGATGAGCTAAAGAAAGAACTGTTATATATAAAGTCTCTAGGACTTGCTGGGTTGGAAAAGAAAACTGTTTCTCATTCCCAGCCTCTCCAGATGGCAAATGATGCTAAAATTAAGATGTGGCTTCTGAGCAGAGATCAAATCCAGGGTGCTGTCAGGAAAATGTGGTCTAAATATAAAACCTTTTGTTAAAGCCTCATAAAGGTTTTAGATAGTGCCTTATAGACCATTTCAAACAGACAAAAGGCCCTCTAGGGATCTTGGTAGGTGCTTCACAGATTCATTCTATAAAAACAATAAGCTTTTTAAGAATCTTAAAGGAGGTGGCCTTAAAGAGAGCTCAAGTCGGAAAAAGGCTTATCCCAGTGAGATTTGGACATGTTTCTATTCTCTAATGGGGTGGATTATAAATTGATTCATAAGAAACCCACAGAGTGTTTAAAGGAATTTTATCTCCTTGTACTGAAAATGATAGAGATAGTACAACATGAAAAGATATATTTGGACCCCTCAAAATCTATGGACAGGAAGCACATTAAAAAACCACTCAACTGTAAAGGTAACCTATATTTTAGGGAATAGAAAGATGAGTCAGTGTTTGGAAAGAGCCCAAAAAGCAGAGCAAAGAGTCATGGAGAATTCCTGGTAGTAGGACTGAGCACTAATTAGGGAACTGGTAACATGTACCTGGCTGTATTTCAGAATTGTTATGAACCAGTGACTACTGTGTTTCATCTATTTTACCTTTTTTGACTATGAGTACATTTAATGGTTTTCCTCTGTCTAACACATCATTGTATCTCAGGTGTATGTGGAGTTGATGAATCATGTGTTTAGTTCACAGATCTGCAGATCAAGAGGAATGGCACTCAAGGTGCTTAACCCAAGGAACCACACCCAAAACACTTGATCAAATTTAGATGACAAGATCCTAAACCTCAAGTCTAAGCTTGATGAGCTTGGGAGAGAGGTCTTGGGGAAGAAAGTTAGTGTATTTTGCTTGTGGAAGAGATGTGAATTGGTATGGCCTGAAAGTTAATCATGGCATATTTTAGTTTTCAAGAGTAGCCTCTACTCTATTTTTGGCCCCAAGTGGTCTTCCAGAACATTGCCACTCCCCCATTAATGGACTGTATATCCCATTCCCTAAAACCTGGCAGACCTTAGTGGCTACCTCAAAGAATAGACTGCTATAAAAAGTATTGCTGTGTGGCTTCTGAGGCTAGCGCACAAAAAGAAATAGAGCTTCCACCTAACAGCTCTTTCTCTTGGAATGCTTATCTTTGGAACCCCACGTTGTGAGGAAGCCCAAGCTACCAGGAGATGTAGATGTTCTGACTGACTGCACCAGCTAAGGGATCAGACCACAGCCAGAATCAATTTCCAGACTTGTGAGTAACGAAGGCTTTTCATGATTCTAGCCCTAGCCTTCAAGCTGCCCCAGCTGATGCTAAGTAGAGCAGAGATGAGCTATCCCTACCAGACTCTGATCATATCACAGAATTATTAACAGAATAAATATCATTTTTAAGCCACTAAATTGTGAGGTGGTTTGTTATGCAGCAATAGGTAACTCAAATAACCACCAAGAGTACTGTAAACTAGGTATGATCATCAATTTTTACAGACAAGGAAATACGCTGACAGCCACATAGCACATAAATGGAAGAGCTGAGTTGTGGATCCCAGGGTGCCTAAATCCACAGTTTGAGTTCCTTCCACTCTGTGAAACCCTTCTGTAAAAGGGCATAGGTTGACCAGAAAGACATTGAGTTGAACTTGATTGAGCTCTAGACTGAGAAGATTGAGCCCAGCGGAAGGAAGATGAGATTTGTAGCCTGCTAAATGTAGAGGCCTTCCTTGAAGACAGGATACATTTTGCTGTCAAAAAATTTAGAGTCAAATTCTGTTCTTACATTTATGAGTTTTTGTGTGACCGCAAACATGCTATATAACTTCCCTGTGTGCAAGTTTCCTCAATCAGGAAACGGTGATATAATATCTGTCTTGTAAAATTGTTCTAAGAATTATTATTTTTATATGAAAATAAGAGAAACTATTATTATTAGTCTGACTATCTTACTGTAGTCATCTGAAAGTCCTGTGGGAATATGAGTGTCATACATCCACTGCTCATTGACCTTCGATCAAAATGTCAGCACTGAACCTGGCCATTGTCCCTTTCTCTTTGGAAACACTGCCATCTCTTTCCCTAGTTTCAGATACTCACTGCCCTCTGGGGCTCTAGCTATCAGAAGTCTGCCACTTCCCCTAATCCTCAGAAAGTTTCTTCATATCTCCTTTCCCTACCACAAACTTTTCTGCCTTGAATTTTAGCTAAAATAGATTATTTATTTAATGACATTCAGGTGCAAGTGAGGCTTAACCCTATAAGACCTTTGCACTTTAAAAGAACAGCTCATTAACTACTATGAGTCTCTACTTGGTAGAATTAGTGGGAGAAACAACTTTTGTTCCCAGAGCTCTTGGCCTACTCTCTCTTTCCTCCCACAATACGCAAAAAATATTCCTGAAAGTTACTTTGTAACCTCTCTGCACTCCTTTTGTAAAACACTTTATATCCCAACAGGGCCCAATAGAAATGAATTTGTTGCCAACAGGGCCCAAGAGAAATAAATCTGTTGCCTGAGGAGGGAATTGAGGTTGGCAGTAAGAACACAAATGAACTTTATTTTAAAATTACAGTTTCTTTACTACCTTTCACCCTCCTCACATAGTGGATGGAATTGGTTGGGGGAGGAGGCTACCATTTATTGACCGCCTTGAAGTACTTGATGTAGCTCTCAGTTTATTCCATTGTTTGCTTGTGTATTTACTGTCTGGATTAGCCAAACCTTATTTTCTTAAAAATATGTTCATTATTAGTGATTATTTGAATCCTATGGGGGGCAGGAGAAAGGGAGATTTATGTTGTTCCTATGACTCTGGAAAGGTGACTTCACTCCATTTTGTTTGACACTGAACACAAAGCACTACTGTATGCGATGCTGTAGAGGCTCATGAGGTAGACATTACAGAGAACAAAGTGTATAATTAGAAGTTCTTTGGAACAGGCATTTGGTCCATTCTTTAGGAAATACGCAAGAGAGGTTTTTACAGTTCAGGCCAATGAGGGAGATGAAGAAAGAGAATAAGAGTAGATAGAGCTTGTATTATATCATACATATTTTTATCAATTCATACTCTCCCCAGTATACATAAAATACAACTTGTAATTCATTATAATTTAATCAAGATATAAAAAAATTTGTCCTAAACAGTATTGAACAGCCCCCATCCAAATCTCTAGCTTCATTTCTAGTCAGTGTAAAGTTGTCCACTTCATTACATTCCCTTTGGATTTATTACTTTGAGGTTTCATTTTGTTCAAGTGCTCTGTCTTATAATAATTAAACCCACAATTTTATTATGGTAACCTTCCACTTTCTTTAGCATCAATCTTGTTCCCTTTGATCATGGATCCCTCTGTCCAGGGCTCTTGCTCCATTAATGCCACTATATGGTGCTGGTACCTCTTCTAGTCTCAAAGGCTGGCTGTGTATCAGACTTTCCTGAGGAGTTTTGAAAATTATAGATTTCTAAGGCCCATCCAGAGCTACTGCATCATAATGCTTTTCATATCTGTTCCTTCTTTTTCATTCTCATTACCACCCAAGTCCAAATCTTCATTTGCTGGGTTGTTGCAATTATTTATGAATTGTTGCCTCCAACTAGTCTCTTATCTCCCCAAGAACGCCTTTGCCAGATTAATCTTCCTAAAATAGTGCATCACACATATTGTCCCAATGTTCAGTAATTGTTAATGTATCCCTCAGGAATATAATCAATTATCTTTAGGGTGGCATTGAAAACTGATACAATTTAGCTTCTACATACCTTTTCAATGTACTTCAGTCCTTATCTGACTTGACTTCCCACCAGTACATGTCTGATGAATCTTTCTGTCTTAGTTTAGACTCCTATAACACAATACCATAGAGTGAGTAGCTTCTTAAAAAACAAATATGTATTTTTCACAGTTCTGGATGCTGGGGAGTCTAATATCAAGGTGCTGGCAGATTCAGTGTCTGGCGGGATCACTCTTCCTTGTTTGTAGGTGGCTGCCTTCTTGCTGTATCCTCACATGGCAGAGAAGGGAGCTCTGGTTTCCCTTCCTCTTCTTATAATGGTGCTGATCCCATCATTGGAACTCTACTGTCATGACCTTATCTAAACCTTTCCAAAGGCCCCACCTCCTAAGACCATCACATTGGGTGTTAGGGCTTCAACATAAGAATTTTGGGAACATAAAAAGATTCAGTCCAGGAATTCCCTGGTGGTCCAGTGGTTAGGACTCAGTGCTTTCACTGTCATGGCCCTAGGTTTGATTCTTGGTCAGGGAACTAAGACCTTGCAAGTCATGTGGCATGGCCAAAAAATGTTCAGTCCATAACACCTTCCTTCTTACTAAAAGACTTTCTTCCTATGATTTCTTTCATATCATAAATTCTTTCTTAAATTTTATGTTGAAATAATTTCAGAGTTTCAGAAAAGTTGCTAGTATAAACACTTCCTTATTACCCTTCGCTCAGATTCTCCGTGTTAACATTTTACTATATTTGCTATAACATTTTCTGTCTCTCTTTCATCCATATATATATAGCAGACATGATGCTACTTTACTTCTACCTGCTTCAGTATGTATCTCCTAAACACAAGGGCATTCTCTTAGATAACCACAGTAGTATAATGATCAAAATAGGAAATTAACATTGATACACTATTATTATCTGATCTACAGAAAATGTGGATTAAGCAAGGCACAAATGAAAGAACATTTTTCAAAATGTATGTATGTGAAAAAGTCTTACCTTGAGAATATAAAAAGAACTCTTATAATTCAATTATAAAAAGATAAATGCTCCCTTCCCCACTGGGACAAAGACTGGGACCTCCCAAAAGAAGACTGACAAATGGTCAAAAAGCACATGAGCAGGCACTCAGTATTAGAATGCAAGTTAAAACCACAATGAGAGACTACCGCACACTGAGTAAAATGCCTAAAAACATAAAGACAATAGAAAACCCCAAATGTTATGAAAACATGGAGCAACTGGAGCCATCATGCATTACTTTTGGATATAAAATTATTCAATCACTTTGAAAAACTGGCAATTTCTTATAAAGGTAAACAGGTTTTCCTTATGACTCATCACTTCCACTCCTCTTTAATTATCTAAGAAAAATGAAAACATATGCCCACAAAAATACTGTAGAGGAATACTCATAATATCTTTATGTATAAAAACCAATAATTAGAAACTACTTAAATGTCTATGACTAGAAGAAGAGATCATTAATAGTATATTTATACAGTGGAATAACATTCACAGTAAAAGGAGACATACCACAGATAAAACTATGTGATGAATCTCATAGATGTGATGTTGAGAGCAAAAAGCAAGAATAAAAATTAAAAATTTAATTTACAGAAGTTCAAAATATATGGTGACAGAAATCAGAACAGTGTCTGCTGTGGCAGAGAATGTACCGACTGGAAAGGGTCATGAGAAAACGTTCTGATGTGATGGAAATGTTCTATGTTTTAATTCGAATGTGGGATTTTTAGGTGTATACATTTGTCAAAGTTGATTGGCTCATGTACATTTCACTGTGTCTCACTTATATTTTAATAATAAATGTAAAACAGAACTTGTGAGTGGGGTGCAGTCGAACTACAGGGATATGCTGGAACACAGGTCTACTAGCAGTGGAGCTACTAACATCTCTAGATGGAAGGCCTGGGTGAAAGCAGAGATTTCCAAAATTCAGAAGAAGAGCGAATTCCCTACAACAGGCCAGTGAACTGACTTCAGTTAAGGACATGGACAAACTTTGGTGAATTGCAGGGATGGAACCAGTGAAATAAATAATCAGAACTCTATTATCCTCTATCCCTTCTATTTCCGCTAGGACTTTCCATTGGTTGTACATCTGAAAGCAGAGGGCATGAGAACACTGTAGATATAGTACTTACAGGTCAGCTTCCCAGGGGATCGAGTGGGGAGGAGAAGGAAAGAGATTAAATCTTAAGGGAAAAACAGAAGATACCTGGCGTATGGCATATTTTTACACAACTTCAAAGGGCATCATTTAATTATCATAATGGTGGCTTGGCCAAGAGGTTCTACAGATTGAGAGACATCTGAGTGAGTTGAGAGTATATGAAAGAGAGTAATTGCAACAATTGATTCTGGAATTTAATCTTTTTAGTAATAATGAAAGTGAGCATACGATGGGATGAGGGACAATGCAACCATGGTAGAATCAATGGAATACGGGACCACGTAGGGTAAAAAAATTATTGGAGTTGTAGTACTACGAGGAGTTTTTGCTAATGAGACTATGGAGGGATTTCAGTTAATAGTGGTGAAAGGTCAGGTATATGTCTATGGAAATCTGTGGCTAAGGTAACAGAATACAAAATGATTGAAGGAGAGGAAATCAAGGAACTAAACCACCAGGAAAATGGAAGGATTTTCTGCACATATATTGAAATAATCAAGAATTATCACAGGATGGAGAAAATGACAGAGAACTAGGAGCTAAAAGTTTAGAAAGAATGATGAGGACCAGAGATGATTGCAATAAGGAGAAGTGGGTGGTATGGTCTGTTAGCCTGAGTCATCCTCAATGCTTTTCTCTCAGCCCCCAGAGTCAACCAGTCATTAAATCCTGTCAGTCTATTGCTTTTCTCAATATTAGCACCACTCCAGTCACCCACTGGGTTTTTTAAAAAATCATTTCTCCCTGTTTCAAAGCATTAGTTTTCTAAATGAGGTTCCACTAGCTACTTTGGCCAGTCTGTTTTCTTTGCTGCAATCAGTGAACTTTTCTTAGTAAATATTGTCATGTCATGCAATTCCCCCCTATCTTCCTCTAATCCAGCACGTATATTTTTTTCAGTGGGACTCCACTGCTTTTAAGATTAGGAGCAAATTCTTTCAGGTTTCTAATGAGCCCAGATGATCTGGCTTCAGGTCTATTTGTCTAGTCTTATCTAGCAACATATTCCCCCATCACCTCTCTGTGCACCAGTCACACTAGCCTTCCTGTTCTATCCTCCTGCAGGGTCTTTGCATATATATGCATCTTGCTTTGTCCTCCTTCACCTCCCTGTGTTTCACCAGGTTAATTAGCAGTCTTCAGTTAAAGCTCTGTACAAATATCACCTACCTAAGGAAACCATTTCAACATCTCCCAGACTGAGTCTGTAGCTACACCCTTTATATAAGGAACAGGATGAGTGCTTCTTAAGGGAGACGTTCAAAGGAGTATCTCATATGGGAGACATTTAAAATTTATGTTGGCTTCTCCTTTGTTAGGGTTGTACTCAGCTAGTTGCCGAGATAGAAGGAACGGATTGGCGTGAAAAAGAGAATATCCTTAAAGAAGTCACAAATGAAGTCTAGTTTAATGACATGGTTTCAGCATATGAGTCTAGTGGAGAACTGGTTTGGACAAGTGTGTAACTTTTGCTGGAAACTCCCTCAAATGCAGCCTTTGTAGCTTAGGGATTTTGATGCCACTTTGAAGAAGGAAAACGGATTTTGAGCTGCAGTTTGTTCAATGTGAAACAGGTTCCATTGGATCTAAACCAGCAGGGACACTGTAGTGTAGGAAAAGCCTGTGCCTCCAGGTAACAGATGGGTCTTTAATAGCGACACTCTGTGGTAGCAAAAACACCAACAGTAGTGGACCTGTTTAGTGGTCTTAAATTCTTGATTGTCATTAGAATCATTAGGAAGCTTTGAAAAGATACCAACAGTGGTGATGTTTGAACAAATCTATAAAGTTACTTTAAAAATTATTTAATTGTGCACTTAGAGTATGTGGATTTATAGTGTAAATTATGCCTTGATAAAGTGGTAGAAAGTATTAAAAATGATACTGTTGCTTGGCTGCACTCTTCAATTATACAAGAACCTCTGGGGGTAGGGCTTGGACATTAATAGGTATTAAAACTCCCCAGGAAAATTTAGCAATCTTTAACAAAGGTACATATGCTTTTACTTTTTGACTCACTTCTGTTTCTAGGAATTTATTTTGGAGCCCTATCTCTAGCAATACAATGCACAATATTATTCATTTGAGCATTGTGTATAAAGGCAAAATATGGGAAACCATCTAAATGTACTATGATACATCCACACAATAGAGAGCATTATGCAGCTATAAAAAAAGAATGAGGAATACCACTTCGAACCAACACGTAGTGATATCCAGGATATGCTTTCATATGAAAAAAAGCAAAGTGCCAAAATATATCTAGAGTATGATACCGTTCAAGCAAACATGGAGACAGAAGAAATTATACATATATCTGCTTATTTGTGCAAAAAGGAATATGGCAAGGATAAATGAAAAACTTTAGGGCTTCCCTGGTGGCGCTTTAGGGCTTTAGGGCTTCCCTGGTGGCGCAGTGGTTGAGAGTCCGCCTGCCAATGCAGGGGACGCAGGTTCGTGCCCCGGTCTGGGAGGATCCCACGTGCCGCGGAGCGCCTGGGCCCGTGAGCCATGGACGCTGAGCCTGCATGTCCGGAGCCTGTGCTCCGCAACGGGAGAGGCCACAAGAGTGAGAGGCCCGCGTACCGCAAAACAAAAACAACACCAACAAAAAAACTTTAATGTGATTGGTTACCTACAGAGGTGACTGGGAATGGAGCAGGGAGAATGCGGGAGAGGGAATGGGTAGAAGGGATGAGTGGGGACACTTCTGTAAACACACCTTCTTGTACAGTTCTGACTTTGAGAACCAAGTAGTGGTTCACATATTAACAATTAATATTTAATTAATATTAATTAATATTAATTAATATAATTAATTAATTATATATTAATTAATATAACCAGATAATTAATATTAACCAGGATGTGTGAGAATCCAAACAGAATACAAATGATTACTAATGTACTAGAAATGAATACCACAACCATAACAAATGGGATAAAAAAGAAAATAACAAACCTAAGTAATATTGAAAAACAGTATTTTGAATATATTCTACAAGGCCAAAGTCAAAAGTGCTGCACACAAATACTGTACTCTTTTCAGTAAATTTGTTTTTCACAGAGGTATATATATTAGTAATTCTGAAACTATGTGTATTCTGAAAGTGAGTAAATAATAAATTTTGTAGAATGAGAGCCGAATTATCACTGTCAGAGAAAGGGGTTACAACTGAGGAAAGGGAGAAGACTAGAGTGAACTTCAGGTATTAGAATCGTAGGTATCAGTTTCACTACTAGTTTTATATATATACATAATATATTATGTAATATAGATATATTTATTTATAATAATTTTCTATAATAATTATGTATATATAATATATATAGGGGGAGAGAGAGAGAAAAAGGCAGATATAAAAATAGATACAGATGTACATGTAGTTGTGTGTGTATACATGTATGTACTTCCTTGCTCTGTTCACTTAGAAAACCTAGAAGCAATGACACCTCAGCAGTAATGAGTATACCTAGTACCCAGAACTTGGTTTTTAAGTGCCATTTTTCAATAAAATGACTGAGTCCAGGGTTGGGTGCAGAAAGCATACGGTAATCCTTGATCATCTTGTGGTACCAGAAAGTAAGTGTTCAATAAATGATGGGAGCATATTGAAAAGCTTGGACACCAACCTGAAGTAGCTCAGTTGCCAAAGCTGGGATAATTTGGGTAACAAAATAAATAATGATAATATTGGATTATAACACACTGAATAAAATAAATATCTGTGCGTCTGTTGATTAGTACAGATGATTGACTACATAAATAAATACAGCAGAAAAGACTGCTCTTCATTACAGTAAAATTCCAATCAGTAAATGTAGAAGGAATGGCGGAAATGTAAAAATCACCATTTCGCAAATGCCCAGTAATAGTTGTCATAAGGAAGACTCAATGGATGCTAAAATCAGTAGGCAGAAACATAATTAGAAACAAGATATTTGCATAATCTCAGAATATCTCTCTACAAGATACTAATTACAAAGATAAAGTAGTATCTCTACAATGGAGAAACTTGGCAGACACCAATGTAAGTGACCAAAGTTAACATCACCAATAATGTGATACGCTGACATCATGGATTTCCTGATAGGAGGTACTGAAAAGTGCACAACATCATTTCTTGGTGTTTTTCCAAAACCACATAACTTTCATGTAATTATGAGGAAACATCAGACAAACCCAAACTGAAGAACATTTTATGAACTGTTCTGTACTGACCAGTATTCTTCAAAAGTGTCAAGGTCATGAAAGACAAAGAAAATATAAGGCTGAGGAACAGTCCCAGATTGGAGGAGACTGGGTGGGATTAGAGCCTGTCTTAGGGGTGGGGAAGCTCTCTGGAGAGCCAGGTAGGATTTTATGCTATTAGAATATAGGTGATTTCTTGCATAATTAAAGAGATGGGGTCAAATGAATAATCCAGGAAGTGGTGCTGGTCATAGAGTTTAAGAATGCTCTTGTAGCACCCTGAACTTCTCCAGTGCAGCATTTATCAAGTTACAATCCTGTCTGTCTCCCCTATTAGAATGTAAGCTCTATGCACACAGAGAGGTGCCACCTCTATCTCGTTCACCGCTCTGTCCCACACATTGCCTTACACATAGTCAGTGTTCAATAAGTGTGCTGAAAAGTATAACCGTAATCTTCTTTTGCTGGTCAAGCCCATTCAAACACATTTTGTCTTTCACTTTGCTCCGAGTAGCTGCACTGGTTGGAATGCTGTATCCACCGGTGGCTGAGGGCTTCATTCCTTTACTTAATGCTTCCTCTTCCTTCAGGCTCAATGCAAGCCCCATCTTTTAGTGGAGAGCATCTTGGGCTTTATAATTTATTTATTTATTTAAAATGTGGGATCTTAGTTCCCTGACCAGAGATCAAACATACACCCCCCTGTACTGGAAACGTGGAGTTTTAGCCACTGGACAGCCAGGGAAGTCCCCATCTTGGGCTTTAGAGACTAAATATAAGGAAATATAATATATATATATATTAAATATATTAAATATTATATATATAATATATATTAAATATAATATATATATAATATAAGGAAATATAAAGAAACCCACCTCAGTCTTTCCCCCTCTCCAGGCTTGGTTACTTCAAGAGTAAAGAAAGGTCTTTGGATTTTTTTTTTTTTCTTTTCAGTACGCCGGCCTCTCACTGCTGTGGCCTCTCCCGTTGCGGAGCACAGGCTCCGGACGCGCAGGGTCAGCGGCCATGGCTCACGGGCCCAGCCGCTCTGCGGCATGTGGGATCTTCCCGGACCGGGACATGAACCCCCGTCCCCTGCATCCGTAAGCGGACTCTCAACCACTGCGCCACCAGGGAAGCTGGCCAGGTCTTTGGATTTTTAAGCAATGATTTTCAAACTTTTAAACATTTGTTTTGCTGTTGTTGTGATTATTGACGAAGGGATTGTTTATTTGCTTATTTTCTAAGGCCCCTTTTCTTTAAAGGAAATCTGTATGTAGTGTCCAGAGATGTACATAAATAATACAAGGAAAAAAGGAATTGCTCCATCAGGGGACATGTGGAGAGAGGAGTGTGTGGTAGAGTGATGGAAAGCCTGCCCAAACAACATCCCTTCCCCAGCCACCACCCAACTCTGGAAACCTTTGAGGTACCAATGACAAACTTCCAGTCCATAGTTTGAAAACTCTAGCAGATTGTTACAATTTTTCTACCACCTTCAGAAGCCCTGGTTTATCCCTACTGTGAGCTGTGGTTTTTATCCTTGCTCCCTTCCATTTTGCATTGACCATGCTACTACCTGCACGAGGAGGAACGGGCAATATATTTTTAGATTCAAGACCTGGTATAAAACCTTCACCTAGTATTTCATTTGGTGAAAATTTCTTGATGATGATCGTTGGGGCTGGGATCTCCAGAAACTTCTTAGAGGAGGTGATCCCTGAGTTGGGCCTGGCGAGAGAGAGCGGATTTGAATTGGCAAGCAGGAGGTCATTAGCCCCTATCATTGGGGACTGTGCAGTAATGACAGGCAGAGGAGGGCAAGCAGTGGGAAGTCACGAGAAGTTTTGAAAGACAGAGAGAGCTGGTAGGTGCAGGGTGGGCTGAGGTGGGCGACCTGAGACAGGACATGTGAGTGTAATAGCCCAGCTGTGACCTCAGACAGCCTAAAACCAGAAACAGAAATTATCATGCCACATTTTAAATTAATTCCCTAGTGTAGCCTCTTCAGAAAGATATTTCAGGAAGATAATTGGAATTGGCTGGTTTCCAGGTATCTTAATTTCAAGTCCCAAACAAAACATGGGCAACCTCCAAAGCAAAACTTTTCCTGACATTTCCGAGGCCACATCCCACAGCCGCTATTCACAGCTCAAGCCTACACCCTTTATCAGATCCAGGTGAGAAAATGATGATTGCTCTAAAGGTAGAACACTCTCTACGAAGCAGTTGCTCTGGTTTGGCTGTTGGCACCAGCTAGCTGGCTGTTGGTGGGAGCATCCTGCCCTCTGCTGGATTTGGCAGGAAAAATGAATTTGCATTGCCTGCTAAAGAATTAATGAAGGTTGAAAGTTTGGGGTTTTATCTGAAAATAAATATTTGCTTGCATGTTGATGAGGTCTGATTAATCAAGGAGTGCGTCCCCTGGATGACATGTGGCTTTCTTAGAAGACTTCCAGGTATCCAGGAAAAAAAATAAATCTTTGTGTATCATATGTATACATCTTGCTCAGTAAATAGGGGTGCAATGTTGGCATTTTTAAAGAAATGTAAAGAATCAAAGCTGCATCTCTAATAATTTTTAAAGTATTCACATGGT
This sequence comes from Lagenorhynchus albirostris, assembly GCF_949774975.1. Taxonomy (NCBI): domain Eukaryota; kingdom Metazoa; phylum Chordata; class Mammalia; order Artiodactyla; family Delphinidae; genus Lagenorhynchus; species Lagenorhynchus albirostris. Next base: position 73,733,443 of record NC_083100.1, read on the forward strand.
ATATGACAGGAAGAACTTTGGGAGAACCGTCAGACTGCCCGGATTTATATATTAATTCTGCAAGTTACTAAATCTATCTGAGACTCAATTTCTTCTGTAAGGTACATATCCACCTTAAAACGTTGCTGTGAGGATCAGATGAGCTAACAAGGAATGAGAAAGCACTTCACTGTGCCCACTGAAAGTATGAGGTCTTAAATATACGTGCTATGCACAGGTTCACACAAGAGTACACACACACACACACACACACACACACACACACACACACACACAGTAGAGGCACACCGCAGTGATATTGCAGGGTTGGTTCCAGACCACTGCAATAAAGCAAATATCACAATAAGTTGAGTCACACAGACTTTTTGGTTTCCCAGTGCATATAAAAGTTATGTTTACACTGTAGTCTATTAACTATGCAATAGCATTATGTCCAAAAAAATGTACATACCTAAATTATAAACTATTGCTAAAAAATGCTAACCATTGTCTGAGCCTTCAGCGAGTCATAATCTTTTTGCTGGTGGGGGGTCTTGTCTTGATGTTGACGGCTGCTGACTGACCAGGGTGGTGCCTGAAGGTTGTGGTGACTGTGTCAATTTCTTAAAATAGGGCAACAATGAGGTTTGCTTCCCCGGTTGATTCTTCCTTCCATGAACGATTTCTCTGTAGCCTGCAATGCTGTTTAATAACATTTTACCCACAGTAGAACTTATTGCAAAATTAGAGTCAATCCTCTCAAACCCTGCCAACCGCTTTATCAACTAAGTTTACGTAAAACAGAACACACAAGAGTTCACACAAACGTACAAACCAACATTGTTCAATTATTGACTTCCTGAAATGTATTTGGGTAAAACTAGAAAAGAGATCATCGATATTTCAAATCCAGAGAGTGAAAAGAAAGCAGGATGCCCTGCAAATAATTTTTATAAAAAGCTCTAGAGACAGAACTTTTTTACTAAGTAGTATTTATCTTCAACTGCCTATCACTATGTTCTGTACAACCTATAAGAACATCTGCTTTTCTCACTTTCATAAAGAGAAAAATGGCAAAAATGAATTTGAAGAATAATCTTTTACAGAAATATAATCCCTCCCTTTTCTCCTTTCCTCTTTTTTTCTTGGGCCCTTCCCTATCCTTCTCTTCCATTTGTTTGATTTGAAACCAGAAATAAGTAGCTTCAGCTAGTATTGTCACTGCTGTCAATGGTTAGCTATTTCTCATCCCCTGTAGAAATTCCTTAGTATGTCGTTTTCTCTTCAGTGTTATGATTATAATTGGAGTAGAGTATGGTCCTGGCTCATTTAAAGGGTAAAAAGCTGAATGACAATGGTGTTGATGTTACTGTAGTAGCTTTTTTTTTTTTTTTTTTTGCGGTATGCGGGCCTCTCACTGTTGTGGCCTCTCCCGTTGCGGAGCACAGGCTCCGGACGCGCAGGCTCAGCGGCCATGGCTCACGGGGCCAGCCGCTCCGCGGCATGTGGGATCTTCCCGGACCGGGGCACGAACCCGCGTCCCCTGCATCGGCAGGCGGACTCTCAACCACTGCACCACCAGGGAAGCCCTGTAGTAGCTTTTTAATAAAAAAAATAATTGATTGGGGGGGAGCAGGAAGATGGCGGAAGAGTAAGACGCGGAGATCACCTTCCTCCCCACAGATACACCAGAAATACATCTACACGTGGAACAACTCCTACAGAACACCTACTGAACGCTGGCAGAAGACCTCAGACCTCCCAAAAGGCAAGAAACCCCCCACGTACCTGGGTAGGGCAAAAGAAAAAAAAAGAATAAACAGAGACAAAAGGATAGGGACGGCACCTGCACCAGTGGGAGGGAGCTGTGAAGGAGGAAAAGTTTCCACACACTAGGAAGCCCCTTCGCGGGCGGAGACTGCGGGAGGCGGAGGGGGGAGCTTCGAAGCCGCGGAGGAGAGCACAGCAACGGGTGCGGAGGGCAAAGCGGGGAGATTCCCGCACAGAGGATCGGTGCCGACCGGCACTCACCAGCCCTAGAGGCTTGTCTGCTCCCCCGCCAGGGCGGGCGGGGCTGCGAGCTGAGGCTCTGAGGCTCGGGTTTCGGTTTCGGACGGAGCGCAGGGAGAGGACTAGAGTTGGCGGCTTGAACATAGCCTGAAGGGGTTAGTGCACCACGGCTAGACGGGAGGGAGTCCGGGGAAAAGTCTGCACCTGCCGAAGAGGCAAGAGACTTTTTCTTCCCTCTTTGTTTCCTGGTGCGTGAGGAGAGGGGTTTAAGAGCGCTGCTTAAAGGAGCTCCAGAGACGGGCGCGAGCCGCGGCTAAAAGCGCAAACCCCAGAGACGGGCGCGAGCCGCGGCTGAAAGCGCGGAATACAGAGACGGGCGCGAGCCGCGACTGAGGGCGCGGACTCCAGAGACGGGCGCAAGCCGCGGCTGGAGGCGCGGACCCCAGAGGCGGGCGGGAGACGTTGGGGCTGCTGCTGCCGCCACCAAGGGGCCTGTGTGCGAGCGCAGGTCGTTCTCCACGCCCCTCTTCCGCGGAGCCTGTGCAGCCCGCCACTGCCGGGTTCCCGGGATCCGGGGACGACTTCCCCAGGAGAGCGCACGGCGGGCCTCGGGCTGGTGCAGGGTCACGCCGGACTTTGCCGCCGCAGGCCCGCCCCGCATTCCGTGCCCCTCCCTCCCCGCCGGCCTCAGTACGCCAGAACCCCCGAATCAGCGGCTCCTTTAACCCCGTCCTTTCTGAGCAAAAAACAGACGCCCTCCAGCGACCTACACGCAGAGGCAGGGCCAAATCCAAAGCTGAGCCCCTGTGAGCTGTGAGAACAAAGAAGAGAAAGGGAAATCTCTCCAGCAGCCTCAGAAGCAGGGGATTAAAGCTCCACAATCAACTTGATGTACCCTGCATCTGTGGAATACATGAATAGACAGCCAATCATCCCAAATTAAGGAGGTGGACTTTGGGAGCAAGATCTATGATTTTTTTCCCTATTCCTCTTTGTGTGAAGGTGTATGTGTATGCTTCTGTGTGAGATCTTGTCTGTATAGTCTTGCTTCCACCATTTGTCCTAGGGTTCTATCCGTCCATGGTTTTTTCTTAAAATTTTTTTCTTAATAATCAATTTTAATTTTAAGAACGTTATTATACTTTACCTTCGTCCTTTCTTTCTTTCTTTCTTTCCTTCCTTCCTTCCCTCCTTTAGACAACGAATCATCCCAAATTGAGGAGGTGGTCTCTGACAGCAAGATTTATGATTTTTCCCCCTTTACCTCTTTTAGTGAGGGTGTATGTGTACGCTTCTGTGTAAGATTTTGTCTGTATAGCTTTGCTTCCAACATTTGTCCTAAGGTTCTATCCGTCCCTTTTTATTTTTTCTTTTTCTTTTTCTAAATAAGAATTTTTTAATGCAATAACTTTATTATACTTTATTTTATTTTTAAAGTATCTTCTTTCTTTCTGCTTTTCCTTCTTTCCCTCCTTCCTTCCTTCCTCCCTCCCTTCCTCCCTCCTTTCGTTCCTTCTTGCCTTCTTTCCTTCTTTGCTTCTTTCTTTCTTCCTTCCTTCCTTCCTTCCCTCCCTTCCCTCCTTTCCTTCTTTCTTTCCTCATACTTCTACTAATTCCCTCTACTTTTTCTCCCTTTTATTCTGAGCCATGTGGATGAAAGGCTCTTGGTGCTCCAGCCAGGAGTCAGGGTTCTGCCTCTGAGGTAGGAGAGCCAACTTCAGAACACTGGTCCACAAGAGACCTCCCAGCTCCACATAATATCAAACGGCGAAAATCTCCCAGAGACCTCCATCTTAACACCAGCACCCAGCTTCACCCAACGACCAGCAAGCCACAGTGCTGGACAACCTGTGCCAAACAACTAGCAAGACAGGAACACAACAACACCCATTAGCAGAGAGACTGCCTAAAATCATAGTAAGGCCACAGACACACCAAAACACACCACCAGACGTGAACCTGCCCACTAGAGAGACAAGATCCAGCCTCATCCACCAGAACACAGGCACTAGTCCCCTCCACCAGGAAGCCTACACAACCCACTGAACCAACCTTAGCCGCTGGAGACAGACATCAAAAACAGGAGGAACTACGAACCTGCAGCCTGCAAAAAGGAGACCCCAAACACAGTAAGATAAGCAAAATTAGAAGACAGAAAAACACACAGCAGATAAAGCAACAAGATAAAAATGCACCAGACCTAACAAATGAAGAGGAAATAGGGAGTCTACCTGAAAAAGAATTCAGAATAATGATAGTAAGGTTGATCCGAAATCTTGGAGATAGAATGGACAATAGAATGGACAAAATGCAAGAATCAGTTAACAAGGACCTAGAAGAACTAAAGATGAAACAAGCAACGATGAACAACACAATAAATGAAATTAAAAATACTCTAGATGGGATCAATAGCAGAATAACTGAGGCAGAAGAACGGATAAGTGACCTGGAAGATAAAATAGTGGAAATAACTACTGCAGAGCAGAATAAAGAAAAAAGAATGAAAAGAACTGAGAACAGTCTCAGAGACCTCTGGGACAACATTCAGTGCAACAACATTCAAATTATAGGGGTTCCAGAAGAAGAAGAGAAAAAGAAAGGGACTGAGAAAATATTTGAAGAGATTATAGTTGAAAACTTCCCTAATATGGGAAAGGAAATAGTTAATCAAGTCCAGGAAGCACAGAGAGTCCCATACAGGATAAATCCAAGGAGAAATACGCCAAGACACATATTACTCAAACTGTCAAAAATTAAATACAAAGAAAGCATATTAAAAGCAGCAAGGGAAAAACAACAAATAACACATAAGGGAATCCCCATAAGGTTAACAGCTGATCTCTCAGCAGAAACCCTACAAGCCAGAAGGGAGTGGCAGGACATACTGAAAGTGATGAAGGAGAAAAACCTGCAGCCAAGACTACTCTACCCAGCAAGGATCTCATTCAGATTTGATGGAGAAATTAAAACCTTTACAGACAAGCAAAAGCTGAGAGAGTTCAGCACCACCAAATCAGCTTTACAACAAATGCTAAAGGATCTTCTCTAGGCAAGAAACACAAGAGAAGGAAAAGACCTATAATAACGAACCCAAAACAATTAAGAAAATGGGAATAGGAACATACATATCGATAATTACCTTAAATGTAAATGGACTAAATGCTCCCACCAAAAGACACAGATTAGCTGAATGGATACAAAAACAAGACCCTTATATATGCTGTCTATAAGAGACCCACTTCAAACCTAGAGACACATACAGACTGAAAGTAAGGGGATGGAAAAAGGTATTCCATGCAAATGGAAACCAAAAGAAAGCTGGAGTAGCAATTCTCATATCAGACAAAATAGACTTTAAAATAAGGACTATTACAAGAGACAAAGAAGGACACTACATAATGATCAAGGGATCGATCCAAGAAGAAGATATAACAATTGTAAATATTTATGCACCCAACATAGGAGCACCTCAATACATAAGGCAAATACTAACAGCCATAAAAGGGGAAATCGACAGTAACACATTCATAGTAGGGGACTTAAACACCCCACTTTCACCCATGGACAGATCATCCAAAATGAAAATAAATAAGGAAACACAAGCTTTAAATGATACATTAAACAAGATGGACTTAATTGATATTTATAGGACACTCCATCCAAAAACAACAGAATACACATTTTTCTCAAGTGCTCATGGAACATTCTCCAGGATAGATCATATCTTGGGTCACAAATCAAGCCTTGGTAAATTTAAGAAAATTGAAATTGTATCAAGTATCTTTTCTGACCACAACGCCATGAGACTAGATATCAATTACAGGAAAAGATCTGTAAAAAATACAAACACATGGAGGCTAAACAATACACTACTTAATAATGAAGTGATCACTGAAGAAATCAAAGAGGAAATCAAAAAATACCTAGAAACAAATGACAATGGAGACACAACGACCCAAAACCTGTGGGATGTAGGAAAAGCAGTTCTAAGAGGGAAGTTTATAGCAATACAAGCCCACCTTAAGAAGCAGGAAACATCTAGAATAAACAACCTAACCTTGCACCTCAAGCAATTAGAGAAAGAAGAACAAAAAAACCCCAAAGCTAGCAGAAGGAAAGAAATCATAAAAATCAGATCAGAAATAAATGAAAAAGAAATGAAGGAAACAATAACAAAGATCAATAAAACTAAAAGCTGGTTCTTTGAGAAGATAAACAAATAGATAAACCACTAGCCAGACTCATCAAGAAAAAAAGGGAGAAGACTCAAATCAATAGAATTAGAAATGAAAAAGGAGAGATAACAACTGACACTGCAGAAATAAAAGAGATCATGAGAGATTACTACAAGCAACTCTATGCCAATAAAATGGACAATCTGGAAGAAATGGACAAATTCTTAGAAATGCACAACCTGCCAAGACTGAATCAGGAAGAAATAGAAAATATGAACAGACCAATCACAAGCACTGAAATTGAAACTGTGATTAAAAATCTTCCAACAAAGAAAAGCCCAGGACCAGATGGCTTCACAGGCGAATTCTATCAAACATTTAGAGAAGAGCTAATACCTATCCTTCTCAAACTCTTCCAAAATATAGCAGAGGGAGGAACACTCCCAAATTCCTTCTACGAGGCCACCATCACCTTGATACCAAAACCAGGCAAGGATGTCACAAAGAAAGGAAACTACAGGCCAATATCACTGATGAACATAGATGCAAAAATCCTCAACAAAATACTAGCAAACAGAATCCAACAGCACATTAAAAGGATCATACACCATGATCAAGTGGGGTTTATTCCAGGAATGCAAGGATTCTTCAATATACGCAAATCTATCAATGTGATAAACCATATTAACAAATTGAAGGAGAAAAACCATATGATCATCTCAATAGATGCAGAGAAAGTTTTTGACAAAATTCAACACCCATTTATGATAAAAACCCTGCAGAAAGTAGGCATAGAGGGAACTTTCCTCAACATAATAAAGGCCATATATGACAAGCCCACAGCAAACATCATCCTCAATGGTGAAAAACTGAAAGCATTCCCACTAAGATCAGGAACAAGACAAGGTTGCCCACTCTCACCACTCTTATTCAACATAGTTTTGGAAGTTTTAGCCACAGCAATCAGAGAAGGGAAGGAAATAAAAGGAATCCAAATCGGAAAAGAAGAAGTAAAGCTGTCACTGTTTGCAGATGACATGATCCTATACATAGAGAATCCTAAAGATGCTACCAGAAAACTACTAGAGCTAATCAATGAATTTGGTAAAGTGGCAGGATACAAAATTAATGCACAGAAATCTCTGGCATTCCTATATAGTAATGATGAAAAATCTGAAAGTGAAATCAAGAAAACACTCCCATTTACCATTGCAACAAAAAGAATAAAATACCTAGGAATAAACCTACCTAAGGAGACAAAAGACCTGTATGCAGAAAATTATAAGACACTGATGAAAGAAATTAAAGATGATACAAATAGATGGCGACATATACCATGTTCTTGGATTGGAAGAATCAACATTGTGAAAATGACTCTACTACCCAAAGCAATCTATAGATTCAATGCAATCCCTATCAAACTACCACTGGCATTTTTCACAGAACTAGAACAAAAAATTTCGCAATTTGTATGGAAACACAAAAGACCCCGAATAGCCAAAGCAATCTTGAGAACAAAAAAAGGAACTGGAGGAATCAGGCTCCCTGACTTCAGACTATACTACAAAGCTACAGTTATCAAGACGGTATGGTACTGGCACAAAAACAGAAAGATAGATCAATGGAACAGGATAGAAAGCCCAGAGATAAACCCATGCACATATGGACACCTTATCTTTGATAAAGGAGGCAGGAATGTAGAGTGGAGAAAGGACAGCCTCTTCAATAAGTGGTGCTGGGAAAACTGGACAGGTACATGTAAAAGTATGAGATTAGATCACTCCCTAACACCATACACAAAAATAAGCTCAAAATGGATTAAAGACCTAAATATAAGGCCAGAAACTGTCAAACTCTTAGAGGAAAACATAGGCAGAACACTCTATGACATAAATCAGCAAGATTCTTTCTGACCCACCTCCTAGAGTAATGGAAATAAAAACAAAAATAAACAAATGGGACCTAATGAAACTTCAAAGCTTTTGCACAGCAAAGGAAACTACAAACAAGACCAAAAGACAACCCTCAGAATGGGAGAAAATATTTGCAAATGAAGCAACCGACAAAGGATTAATCTCCAAAATTTACAAGCAGCTCATGCAGCTCAATAACAAAAAAACAAACAACCCAATCCATAAATGGGCAGAAGACCTAAATAGACATTTCTCCAAAGAAGATATACAGACTGCCAACAAACACATGAACGAATGCTCAACATCATTAATCATTAGAGAAATGCAAATCAAAACTACAATGAGATATCATCTCACAGCAGTCAGAATGGCCATCATCAAAAAATCTAGAAACAATAAATGCTGGAGAGGGTGTGGAGAAAAGGGAACCCTCTTGCACTGCTGGTGGGAATGTGAATTGGTTCAGCCACTGTGGAGAACAGTATGGAGGTTCCTTGAAAACCTACAAATAGAACTACCATATGACCCAGCAATCCCACTACTGGGCATATACCCTGAGAAAACCATAATTCAAAAAGAGTCATGTACCAAAATGTTCATTGCAGCTCTATTTACAATAGCCCGAAGATGGAAACAACCTAAGTGCCCATCACCGGATGAATGGATAAAGAAGATGTGGCACATATATACAATGGAATATTACTCAGCCATAAAAAGAAACGAAATTGAGCTATTTGTAATGAGGTGGATAGACCTAGAGTCTGTCATACACAGTGAAGTAAGTCAGAAAGAGAAAGACAAATACCGTATGCTAACACATATATATGGAATTTAAGAAAAAAAAATGTCATGAAGAACCTAGGGGTAAGGCAGGAATAAAGACGCAGACCTCCTAGAGAACGGACTTGGGGTTATGGGGAGGGGGAAGGGTGAGCAGTGACGGGGCGAGGAAGAGTCATGGACATGTACACACTAACAAACGTAGTAAGATAGATAGCTAGTGGGAAGCAGCCGCAAGGCACAGGGATATTGGCTCGGTGCTTTGTGACAGCCTGGAGGGGTGGGATGGGGAGGGTGGGAGGGAGGGAGACGCAAGAGGGAAGAGATATGGGAACATATGTATATGTATAACTGATTCACTTTGTTATAAAGCAGAAACTAACACACCATTGTAAAGCAATTATACCCCAATAAAGATGTTAAAAAAAATAATAATTGGTTTTTTATTTAATTGATGTTATTCTCTTTATTAGCAGCTCTGCATGATAAAGGGTTTTTAAACATCCCATTTGTGCTTTCACTTGAAGAGTAAACCCAAATTTAATTGATCACCTTGCCAGCCTCAGTAAGTGCTATTTTGATGTTTTGTACTACTTCAACAACGATTTAGTACTAGTTGCTGAACATATGCAGAAATATCTCTATATATGAGATATTCATGAGATATGCAGGCTTTAGTTACATACTTATATAACTAAATACGTGATAAGCTAGTGGTGTGGAAAATGGGGAAGAAATAACTAGAAGATATCACTGGATCTTAAAATTGAACAATTTTCCAGGTGGGCAGAGTGAATATATGCATGTGTTAGCGTGGGTAAAGAGCAGCCTTCAAGAGAGAGAGTTCCAGGTAAGTAAGATATAGTGAAAATTATGAAAATCTGTGCAAATAATGGGGAGATGAGGCTGAGGCTGGACTGGTAGTTTGGGGCCCAATGCAGAGGCTATTAAACTAATAAGATATAGAGTTTGAATTTCACTGGGTATGTGTGTAAACTAATACACTTGAGTGACGAATTAATATTATACCCCTGTGATATTCTGTTTAGTCAGCGAAGTGTTTATGAGGGAGGGTTGGGTTTGAAGTTGGGTTTTAAGTAGTGTTACAATTCCCTCTGCCTTTCAAACTATGTGTAAGTTGCTGAATGAGGACTGCAACAACCTCTAAGTTGGGTTAGTGAGTGAGTCTCAGAACAGACTAGAATCCTTATATTGGATCTTTAAAACACAACAGCTTAAATCCCTTTTGAATCATCAGAAAGTCACACATTTTTAAAAAGCAGCCTCTGTGGTCCAGTTAGTCTTAGATAACCATATACCTTAAAATATCTAGAGTCCATTGCCTAAGGAGAAGTATTTACAAATGTCATAAGTCACTTTCTATGTCTGACCTGCCGTTTTGTCACATAAAATAAAAAAGAGATCAGAAAAAGACCCATGGATAAAGGCTCTCCACTTCACCAAATATGCTCGCTCATCTGATTAATCATTTTTAAAAGTCAAATTATTTATATAAGCTGCTTGGAATGATATTACTGATATTAAACTTCCTTGTCTGCCTACAGTAATTCCACAAACATTGCAAGAGACACGTTGCTCACAATAAAGCTTTGTTTATGGCATCTTAACGAAAGCACTTTGAACTGATATTCCCCGATCCCTATCATCATAATGAGATTTACATTTAAGTTAAGAAATTTTTCTTTTGTGTGTTTGCTCAGCACTTAGCACATTGTAGGCATTCTGAAGGATGGCACACTCCATTAAACAATTTGGGCAAAAATAAAGTGTAAATAAGTGTGATAAGAAGTGTAGCCAGGTTCTTAGTGCCCTCATCGTACAAACAAGAGGCCATAGACTAGCATAAGAGCCTGGAAGAGCACAGATGTTGGCTGTCTTGCTTGTTTCTCTACCGCCAGTGCCCTGCACATAGTAGGCACTCATTAAATATCTGTGGTCTAATGAAACAATGAATAGACTCTCTTTCCTCATGACCTTGCTTGCAGTCGTTACCTTAAGGGCATAATAAAGTAGTAATTGCTCCATGACTGCTTGGTCTTATGAGTTAATGTTTGCAAAGCACTTTGAACTTCTTGGGAAAAAGAATGGTGTTTTTTTTGGCACCATTTCATGTTTGCAGTGGCACACAAATTATTCCTCCTCCTCTTCCTCCAGCTGCCCACACTGTGCCCTCCCCCAGCTCTGTGCTGCACCAGGATCTCCCAGAAGGCAGCCACACCGCTCTCACTGCCTTCTCGCAGCTGTTACCTCCAGCCCTGCAGGACAGGTAGGGACAGAGCAAATGCCAGAAAGATTTCTTTAAGACCTTGCAAGAGACTCTGGAAATATGGAATTTGGGTTGATTTTAATAACACTTAGAGCAACTGGTGTATAGAGGGATGCAGATTCTTGGTCGGCCGTGGAAGAAGCTATTGGGACAGGCAGGTTGATCTGTGAGGATACATCAAACTAGATCCTGAAGGGGAGATAGAGGGTGTCAGAGAGGCAACTGGGAGCATGTGCCAAAGCAGCTGGTTTCTAAAGTGTATATGATTTTAGACACACAATACAGAACCTTGACTAGTAACTGGCAGAAAGTACTAGAGTTGTTTTAAAAGGGACTCAATAAGACAAGATGTGTTTCTTTTACATGGGTAAAAATTTCAACTGTTATGATTACTTTCCCTATAATTTAAAAAAAATTTGATGATGAAAAAAAGAGATTCTATCTCACAATAGATAATCATAGGCTGCAATGTTTTCCAATGTGTTTATTGCTATAAAAATTGCCTTGATTTTTAGAAACACAATAATTAAACAGTTCAAATGTGATTTGGGAAACAAAAGCTGTTTTCTATTAAGAATGGTTGTCCTTTATGAAGAAATTCTAGAAGAAGAGGTTTTTTTTTCTTTTTCAGGTTACAATATATGAACTTTCAACTGATCACACACAATGCATATCTCAAGGTAATTCCAGGAAAGCCGGTTACAGGTGCAGAATAACTAGAATGACTATATCAGGGGCAGATCTTGCCTTAAAGGCAGGAACAGATCCTATTTTCCACAACTTTAAAATGACTTGTTTTCCAAACCAAATCATGATGTTTTCTCTGTGTGTGGAAAATTTTCCATGATGCATATTTATATGTTAGCTGCTGTATGCGTGAAAATTTGCTCTCTCTAGAAATTGTTTCTAGGGACTGGAAATGAATGTTATGGGGATAAAAGCTAACATGGTTTTCTATTGAAAAGATAGACCGTGTAAATGATGCCTGCTTTGCTTTAAAGGGAAAACTCAGGTAAGCATGGTTTAGTTGAACAGCATGAAGTCAACCAAAAGTCTAAAATTTTGTTCAGAATAAATTATGGAAGTACCTTCCAATTAAACTGCAATCATTATTAATCTGAAAACAAAAGCAAGGGGAACAAAATTTGTAGTTAGTTTACAGTAAGTAGTATTTGAAACTCTGAAAGTTTAGCATCCCCATAAAAGCCACATGTGAAACATTGAGATGGGAGTGACTCCAGATAAGAAATGGTTTATTTCTCCACTTAATTCATTATAGAATGAAGAACCCTGATTTTCCATTTGTACAGGGCTAAAGGATCACATAGGCATTACTGAATTTTTGTTGTTTCCCTCTGTCTTTTTTTTTTTTTTAATCTTTATTGGAGTATAATTGCTTTACAATGGTGTGTTACTTTCTGCTTTATAACAAAGTGAATCAGTTATACATATACATATGTTCCCATATCTCTTCCCTCTTGCGTCTCCCTCCCTCCTACCCTCCCTATCCCACCCCTCTAGGTGGTCACAAACCACCAAGCTGATCTCCCTGTGCTATGCGGCTGCTTCCCACTAGCTATTTACCTTACGTTTGGTAGTGTATATATGTCCATGCGTCTCTCTCGCTTTGTCACAGTTTACCCTTCCACCTCCCCATATCCTCAAGTCCATTCTCTAAGAGGTCTGTGTCTTTATTCCTGTCTTACCCCTAGGTTCTTCATGACATTTTGTTTTCTTAAATTCCATATATATGTGTTAGCATAACGGTATTTGTCTTTCTCTTTCTGACTTACTTCACTCTGTATGACAGACTCTAGGTCTGTCCACCTCATTACAAATAGCTAAATTTCGTTTCTTTTTATGGCTGAGTAATATTCCATTGTATATATGTTCCACATCTTTATCCATTCATCTGATGATGGACACTTAGGTTGTTTCCATCTCCGGGCTATTGTAAATAGAGCTGCAATGAACATTTTGGTACATGACTCTTTTTGAATTATGGTTTTCTCAGGGCATATGCCCAGTAGTGGGATTGCTGGGTCATATGGTAGTTCTATTTGTAGGTTTTCAAAGAACCTCCATACTGTTCTCCACAGTGGCTGTATCAATTTACATTCCCACCAACAGTGCAAGAGGGTTCCCTTTTCTCCACACCCTCTCCAGCATTTATTGTTTCTAGATTTTTTGATGATGGCCATTCTGACTGGTGTGAGATAATATCTCATTGTAGTTTTGATTTGCATTTCTCTAATGATTAATGAAGTTGAGCATTCTTTCATGTGTTTGTTGGCAGTCTGTATATCTTCTTTGGAGAAATGTCTATTTAGGTCTTCTGCCCATTTTTGGATTGGGTTGTTTGTTTTTTGGTTATTGAGCTGCATGAGCTGCTTATAAATTTTGGAGATTAATCCTTTGTCAGTTGCTTCATTTACAAATATTTTCTCCCATTCTGAGGGTTGTCTTTTGGTCTTGTTTATGGTTTCCTTTGCTGTGCAAAAGCTTTGAAGTTTCATTAGGTCCCATTTGTTTATTTTTGTTTTTATTTCCATTTCTCTAGGAGATGGGTCAAAAAGGATCTTGCTGTGATTTATGTCATAGAGTGTTCTGCCTATGTTTTCCTCTAAGAGTTTGACAGTTTCTGGCCTTACATTTAGGCCTTTAATCCATTTTGAACTTATTTTTGTGTATTAGGGAGTGTATTTTTGTGTGTTAGGGAGTGATCTAATCTCATACTTTTACATGTACCTGTCCAGTTTTCCCAGCACCACTTATTGAAGAGGCTGTCCTTTCTCCACTCTACATTCCTGCCTCCTTTGTCAAAGATAAGGTGACCATATGTGCGTGGGTTTATCTCTGGGCTTTCTATCCTGTTCCATTGATCTATCTTTCTGTTTTTGTGCCAGTACCATACTGTCTTGATTACTGTAGCTTTGTAGTATAGTCTGAAGTCAGGGAGCCTGATTCCTCCAGCTCCGTTTTTCATTCTTAAGATTGCTTTGGCTATTCGGGGTCTTTTGTGTTTCCATACAAATTGTGAGATTTTTTGTTCTACTTCTGTGAAAAATACCAACGGTAGTTTGATAGGGATTGCATTGAATCTGTAGATTGCTTTGGGTTGTAGAGTCACTTTCACAATGTTGATTCTTCCAATCCAAGAACATGGTATATCTCTCCATCTATTTGTATCATCTTTAATTTCTTTCATCAGTGTCTTATAATTTTCTGCATACAGGTCTTTTGTCTCCTTAGGTAGGTTTATTCCTAGATATTTTGTTCTTTTTGTTGCAGTGGTAAATGGGAGTGTTTTCTTGATTTCACTTTCAGATTTTTCATCATTAGTGTATAGGAATGCCAGAGATTTCTGTGCATTAATTTTGTATCCTGCTACTTTACCAAATTCATTGATTAGCTCTAGCAGTTTTCTGGTAGCATCTTTAGGATTCTCTAAGTATAGTATCATGTCACCTTCCAACAGTGACAGCTTTACTTCTTCTTTTCCGATTTGGATTCCTTTTATTTCCTTTTCCTCTCTGATTGCTGTGGCTAAAACTTCCAAAACTATGTTGAATAAGAGTGGTGAGAGTGGGCAAGCTTGTCTTGTTCCTGATCTTAGTGGAAATGGTTTCAGCTTTTCACCATTGAGGACAATGTTGGCTGTGGGTTTGTCATATATGGCCTTTATTATGTTGAGGAAAGTTCCCTCTATGCCTACTTTCTGCAGGGTTATTATCATAAATGGGTGTTGAATTTTGTCAAAAGCTTTCTCTGCATCTATTGAGATGATCCTACAGTTTTTCTCCTTCAATTTGTTAATAGGGTTTATCACATTGATTGTTTTGCATATATTGAAGAATCCTTGCATTCCTGGAATAAACCCCACTTGGTCATGGTGTATGATCCATTTAATATGCTGTTGGATTCTGTTTGCTAGGTTTTTTTTTTTTTTTTTTGGCGGTACGCAGCCTCTCACTGTTGTGGCCTCTCCCATTGAGGAGCACATGCTCCGGACGCACAGGCTCAGCGGCCATGGCTCACGGGCCCAGCTGCTCTGCGGCATGTGGGATCTTCCCGGACTGGGGCATGAACCCGTGTCCCCTGCATCAGCAGGCGGACTCTCAACCACTGCGCCACCAGGGAAGCCTTGGTTGCTAGTATTTTGTTGAAGATTTTTGCATCTATGTCCATCAGTGATATTGGCCTGTAGTTTCCTTTCTTTGTGACATCCTTGCCTGGTTTTGGTATCAAGGTGATGGTGGCCTCGTAGAAGGAATTTGGGAGTGTTCCTCCCTCTGCTATATTTTGGAAGAGTTTGAGAAGAATAGGTGTTAGCTCCTCTCTAAATGTTTGATAGAATTCGCCTGTGAAGCCATCTGGTCCTGGGCTTTTGTTTGTTGGAAGATTTTTAAGCACAATTTCAATTTCAGTGCTTGTGATTGGTCTGTTCATATTTTCTATTTCTTCCTGATTGAGTCTTGGCAGGTTGTGCATTTCTAAGAATTTGTCCATTTCTTCCAGGTTGCCCATTTTATTGGCATAGAGTTGCTTGTAGTAATCTCTCATGATCTTTTGTATTTCTGCAATGTCAGTTGTTACTTCTTTTTCATTTCTAGTTCTATTGATTTGAGTCTTCTCCCTTTTTTTCTTGATGAGTCTGGCTAATAGTATATCAATTTTGTTTATCTTCTCAAAGAACCAGCTTTTAGTTTTATTGATCTTTGCTATCGTTTCCTTCATTTCTTTTTCATTTATTTCTGATCTGATTTTTATGATTTCTTTCCTTTGCTAACTTTGAGGTATTTTTGTTCTTCTTTCTCTAATTGCTTTAGGTGCAAGATTAGGTTGTTTATTCGAGATGTTTCCTGCTTCTTAAGGTAGGATTGTATTGCCATAAACTTCCCTCTTAGAACTACTTTTGCTGCATCCCATAGATTTTGGGTCGTCGTGTCTCCATTATCATTTGTTTCTAGGTATTTTTTTTATTTCCTCTTTGATTTCTTCAGTGATCACTTCATTATTAAGTAGTGTATTGTTTAGCCTCCATGTGTTTGTATTTTTTACAGATCTTTTCCTGTAATTGATATCTAGTCTCATAGCCTTGTGGTCGGAAAAGATACTTGAAGCAATTTCAATTTTCTTAAATTTACCAAGGCTTGTTTTGTGACCCAAGATATGATCTATCCTGGAGAATGTTCCATGAGCACTTGAGAAGAATGTGTATTCTGTTGTTTTTGGATGGAATGTCCTACAAATATTAATTAAGTCCATCTTGTTTAATGTATCATTTAAGGCTTGTGTTTCCTTATTTATTTTCATTTTGGATGATCTGTCCATTGGTGAAAGTGGGGTGTTAAAGTCCCCTACTATGAATGTGTTACTGTCGATTTCCCCTTTTATGGCTGTTAGTATTTGCCTTATGTATTAAGGTGCTCCTATGTTGGGTGCATAAATATTTATAATTGTTATAACTTCTTGGATCGATGCCTTGATCATTATGTAGTGTCCTTCTTTGTCTCTTCTAATAGTCTTTATTTTAAAGTCTATTTTGTCTGATATGAGAATTGCTACTCCAGCTTTCTTTTGGTTTCCATTTGCATGAAATATCTTTTTCCATCCCCTTACTTTCGTTCTGTATGTGTCTCTAGGTCTGAAGTGGGTCTCTTGTAGACAGCAAATATATGGGTCTTGTTTTTGTATCCATTCAGCCAATCTGTGTCTTTTGGTGGGAGCATTTAGTCCATTTACATTTAAGGTAATTATCGATATGTATGTTCCTATTCCCATTTTCTTAATTGTTTTGCGTTCGTTATTGTAGGTCTTTTCCTTCTCTTGTGTTTCTTGCCTAGAGAAGTTCCTTTAGCATTTGTTGTAAAGCTGGTTGGGTGGTGCTGAGCTCTCTCAGCTTTTGCTTGTCTGTAAAGGTTTTAATTTCTCCATCAAATCTGAATGAGATCCTTGCTGGGCAGAGTAATCTTGGTTGCAGGTTTTTCTCCTTCATCACTTTAAATATGTCCTGCCAGTCCTTTCTGGCTTGCAGAGTTTCTGCTGAAAGATCAGCTGTTAACCTTATGGGGATTTCCTTGTGTGTTATTTGTTGTTTTTCCCTTGCTGCTTTTAATATGTTTTCTTTGTATTTAATTTTTGACAGTTTGAGTAATATGTGTCTTGGCGTATTTCTCCTTGGATTTATCCTGTATGGGACTCTCTGTGCTTCCTGGACTTGATTAACTATTTCCTTTCCCATATTAGGGAAGTTTTCAACTATAATCTCTTCAAATATTTTCTCAGTCCCTTTCTTTTTCTCTTCTTCTTCTGGAACCCCTATAATTCGAATGTTGGTGCGTTTAATGTTGTCCCAGAGGTCTCTGAGACTGTTCTCAGTTCTTTTCATTCTTTTTTCTTTATTCTGCTCTGCAGTAGTTATTTCCACTATTTTATCTTCCAGGTCACTTATTCGTTCTTCTGCCTCAGTTATTCTGCTATTGATCCCATCTAGAGTATTTTTAATTTCATTTATTGTGTTGTTCATCGTTGTTTGTTTCATCTTTAGTTCTTCTAGGTCCTTGTTAAATGTTTCTTGCATTTTGTCTATTCTATTCCCAAGATTTTGGATCATCTTTACTATCATTATTCTGAATTCTTTTTCAGGTAGACTCCCTATTTCCTCTTCATTTGTTAGGTCCAGTGGGTTTTTACCTTGCTCCTTCATCTGCTGTGTGTTTTTCTGTCTTCTCATTTTGCTTATCTTACTGCGTTTGGGGGTCTCCTTTTTGCAGGCTGCAGGTTCGTAGTTCCCGTTGTGTTTGGTGTCTGTCCCCAGTGGCTAAGGTTGGTTCAGTGGGTTGTGTAGGCTTCCTGGTGGAGGGGACTAGTGCCTGTGTTCTGGTGGATGAGGCTGGATCTTGTTTTTCTGGTGGGCAGGTCCACGTCTGGTGGTGTGTTTTGGGGTGTCTGTGGACTTACTATGATTTTAGGCAGCCTCTCTGCTAATGGGTGTTGTTGTGTTCCTGTCTTGCTAGTTATTTGGCAAAGGATGTCCAGCACTGTAGCTTGCTGGTCGTTGAGTGAAGCTGAGTGCTGGGTTGAGATGGAGATCTTGGGAGATTTTCACCGTTTGATATTATGTGGAGCTGAGAGGTCTCTTGTAGACCAGTGTCCTGAAGTTGGTTCTCCCACCTCAGAGGCACAGCACTGACTCCTGGCTGTAGCACCAAGAGCCTTTCATCAACACAGCTCAGAATAACAGGGAGAAAAAGTAGAAAGAATTAGTAGAAGTATAAAGAAAGAAAGAAGGAAGGAAAGAAAGAAGGGAGGGAGGGAGGAAGGAAGGAAGGAGGGAAAGAAGAAAAAAGAAAGAAAGAAGATAAAGTAAAATAAAATAAAGATAAAATATAATAAAGTTATTAAAATAAAGAAGTAATTATTTAGAAAAAAATTAAAAACAAAAAAACTAAAAACGGACAGGTAGAACCCTAGGACAAATGGTGGAAGCAAAGCTATACAGACAAAATCTCACACAGAAGCATACACATACACACTCACAAAAAGAGGAAAAGGGGGAAAAATCATAAATCTTGCTCTCAAAGTCCACCTCCTCAATTTGGGATGACTCGTTGTCTACTCATGTATTCCACAGATGCAGGGTACATCAAGTTGATTGTGGAGCTTTAATCCGCTGCTTCTGAGGCTGCTGGGAGAGATTTCCCTTTCTCTTCTTTGTTCGCACAGCTCCCAGGGGCTCAGCTTTGGATTTGGCCCCGCCTCTGCGTGTAGGTCGCCGGAGGGCGTCTGTTTCGTGCTCAGACAGGGCGGGGTTAAAGGAGCCGCTGATACAGGGCCTCTGGCTCACTCAGGCCACGGCGGAGGGAGGGCACGGAGTGCGGGCGGGCCTGCGGCGGCAGAGGCCTGTGACGTTGCAGCAGCCTGAGGCGTGCCGTGTGTTCTCCCGGGGAAGTTGTTCCTGGATCCCGGGACCCTGGCAGTGGCGGTCTGCACAGGCTCCCCGGAAGGGGTGTGTGGAGAGTGACCTGTGCTCGGACACAGGCTTCTTGGTGGTCGCAGCAGCTGCCTTAGCGTCTCATTCCCGTCTCGGGGGTCCACGCTTTTAGCCGCGGCTCGCGCCCGTCTCTGGAGCTCCTTTAAGCAGCGCTCTTAATCCCCTCTCCTCGCGCACCAGGAAACAAAGAGGGAAGAAAAAGTCTCTTGTCTCTTTGGCAAGTCCAGACTTTTCCCCGGACTCCCTTCCGGCTAGCCGTGGCGCACTAACCCCCTGCAGGCTGTGTTCACGCCGCCAACCCAGTCCTCTCCCTGCCTCTGACCGAAGCCCGAGCCTCAGCTCCCAGCCCCGCCCGCCCCGCCGGGTGAGCCGACAATCCTCTCGGGCTGGTGAGTGCCGGTCGGCCCTGATCCTCTGTGCGGGAATCTCTCCGCTTTGCCCTCCGCACCCCTGTTGCTGCGCTCTCCTCCGCGGCTCCGAAGCTTTCCCCCTCCGCCACCCGCAGTCTCCGCCGGCGAAGGGGCTTCCTACCTTTTCTCCTTCACAGCTCCCTCCCACTGGTGCAGGTCCCGTCCCTATCCTTTTGTCTCTGTTTATTCTTTTTTCTTTTGTTCTACCCACGTACGTGGGGGGTTTCTTGCCTTTTGGGAGGTCTGAGGTCTTCTGCCAGCATTCAGTAGGTGTTCTGTAGGAGTTGTTCCACGTGTAGATGTATTTCTGGTGTATCTGTGGGGAGGAAGGTGATCTCCGCGTCTTACTCTTCCACCATCTTCCCGGAACGCTCCCTCTGTCTTTGTAAGGTATTTGATACTAAGCACTTTGTCCATGTCCTGGAATAAATAGATGGGAACCCCCTTCAGGAAAGATGAGGAGGTTAGCATGAGTTAGGGTGAGATCAAATTTCCTTTTCAGAATGTCAGTGTCTTGTTGCATTGCAGGGGGCTGTAAATTCATCTGCAGCCGACTAGAGGACACCTCATATGCTCTGGTGTTGAGACCAGGAGGGATCTCTGACTGAGATTTGCCAACTAAAATTCTATGGTAAGTTTGACTTTGAAATATGCGGTTGATTCTCATTATGTTCTTGTCTTTGATATGGGGGAGGGGAGGAAGCAAACGAGTTTTAATGAAGTGTTTTTTAATAAGATAAATAAAATATTGACGGAATTATTATTGGGATTTCCTTATTCAAGTGTTTAATGAGTAAGCTGGTTGGCTCTTTCTGGTTTATTTCCTAAATATTTTGGACTTCTTGTTTTTACTAGGTCTCTCGTTTTTGTTGATATTCTCGTTACTATGTCTCTGCTACTTTTTCTGATAGCATATGGTCAGCAGATTTGATGACAGGGTGTCTTCTATCAAGGCAAAGGTTGAATTTGTAATATCCAGACAACTTTTGGTAATAGTTAGAAAGGTCCAATAAAAACAGGAGTGTGACGTTACTGCAAGAAGGGAAAAATAGAAGAGGCTGATTTAGAAAGTTGAAGGTTCTTATTAAGAGAAAAGAAAAGAGGGAATTGGTAAGAAGCCAGGTTTAAATTGGCTGAGTGCTAGAGCTCAAACACAATATTCTAATGATGAAGACAGGGTAAGGCAGCTAATGGAAATTTACGGTGTGTGTGCGTGTGTGTGTATGTGTGTGTGTGTGTGTGTGTAAGAGACAGAAGACTTATTTTCTTATCTATATCCACACTAGCCTTTCTGAGGAGAGGGACTCTGTTCTTAGCTCTGTACAATCTGCAAAGAATGACGATTAAAAAACATTTATTGATCACAAAAGGTATTTCTTTTTGTAGCTGCTACAAAAAAAAGGTCCACAAACTAGTTGCTTTTTTGTGCTTTCTGTGAGACAGGGCTGAAGAAGGTAATCAGAGCTCAGGCAGAGGCAGCTGGAACTTAATCAAATAAGTTGCAGCCAAAAGGTGAGCTGTGAGCAGCAGATCACAGAGTATTCCCTCAAATCCCCGTCAGGGTGGTCACGCTTTTAGGTTAGACCACCACAGGTCAGGACATTGTCTCCAAGAAAGCTTTGTCAAAGGACACTTTTGGTGTCAAAGAAGAAAGACACAGGGCAGTGGATCTCAAACTTTTAAAAATGAAAAGTGTTCAAGGACTAGTTCCGGGTTGTCACTTCTAGTGATTCAGATTCAGGAAGTCATCAGTTGGAGTGGGAGAGATATCCCTGGGAATCTTTACTTTGTAAAAGATGTAGGTGTTGGAGGACGTCACTTTTGAGAAAAAAGTGTCAGGCTTCTCTAGCTTGTTGATCTCATCGCAGGACTGTTGGTTCAGAACCCACCAGCTGCCCGGCTCTGAGAGGGACTGAGCAGCTTGGATGAAGAAGTAATTCATGCCTGTGCCCCGCAGACCAGGGTTTGAATCCCTGTGGCTTTGCGCAAAGTGTTTTCCTTCTCTGAAATTCAGGTTCCTCCTTTTAGAAAGACGAGAACCCTATTGTCTACCTCATGGATTTAAAGAAATAATGCAAAAAAGCACTTAGCAGAGTGACTGGCACATAACAAAGCAATCAGTAAACGTTACTTCTTGTGGTGGGGAGAGAAGGAGATATCAATAAGTCCTCTGAGGCCAGGAAAAGGGTGTGCAGCAGACAGAGCAAGGCAGGACCAACCAGGAGGCTAGTTCTAAAGATAGATGAGATCCTAGACCGGAAGATGAATAAACATGAGCTTGGGAGACAAAATTTCTCACCATTACAAATGTTTCCCAAGAATGGTAATGAACAACCCAGATGGCACAGTTAATTGGAATTATAATTGATCCCCCAAAAGTATTTAAGTCAATAGTTTAATTGATTGTCCTCGGGAAAACCATTATAAGAACGTCTAAAAGGGAACAGAATGAAATGCATCAAATTCAGTGATTTGCTCATCTCTGCCGCCCACCCTACATAGAAGGATTAATCAATGAAGAGAAAAATGGTCAAAGGGAGGAAGGGAACAGGGACCGCAAATCAAAGAGACCGTCATTAAATGAAATCCTTTTCTGGTAATTCATTGGTATGTCAGGTGGTACCGAACCGGCTGGCTTGCTTGCATGTGGCTGCTGCCAGGTACTCTCCCAAGATGACGCATGAAGAATAGAGGAAATGGGACTAATACCTTTCTTAAAAGACAAAGATGAAATTTATCAGCACTTGAATGTATGCTATGGCCGAACCAGCCAACAAGTTAGTAGATGAGGGATATGGACAGGTGGGGGTGAGGTAGGGTCTGACTGTCTGTAGGCAAATCTTTTAGCCCTTTGGGCCTTACTTTCCTCTCTAAATGCCCTTCTAGGCCTGATACACTGTGATAAGGCATAGATGGTGGGTCAGATCCCAACATTTTAAACATTTATTTTACATTTTTCACACCTGGAAAGTAGTCCCTAACTAAGGTACCTAAGTTATCACCAAATGCTAGCTATTTTGAGGAATTTTGTTTACCCTGAACTATGAATTTTTTAGTGTTTTTTCCCCCATAAATCCAAATTTCAACTTAAATATGTTTTTACCAATGCTGTTAGTTCTCTGGATAAATAACTATGATAATACAGACTAATGATAAATAGTGAAGAAAAAATAACAGAAGCCACTATATTTTGAACACCTATCATCTGCCAGTTACTGTGCTCATCACATTTCCTCTTTCGTCCTTATACTAACCTTGTTAAGTTGGCGTTATTGTGGCCATCTTCCATGAGAATTCTGAGAGGTCACAGAGACAGCAAATAGCAGAGTCAGGATTTAAATCTAGGTCTTTCTAATTCCAAAACCCATGTTTCTACTCCTTTAATATACCATAAATCTGCTGTACTGAGTGCATTCATAATAATCCTGTATAGTTTCTCCTTGATTCAGAGTCCCCTAATTTTTATTCAGAAAGACGCAGACATAGAGAATGGACTTGAGGACACGGGGAGGGGGAAGGTTAAGCTGGGACGAAGTGAGAGAGTGGCATGGACATACATACACTACCAAATGTAAAATAGACAGCTAGTGGGAAGCAGCTGCATAGCACAGGGCGATCAGTTCAGTGCTTTGTTACCACATAGAGGGGTGGGATAGGGAGGGTGGGAGGGAGACACAAGAGGGAGGAGATATGGAGATTTATGTATATGTATAGCTGATTCACTTTGTTATAAAGCAGAAACTAACAAAACAAATATTTGGAGGCTTGGAAAAATTATATATGTATTTGAAATTAAAAAAAAAGAAATACAATGCAAAGTGTGTTAGTGTCCTACTCCTTCACTTTTCACTTATGATCACTTTAGTGGAGCATTTCTGTTCTTAACGGCAATATTATATTATTTTGTTTACTTTGAATAAAGAGTTTACTGATGAATCTGAACTTGCCTGAGGAGTCTGAACTTGAAGGAGATAGTGGCTCCAGTCATTAGTTATCCAACGTCTTTATCCCAATATTGGGGCCTTACAGGCCATATCTAGGGTAAGAGGAAGACTTGCCCTCAATAGCCTGTTACATTTGTGCAATCTTGGGGGCAAAAATTAATTGATATAAAATATAAGACTTCTTATCTGTGAAAGACATTGTCAGTAGAATGAAGAGGCAAGACATAGACTGGGAGAAAATACTTATAAAAGACATATCTGGTAAAAGACTGTTATCCAAAATATACAAAGAACACTTAAAACTCAACAATAAGAAAATGATCAATCTGATTAGTAAATGTGCAAAAGATCCGAAGCAGACACCTCATCAAAGAAGGTATACAGATGGCAAATAAACATTTGTAAAGATGCCCAACATCATCTCATTAAGGAATTACAAATTGAAACAACAGTGAGATACCACTACACGCCTATTTGAATGGTGAAAATACAAAACACTGACAACAGTAAGTGCTGGCCAGGATGTGGAGCAACAGGAACTCTTATTCATTGCTAACGGGAATACAAAATGATACAGTCACTCTGGAAGACAGTTTGACAGTTTCTTACAAAACTGAATATATTCTTACCATAGGATCCAGTTGCACTCCTTGGTATTTACCCAAATGAGTTGAAAAATTGTATCCACGTTATAACCTACATATGAATGTTTAAGCAGCTTTATTCATAATCACCAAAACTTGAAAGCAACCAAGATGTCCTTCAGTAGGTAAATAGATAAACTGTGGTATGTCCAGACAATGCAATATTATTCAGTACTAAAAAAATGAGCTAGCTATCAAGCTATGAAAAGACACGGAAGAATCTTAACTATATATTACTAAGTGAAAGAAAGCAATCTGAAAAGGCTGCAAAATGTATGATTCCAAATTTCAACTATATGATATCCTGGAAAAGGCAAAACTATGGAGACATTAAAAAGATCAGTGGTTGCCAAGGACTGGAGGGACAGACATGAACCAGTGGAGAACAAAGGATTTTAGAGCAGTGAAATTTGTCTGTGTGATATTACAATGGTGAATACATGTCATTGTATACTTACCAAAACCCATAGAATGTACAACACCCAAAGTGAACCCTAATGTGAACTCTGGACTTTGGGTGATAATGAGGTGTTAGTGTAGGTTCATCAGTGGTAATAAATACGCTGGTGTGGAATGTTGATGGGGGAGGAGGCTGTGTGTGTATGAGGACAAGGGGTACATGAGAACTCTCTGCACTTTCTGTTCCATTTTGCTGTGAACCTAACACTACTGTAAAAGATAGTCTACTTAAGCATTAATTTATATTGAAATAGTATTATAAAAAGTCATAGGTAGCTAAAGTAGAGAAGTCTGCTTTCTAAATGGATAACAGATTTTCCACTTTTGTGTGGGACTGAGTGATGTTTTGTTATATGACTCCTTCCCTTGGACAGTGAATGTCTAGCAAATGATAGATGCATTAACTCTTCTGCCTCCTCTGTATTTTATGGTCATCGATACTGATCCTGAAATGACTCGGCAGCAGCACAGGTGGGTGAGTAGAGACGCCTCTTCCTGGAAGCCTTCTCTTTGATAGCGCAGCTGCTTTCAAGGCCAC
Source organism: Lagenorhynchus albirostris (assembly GCF_949774975.1). Lineage (NCBI taxonomy): Eukaryota > Metazoa > Chordata > Mammalia > Artiodactyla > Delphinidae > Lagenorhynchus > Lagenorhynchus albirostris. The sequence goes on from NC_083100.1 coordinate 73,758,578, forward strand.
AGAAAACTGCATGACACTTACTGTTCTGAATGATGTAACTCTACAGTGACTCATTATTACCTAAAAAAACCAGCAGTCCCTCAAATTTGGGATTCTGTTTTCCTAGAACATTCATTTCTGTGTTCACAATTTTAGTTGATCTTTGAACCAGGTTAAAAGAAGCAGAGAAAGACAAAATTGAAGCTGGCAAACTTGACATGGTATAGCAGCTCTGAGAAATGTAGCCCCTTGGGCAAACCTCGCATTTGCCTATTATGTTACTTTTTCACATTTAGCTATAGACACCCATTCTGTGCCTCAGTATCTCAGACTACCTTCTATCAAAATAAGAGGTCGTGCCCAACTAATAAAGAGTTAATATTTGGAAATCTTCTAGCTAGGTATTAAGAACGTGTATTTCTTGGTGGTGGTATGAAAGGTGATTTAAAATTATATTTATGCATTTTCTGAAAAATGGTCTTAGACATGCATTTTTTATTATCAGAAAAAATTAATCTATTTTCATTTGAAAATAAAGGTTATCTAAAAGAAAAACAGATAAAGGAGGTACGACAATTTTTTTTTACATTTTATTTAGTTATTTTTGGCTGTGTTGTGTCTTCGTTTCTGTGCGAGGGCTTTCTCCAGTTGCGGCGAGTGGGGGCCACTCCTCATCGCGGTGCGCGGGCCTCTCACTGTCGCGGCCTCTCTTGTTGCGGAGCACAGGCTCCAGACGCGCAGGCTCAGTAGTTGTGGCTCACGGGCCTAGTTGCTCCGTGGCATGTGGGATCTTCCCAGACCAGGGCTCGAACCCGTGTCCCCTGCATTGACAGGCAGATTCTCAACCACTGCGCCACCAGGGAAGCCCGGTATGACAATTTTGAAAGATGAGGGTTACAAGAAGGACTTGCACTGCTAACACAGAGCACTGACAACAATAATAGCCAATACTTCTGTGGCACTTTCTACGTGCCAAGCACTGTTCTAAGTTCTTTATTCTATTAATCACTTTACTCTTCATGACAGTCTCACGATGGAAGTAATATTGGTATGCCTATTTTACAGATAAGGAAACTGAGTCACAGAGAGGCCATAACTAGTCTATTGTTAGATAGCTAGTAAGGGGTAGAGCTGAAATCTGAGAACAAGCACCAGTACCAGCTAAAGATCAGAACTACTAATGTAATAAAGATAAATAAGATAGAATAAAAGAAAAGCTTAACAGGATAAATGAAGCACCATATATCAGTGAGACAGGGGATGGGTAATTTAAAATGCTATTTTGGGGAAACTGATTATTTAGATTAAATAAATTCAGTTTAGCAAATCCCCCTAAAAATAATAACCCATTTTATTCTAAATAGATTAAAAAGTTAAGTCTAAATAGCTAAACCAAAATAACTTAGAAGAAATATACTTTAATATTTACCTGATCTTTAGATGGAAAATGATTTTCTAAACTTAAAAGCAATTAAGGAAATCACAGAGGAAAAGATTGATGGATAAAATAAAAAAGTTTCTGTATGTTATAAACCAAATTAAAAGATAAACAACTAACACATTAAAGAAATTGTGGTTTTTCATACACATCTATAAGAAAATCACAAAAGAGGAAACAGAAATTGTTAACAAAATATGAAAAATACCTTCTTTTGTAATATAAGAAAGGCAAATTTTTCAGAAATTCAAATTAAAACAAAAATTAGGTAGCAGTTTTCACAGAGCACATTTTACCAAAGATTTTTAACTGATAATAATCAGGTTGTCAGGAGTTCTACAGGATGGATGGACGATTTCATGTTGAAGCTTTCTGACAATAATTTAGCAACTTCTGGCAAGAGCCTTAAAGACAGCCCTATTTTTCAAACCAATATTTTTTCATATAAGGATTTGTCCTAAGAAAATGGTTATGTGGACAAAGATTTATGTTCACATTTTTATAACATCATTAATTTCTAATAGGGCAATATTAGAAACAATGTTTAATAAAATTGAATTTGTTGGTAATAAGTGGAAACTCTGGTACAGCTATAGGATGGACCATCACACCACAAATAAAATCATGTTGTGAGCAGTTCTTAGTGAGAAAAGAAAACAGTTATTAGATAATGCTTTGTGTAATAAAAGAGGATATATAATTATTTATGCATAATTGTCTCATCTAGTTAAAGTTAATAACAATAAAAAAAAGGAATAGAAAAGTCATGATAAATGTCCATGATGATAATTGGTGACAGAAAGGATTTTTTTTTTTAATTTATTTTATTTTATTTTTTGGCTGTGTTGGGTCTTCGTTGCTGCACGCGGGCTTCCTCTAGTGGTGGCGAACGGGGGCTACTCTTCCTTGCGGTGCGCAGGCTTCTCATTGCGGTGGCTCCTCTTGTTGTGGAGCACGGGCTCTAGGTGCACGGGCTTCAGTAATTGTGGCTTGCGGGCTGTAGAGCACAGGCTCACTAGTTGTGGCGCAAGGGCTTAGTTGCTCTGCGGCATGTGGGATCTTCCCAGACCAGGGCTCGAACCCGTGTCCCCTGCATTGGCAGGTGGATTCTTAACCGCTGAGCCACCAGGGAAGCCCCAGAAAGGATTTTTATATTTCACAAACTGCCTAAAACAAACAGACATAATAATGGGGAAAATTATTTTAAGTAAGAAAAAAGAAATACAGGGTGCAATACAGAGACAAAGGAAAAAAGGGCAGATCGTTGAAAATGGTGAAAGGCACATGGATATTATCTCAGATCTGATATCCTGGCAGAGCTGGAATGGAGCAGAGAGCAAATAAATATATTGGAACAATTAATGCTTTTGGCCAGCTCCTTCAGAGCGCCAGAGTCAATATAACAACTGCAAGGACAGACATCTGCTTCTCGCTCAACCATTGGAAAGCCAGTCCATCCTCTGGGATATGTCGATGAAAGTGTTTTCTTAAAACAAACTAGTTTTCTGCCCAAACTCATGTTTTTATAGATGTCATGTAGGTTTTCAAATTTACCTCTAAAATGTCTGGTTAAAATGTTTTCAAACAAATGAGTCTTGGAATTCAGTCTCTAGCATTTTCTCTATATTTTGTTTAAGTCCAGGAACATGCTTTCCAATTCATGCTATATTATAAAGTTTGAGGGGTTCAGGAAGCAGCAGCAAATGTAGATGTAATTTGTCTATTAACTGTTGCTTTTATTTCTCTATAGTCTAAAAATACAGAAGTTTCCAACTTTTCCTTTGCTCACATCAATTGGCCTCCTCTGTCTTGGAGGCGTTTGAAGGTCTAAGTATTTTCTTAAATGCTTTTCTCTTCTGAAGTTGGATGTGTTTATATCTTGGCTGTAGGCTCTACACCATGGCCAAGGGAATCTACTTCCCTGCATTCTCAGTTCTCAACTGGACCTCTTGGTTCTAATCAAACCCTTCCAGAGTCAGGCTCTTATGTGCTTGCTCTCAGCATATTGGATCCCTGATCCACACACTCGGGTTTATAAGTTCAGCTTCTGTCTCCTCAGATTACTCTGGGATCTCATCCTGTCCTCTCTTGCACTAAGTAGCCTGCCCACGACCACCTAGCCCCATATTCCAACAGTGAGTGACCATTTAGGTAGGCATGATAGAAAGGAATGTGTTTTTTTTTAAATTCCTTTTTAAGAGGTATCAATGTTTCTTTGGTTAAAGCATGAACGTAATTATTTATGTCTAAAGAACTTGACTAGAAACAAAGTGTATTTAGAGTTGTGTTTTCCATTGAGTCATCGTTGAACTATATTATGTAGAGAGGAGAATTTTCTTTCCCCTCAGACTCAGTAAGATTCCACGGGGTTCTCCATCAACCCAGGATGTGACATTCTGGTTGGTGGATCTCCAAAGAGTGATGTCACCGAGTCCCAGGGCATTAATCATCAGAGCATATGCAATGTTTTGCTGCTTTGCTCTGCTGAGCCAAGGAGATGATGCCTGTGAATTCATACTCCTCCACCCTCACTTTCTTTCATCTCCTATCTCCTCTTTCTCTCTGAAGGCAATTTTGCCTGCCACCAAATACTGTACCCCAACTGCCAAATTTTTAAACGCAAGTGGTGTTGTGCCTATTTACAGGCACATCTCATCGCTTGAGCCAGTTCATCTTTCAGTGGGTACACACCTACTTGTAATTCAGCTGTGATTTTGGCTGCTGCCTTGTAAATACAAAAGTCGCAAACAATTGTAAAATGCTAATTTAAAGTCGGAATGTCTATAGGTAGGCTCAGATGCCCCTCGAGTCACTAAGTCTCTAGAAGTGTGGAGCTGCGTTAGCCTGCGGTTTTACTCCATATCACGTAAGTCCCTCTGTTCCCTCTTGGAATTCTTGTTGCTATTAACCTCTGATGTAAACCCTTCCACCATTGCTTCTACCTCTAGCATTCAATCATTCTTTTAGCAAATATAGAGAGAGCACCTACCATTGCCTAATTACCTCATCTTCAGATAACATCACATTGGGTATTAGGGTTTCAATATGTGAATTTGGAGGGGACACAAACATGCAGTCCGTAACACAAGGCAAGCAAAGGGTCTTCTTGAGGCCAAGTGGGCCCCATTGGTGGAGAAACAATGTCAGACTCCAGAATCAGCAATCAGTGGGGAGGCCTGAATACTCCATCCTGGGGCAGAGGTGTCATTAGGCATTAATTTTCTGTTCTGTTTTGTTTTCGTTTGTACTGTTTACTGAGTGTTGGTTGTTATGGGCTTAGAGTTGTTAATTCTTGGCCAGAAAAAATGATCTGAAGTATTGTAGTTGAAACCACCCTGGTTGGGGACAGGGAGACAGGTGCTTTGATTATCAGATCAACACCATTTACATCAGCAGTTCCTATGTAACCCTGCAAATATACTGATGCTTTGGCGCTGCTATAAAAGTTTTATTAGTAAAAAAACACGTTTTTATGAAAATAATTTTTTACTTATTGTAAGAATACATAAAATAAGAAAGAACACAAAAACAAATTTTAATTTTTACTCTCTGTGCTATGTGGATAGATAAAAAAGATTATAGAGATTCCTTACTTCAAGGGAATGAAGTTAGAGCAAGGGTCAAATTGGTTCTAACCAGGTCGCTGAAGAGGCACTTTCAGTGATGGAGGAAAAGGTATGGCCTGGGAAGCTAAGAATAGAAGGTGTATTTAGCTATAGGCCATGGATTAATGGGGCTCTATTTCTTGTTTTGAAGTACTGTCAACCTCCATAGACTTCTTTTTTTTCCTCCAGCTTTACTGAAGTATAATTGACAAAGCTGTAAGATATTGAAATTGTAACATGTGATGATTTGTTATATGTATACATCATGAAAGGATTCCCCACATTGAGTTAATTAACACATCCATCACCCCACAAGTTTACCTTTTTTGTGCGTGTGTGAGAACATTCAAGTTCTACACTCTTGCAAATTTCAATTGTACAATACAGTGTTATCCACTATAGTCTCAATGTTATACATTAGATACTCAGACCTTATTCATCTTATACTGAGTAGCCTTCTTGTTGAAGAACCACTAGTGCTAAAGGCTTGTGATAAAAGGGTACTTAGAAGATATCAAAGAGAATCACTTCTACTTCTTTTTTCAGAACGTTGCCGTAGACAGAGACATGACATGGAAGGGGAAATTGCCTGGAAAAGGGCTGTGGCTGACTGTCTTATCACATAAATCTTGTTTACATTTCTTTTTGTTCTTGGCTTGGACAAGCTTTCAGAAGTCCCAGCTAAGTGTCGTCACAAAATCTTTATAGGTAAATTTTCCCCCTTCAGGAACTTCACATAGAGCTAATTAGGGATGCTTCCTGCCCCTATACAATTCTACCCAATGTATCAGCAAGAGTTTTGAGCATTCAAAACTACACTCCGGTCTACACTCCATATTCATTACAATTCACATACACACATTTGTTCATATGCACTACACAGTGATGGAATCAGCCAGATTTTGTTTGTTATTTAGCCAATCTCGTGGTTTATTTAATCTCATCCCTGTTTATATCAAAAGGGATTTAAATGGTTAAATTTTAGTAAAATGCAACCAGTTGGCTCAACCGGTTGACATTTAGCATGGTTTCTCTTTTCTTTGGAAAGTTTTACTTTTTTGGGGAGAGGGTTACTTCATTGTGAGTATAGAGGATTTGCAGTTGAGAAGCTGGAATCATCTTTAAGTTAACGAAAGGAAAATTGAGATAAAAGAATTTTTCTGAAATGCCAGAAATTTGAATGAGGTAAAGCACCTAGTTCATAAGAAAAAACATTAAGTCCAGCCATCTTTAAGGAGCTGAAATAATATTTTATCTGTTTCTAAGATACTTAGATAAGTTAAACCAAACAGGAAGCAACAGAAGTCCTTGAGTCAGAGAGGAACTGCTCATTACTCATGTGACTTAGCAAGCAGAGAGATGATGCCACTACCCTGAAATCTACAAAATTTAAGACAACTCATTGTCGATTATGAAATACTGTGGTTATGCTCTCACACCATGTAATCTCATGGAAAACTTCACCTTCTCCATTTCCTTTAGACAACTCCAGCCCTTCAGAACTAGATCATATTTTCACAAACTTTTTAGAACATGGGACATTTTGGGGAGGAAGAAGATGACTTACAACACTCCGTCTTTTGGGTGACCTACTCCATACTGTGTATTGGTAATTTGAATGGGAAAACTATATATGAGAACAAACGGAAAGATTGGTGTTCCTTTGACATAGTTGAGATAATAACTGGTTTCTCAAAAATCCAGGGAGAAGCTAAACGTTAGATGCAAAATTGTTGTAAACACCTGGTCTCCTTGGCCTCCTATGGAAGGCAGTCATCTGTAATATACAGACAGCTTGTCACACCCAATGAAAACCGTGAAGGGGAAGCAGAATGGGGAAGTGGGATGGAAAGTTTTAATTTAGTGGTCTTTTAACATGTTGGAAAATGTAAGTCAATGTGGCATTTGCAGAAGTTCTAACATTGTTATCAAAATCATCTTATATTCTCTTTTGTAATTGCACCTAAGAATGCTGGTCCCTTTTTATCCTTTAATGAGGAGAGAGAATGTCTTTCTTCCTAAAGCAACTGTCTGATTTTGCCACTTGGGACCCTGTGTCCACGTGCCATGCCAGTGCTCAGCCACTCAGGATATCTTATTTTTATTAATATTTATTGAGTGCTTGCTACTGTGTCAGGTACTTCTACAGCACTTCAATTTTCACAAAAACCATATGAGGTTGGTACTGTTTTTATATAGATGTGAAAACTGGGACACAGAGAGAAAATGCAGTGATTCCCAGCAGCTTGGTTGCCTCCTGTCCTCATGGGGTCCCTAGTACAGTCCTCATGGGGTACCAGCAGCACTTGTTTAGCTCTTTTCCTCTTTATTTCATCTTTATTTTACAAATTAAACTGTTTTTGAAGCTACAAAAGTAAGTGCATGTATAAGGTAAGGACTAAAACATACAAAGAGATAGGGAAACAAAAGGAAGACTTCCATCCCTTACACCTAAGGACTACTCCATAGAGGTAAATATTATTAATTTTTTATGTATTTCAAAATTGTCTATGCATAAATCAAGATATACACACATATGCATACATATTCATTTTAGTTTTTGGATCTGTTAAGGTACTTGTGTCATACCTTGACATATTATAGTTATCTGTGAACATATTTACTTCCCTGAATTGACTGTAAGCTCTCTGAGGTCATGCTGTGTGTGCTGTCCTGGTTATCTATTGTTAAATAACAAATAATCCCAAGATTTAGTGGCTTAAACTAAAGACAACATTTATTTTGCTCACAGATCTGCCATTTGGGCAGGGCTCACTGGGAAAATCTCACCTTTGCTGCACTCAGCATCAGCTGGGGTGGCTGAGGCTGGAGGCTAGAATTACCTGAAGTCTCAATTGTTCACATGTGTGGTGTTTGATGCTGGCTGTCAGTGAGATCTCAGATGAGGTGGTGGCTGGGACGCCTACACATGGTTTTTCCATGTAGCCGCTTGGCTTCCCCGAGTGTGGTGGTTGGGTTCCAAGCATCCCAAGAGAACTATGAAGAAGCTGTATTTTCTTTTATAACTTACCCTTGGATGCCACATAACATCATTGTTGCAGTAGCCATGGGCTTACCCAGATTCAAGGGGAAAGAATGTATACCCTGCCTCTCAAAAATCACATTGTAAGTAGATTGTGTGGGATAAGCTATATGGATGAGGCCATCTTTGGAAAATACAACTTGTTACAAGTATCTTTTTATTTTAGATCCATCACTCTATTGTACAGACGTTTATTTCCTATATTTGTATACAGTAGATGCTCAATTAACATCTAGGAGATAGAATTGTTGACTCCAGATTGGGAGGAGGCAGCTCTTTGCACTGCTCTGGGCTAACAAGGGAGGGGAGGTGGTGGCTCATGCTTGTGACTATGCTGTCCATTATCTCAAAAGGGTATAAAATCTCACAAGGGACAATTGCTAGGGGTTAGTAGAAAAGGTGCTTATGAAATGATTCCCTTGAGGTAACTAGTAGATGCCTTTGAGCTGTCTTCTTTGTCCAGGAGGTTTCTGAGAAGTGCCCTTTTGATTGTGAAGGGGAAAGAGGGGCCAGTGCTAGGCTCAGTTTCATGTGAGCAGGTGCACTGAAACTGTGCATCCTCTAGGAACCACGGTCAGCGCATAAAGCCCTGCCCCTTTCTAGTGAAGCTCACCTGCACTGCTCAAAAGTTTTGCATGTTTGGCAGTGGTTAAATTAGTATGAAGGTGAAACTCTGGGTAGGAAAGATGAGAGCCAAGTGTGAAGGCTGTGTCTTATTTAGCCTTGGGGGGGATAAATATTATAGGTGCCTATCAGAGCACTGACAGTATCTATGTTGGCCTTCTGGTACTGAAACTAGTCTGTAACACCAGCTGAGGTCTGGTTTTGAAGAACACGTTTCTTGACCAAGCCAAGCAAAGTAAGCTGTGCAAAAGAGAGAGGTGGAGATAGGATGGATGCCCTTGTTCACAGAATTTGTCTCAGAACCCATTCCTGTTACGTGTTATTTTGTCTTCTTTGTTTCTCCGTCATCTCCTCTGAACTACCCTTCATCGTCTCACACTTGGTTTCCTCACTCAGCTCTCAACCTCCCCTGTTCACTGGAAATTGACATATTAGTTCTCTCTTGGTGTCACTTGAACTGACACCTGGCTCAGACCAACCTGGCCCCTAGGAATAATCTCTGACCCCCACCACATGCACATGTACAACTGTAATGCACATACTTGTGGTCTTCCCTCCGAGGAGTCTTAACTGGGGCATGCAAGCTCCAAGGGCTCTTCTTTTCTTCCCATTTTGGCTTCGATAGAGTTGGAACAAGCAGTCATTAAGGTTCAGTGAACATGCAAGGGCTTAGAACCAGAGATACAATGGAAAAAAAGCTTGTTGTACTCACAATTAAGTGTATTTGGAAAACTGTCAGACAGACAAGGTCAACGTCTTTGGCTAAATACGTCTGGGCTACCTGTAGAAGCTTTCTGTCATGTTGCCTACTGACATCTCCACCCAAGTGGATATCCTGAGTATTGCTTGACTCCATCCTCCCTTTAATTTAGTGCTAACAGGAGAGGTCAGGTGTTGGCTTATGCTTTATTATTATTTTTAATATTTAAACTACTTTAAACCATTGCTTTTGAATAGGTCATTAAAGGCCAACCTCCAGCTGCCTACCTATCACAGACCAAGTTCTTCCCCTCTGATAAAATTCTTTGGTAGAGTATAACCTCTTAGTAATCATTGGGGGTTGCCTGATATAGGAGGAGAAAGCAACTGAAATATGAATTTCACGACAGCCTCTTGATACTCAAGTCAGATTCTCTGATTGGACATCGGTCTAAAGGGACGGTCAGACACAATTATCTTGTCGAGTTAAAGGTGTACATTTAGTGTGGCTTTCAGAATTACTGTTTTGGAAAGCTACAGAATCTTGACACTTGTTGACTTGCCATTGAAAATGGCTTCTGTAGTGTGGGATAAAGAGAGAATTAGATTTCCCGGTGTGATTTTAATTTTTGGACCTCAGAGGTTGAGCACAGTTTGCTGGGTCTTGACTGGAGTGGTGGCAGTGAAATTAGGATCTAAAGATGGAGCAAAATCATTAGGCTCCTTGTCATCACGGTCCATCATCCTTCCTATTCCCCAGGGTGGTTCAGTCATCATCTCCCTTTATTGCTCCTCATATCCAGGAGGCACAAAATTCTATTGCTTATTCCTCTCCAGTGCTTCTGGCTTCTACTCTTTCCCGTTTTCCCCCACTGGCACTGATCTAGTTCAAGCCTTTATTGCCTGTTTCTAAGATTATGGCATTAACTGAACTGGTCTTTAGCTTTCTCCCTTCAATTCTCTTATAATCCAATGCCAAGTCAATTTTCCTAAAATTCCTATTTAGTTCACTTACGCCTCTCCTCAAACAATGAGTGATTCCCTTCGGCGTTCCCTGGCGGTCCAGTGGTTAGGACTCGGAGCTTTCATTGCTGTGCCCCAGGGTTCAATCCCTGGTCAGAGAACTAAGATCCTACAAGCCACGTGGAGAGGCCAAAAAAAAAAAAGTGATTCCCCTTTGATTTTTTTTTAAATTTTTATTTGAGTATAGTTGGTTTATAACGTTGTGTTAGTTTCAGGTGTACAGCAAAGTGAATCATTTATGCATATACATATATCTACTCTTTTTTAGATTATTTTCCCATATAGGCCATTACAGAGTATTGAGTAGAGTTTCCTGTGCTCTACAGTAGGTCCTTATTAGTTATCTATTTTATATATAGCAGTGTGTATATGTCAATCCCAATTTCCCAATTTGTCCCTCCCCCCGCCCCATCCCCTGGTAACCATAAGTTTGTTTTCTACATCTATAACTCTATTCCTTCCCCTTTGATTGTTGAATCAAGTTCAAATTATTTGATATAATAGACAAGGGGCCTTACCCATCCAGCCCTGATAAAGTGCATGTTAGTTATCCCTTACTAAGCATCCCACAGTCCTGAAACACCAGTCTCATTACCAATCTCTGATCAGTTCTCTCTCTGTGTTCTCTCTTCATGGCTCTCCTTAATAAGCTCATTTCACATGGGAAATGTTGATTCTTTCCTGGCCACCACATCTTACTATTGGAATTACACTGATTCTTTAAATTTCTCTTTGTCCTTCAATGGCAACTCCTACGCCACCTCAAGAAGAAATTACTCTTTCTCTTCTGTCTTCTTGAAGTGCTTTGTATCGTTTTCTGTCTTGTAAGCTATGGAAGTGGGCGTGTTGATTTCTTACCAGACTGTAGGCTCATGCAGGGCTGAGATGAGGTTTTAATAACTTCAGCATCGCCTTCCCTTAGCTTAGAGCCAGGTAGGTAGTAGACCTTTGCTAAAATTTGTTGTTTTGAATCGAATTTTCACAGGTTCTCTCTGGGTAAAAGTTACATCTAATTCAGACCATTAACTCCAGTTTTTCTGTATGTAAAGAGTGTAAAGCAAGGGGTATGTAAAGAAATTGTATGATTGGTTTTGGTGCCTAATTACCTTGATTATATTTGCTAAGCCAAAAATTTTAAGTGTGATTTATTAAAGGATATCACAGAGATATAATTGCCCAAGGACAATAGGATTGTTTCCTCAAAAATTGGATGTTCAGTGGTTATTCTTTTGTGTTAAAGCTTATCAACTCTAACAACTCTCGTAGACAGTAACTCCAATTATAAGTAACCCAATATGCTGACATGGGAAGTCTTTAAATACTTTGCTATATATGCCTTATACCTTTGTTTTCTTCATCTGTTTTTTAGAGGTGAACTCTGTCGTGTGGTAGGTTTATGAGAAGAGAGAACCTCCGACGTGTCTTTCCATCTTCAACTATACTAACAACAGCCAACTGATGTGTAGGCTAGTTTGAGAATTAGGGTCACAGAAAATTGCATATTAAAGTCTTAAAAACTGCTATTTTTAAAGAAATGCTCTTTCTTGTGATTTTTTGTTTCAAATCTTTTTTCTGTTATGTTAAATGTTATAATGTTCAGAATTGATTCTCTTTGCACCTCAACAATATTTAGTTATCCTGTTTTCAGTTTTGAAGTGTGTCATTTTTCCATCATACCTTCAGGTAATACATACATATATATTTTGGTAATGTTATTCATAATGGATCTGATTTTCAGTCCCCTACATATTCAACTATTTCTTTTGGGCACAGAGCTTCCTTTGAGGCCAGTCAGAGCTTTGTTCATAGATGAAATGTGTGGCAGGATGGGGGACGTTTCCCAACTTCCTTTCTCTCTGACTCTTTCATCGTGTGTAACAAAGTTTTCCATTCTTCTATAGATAAGAATCTTTTTGTGAATTTTCTATATTTAATACCAAGTGCTGTTAAGCAACATCAGCCGTTCTCACCACACCCACTCAGATGAAAAGTGAGTTAAAGACAATTAGGTTAGTCTGGCAGGAAATGTGACCCCATAAACTGATAATTTTTGATAGTATCTTTCAGTCCTTGTAGATGCAAACAGCGTGTTCTCTTCTGCAAATGCTAGTTATCCTGTTTTCAGGATAGGAAAACGGGAGACAGACTAAGGCAATTTCCTTTTTACCTCCTGTTTTTGTTTGCTTTTTGTTGTTGTCGTTTTATGGTTTTTTGTTTTAGAGAATAGGATATATTTTCTTTTCTCCACATTCTTGGTCATTTGCTTGATTTCTTAGGGCTAGATGGGTGCTTGATGATACTCACTCATTACATGCTCAGTTCTTTTTTTTTACAGCCGTGCCACACAGCATGCAGGATCTTAGTTTCCCGACCAGGGACTGAACCCGGGCCACGGCAGTGAAAGCACCGAATCATAACCACTGGACCACGAGGGAAGTCCCACATGCTCAGTTCTTATATATAGTCACTGAGTTTCATCCAACCCTCTTCCCCAGATGTCTTGCTTAACTTTGTAGAACTTAGGAAAAAGATACTTCACAAATTCCCTTGACAATACATGCTGATGTCAAATGGTTTTCTTTTCTGGAAAGTACCACCTCAAGTAATCATCTGAAGAGTAATAACCAGGTTGTTCTTATCGGGATATCTGAGGACGTCAGTCATGTCCTCTTTTAGATAATCAGAAGACTGATATCAAGTTATTTATCTATCATGCTTTATCCAAACCCTGTCATTAGGGTCTTAGCTTCTTCCTGATTTCTTCTCTGAATCACCTCCCAGATATCCACAACCTATGAAAGACCAAATTTGTGGCTTTCTTTATTCTAAAGTTATTTTCCATATTGAAGTTTCTTCTACATGAAATAAACTCAGTGAAAGAAGTTTGCTTTTTCACCAACTAGTTCAGCTCCAACTCTTCTGGTTAAGAACCTCAAGGACCAGGAAGATATACTCCTGTGACAACTTTTAGTAAAAGGTCATTCTGAGTCCTTCAACTTAGTGTCTTTATATACATGGGATTGAACACTAGAGGAGAGACAATATATCTTTTCTAAATATTCAGTTATAAGTTTTTGGTAAACTGATCTAAAGGACCATCCCACCACCTCCTGCCCAGAGTAGTTCTGTTTTGGAATTAATTTATTTCTTCTAACTTATTTAAAATAAGTTTCTATGTGTTCTTGGGCAAACTGAATACCCTGTTTCTACCTAAGTTTCTTTGTCTATAAATGAAGCAGAGGAACGGGATTATGCCAAGGATGTTTCATAGTCCAATCATACTTGTTGATTTTGAGATTGTAGGTGAACTTCATTGTGGATAGAAAGGTGATGTGAAGGGACAGTTGGACAAAAAGACATGAATTTTGAAGTTAAAAAAGAGTTTGGGAGTCAAATAGGATCATCTTTCTCCTGCTGAGAGAGTCTTCACCATAACTCAGGAAGAGTCTTCAACCTTCTACTTCCCCTGCTGATTTTCTTTCTTCTTCTCCTTTTTATTTCCTCCTCCTTCCCCTATGCTCTTCTTTCTTCTTCTTTCTTCCCATTTTATTCTTCCAGAGGAAAACAGGCATACTTTTTCTAGGCAGCACACTTAGGATGCTTTTGCAATGACTACCCCAGATTCTCATTCTTACGTAGACTGATATTGAACAAAAAGTCTGTGACAGTGTCCACGTGTGTTTTAAAAACTTTATTATGTGTATATTAAATTAACTTTGCATCTCCTTAGCTTTCCACCTGAGACAGAAAGGGCTCAGTGGATAGAATATTTATTAGAGAGTGAGATTCCTTATATCCATGATATTTTTCCTTCCCATGAAAAAAGGTCATGCTAATTCAGGGTGCATATTTTAGTATGACGGATTTTTTTGCTTTAACATATTAATTTTATTTTCTAATGAAATTCCAGTTACCATGATTGAATCTGTATTCTACCTCCTTTCCTTTCTACCTTAAATAATCAAGGACAAAAAAAAGTCTTAGATTTATTTAATTTAGAAGAATAAGTAATAAGAAAAGCAGTTTCATTTAGAGTTGTTTTATCTCAGACTTTTTTCCAGGTTTTTTTTTTTTTTTTTTTTTTTTTTTGCTTTCCTATAATTATGTTTTAGTATTGAGAGTTATTTTTTGTCAGAGTATATTTCTAGCAATTTAGTATAATGTTGTAAATCAGTAAGAGTCTTTAAAAAATTTGTCCTGCCAAGACTGTGAAATACATTCCTACATATTCATTTTTGAATTGATGGATGGATGACAGGCAGTAGGCAGCAGGATTGAGTACTAAACGATTCTTGTGTCAGGCTTCAGAAATCTTAGCAATCTGATCTGTAGCACATGAAAAAGAGTAGGAAAAGAGCAAAAACAGAAATATGTATGAGAATTTGGTCTAAAGTCAGAAAATAGCAGCAAGGAATTATTTTTACTAGGAGGAATAGAAACATAGTAAGTTTAGAGAGCTGGAACTTTTGATACCATTACAACAAAATGAACTGATTATTTTTTATTGAAAAATTACTTGTGCCATGTTGAAATTTTACAGATTAGTTGAAAGACCATAAACATGATTGAAAATTTGGATTTATGAAGAAAGGTGAGAAAATGGCAAAGTGGGTTCTCATGATGATCTTCCAGTAAAAGGTAGTATGGTTTGGCAGGAAGAGCATTGCTCTGTGAGGTAGGAGACCTTTGCCTTGTTCTACAGCTGCTGCCAATGACCCAAGTCGGTTTACCTCTTTGTATCGAATTGTCCATATTAGTCAGTGAGAGCATTGGTTAATTTTTAAGGTCTCTCCAGCTCAAACTTTATCATGGCTTATCATCTATCAGAAATGTGGAACAAGAAGAAATGTACAGAGTGTATGGTGTTAACCTTGGTAAGAAAAAAATACTGCATTTTTAAAGCTAGGGATGAAACATTCATAGAATTGGGGAAAATTTTATTTAATCTATGATGTTGGCGTTTGGGTTCAATGTTTATCTTCTTTCCTTCCCTTTGTAAAGCCCATTGTGTCTTGCTTATTCTTAGCAGTTCAAATACCAGCTGTAAAAAAGAAAAAATATATATAAATAGAAAAATTAATGCCAAGTACAATTTCTTCTGGGGAGTCTACTTGTTTCCTTCCAGCCTGCCCTACTTTTTTTCAAACCTGGTTTGCATGCCAGTTTTGTGTGTGTCTTTGCAAACTGTGTTAGAGTTTTGGCAAAAAAAAAAAAAAAAAAGTGGGGCTAAAAAAGGAAATAAAAAGAAAGGCAATCACAAAATTAAATAAAACTAACAGACTTTCAGTACTTAAAAGCAAAATAGCGGAACTGCATTCCTCTCCACACCTAAAACCTTCACAAGCCCATGGAATCGAGTAAATAACTAACTACTCCTCCCTTGGAGAATGACAAAGAGGGGTTCAAGGTTTGTTGAGCAAGGACTAGACAATCTTCAAAGTCCCATGCAGTCTAAAGTTTCCGTGACATGATTCCTGCCTCTAGGGAAATCACATTCCAAAAGTGGAGGAAAGGGGAAGTCACACTAGGGCAAGGCGGTTCACTTGAAAATGACAAAGGCTGTTTTACTTCCTAGTGTGTCCCTACCCAACCCTCCTACCCAGCATTGCGGATAAGTATACTCTTTTTCCTGGGGAGTTCACTAATTTAGGGGGTTTTTGTTTTCCAGTTGCTTGAAAGAGTGAGCCATGTTTCAAAAGCCAAACCATTAAGCAAAGGATAGCAAACAGCAAGCAACGGGTCCAGTGGAGAGTGACAAATCAATATTACTATGCACTTGTGAACTCTTTACTATTTTAGGGAATTTCTACCCTTTGAAAAATAAAGTCATCGGTTAGCAGTAATTGGAAAACAAATCAGTTAATCGTAGTGAACACCATTACTCATGTTATCCCTGCATTTTATTTTATCTTTTTAAAGGTTCCTGGCTAATTCTTTTTTAATTTAAAAAATTTATTTATTTATTTTATTTTTATTTTTGCCTGCATTGGGTCTTCATTGCTGCTCGCGGGCTTTCTCTAGTTGCGGCGAGTGGGGGCTACTCTTCATTGCAGTGCACGGGCTTCTCATTGTGGTGGCTTCTCTTGTTGTGGAGCACGGGCTCTAGGCATGTGGGCTTCAGTAGTTGTGGCACGTGGGCTCAGTAGTTGTGTCTTGCGAGCTCTAGAACTCAGGCTCAGTAGTTGTGGCACACAGGCTTAGTTGCTCCACGGCATGTGGGATCTTCCTGGACCAGGACTCGAACCTGTGTCCCCTGCATTGGCAGGCGGATTCTTAACCACTGAAGCATGAAGGAAGTCCCTATCCCTGCATTTTAGAAAGAATATTTCAAAAACATCTATTTTGAAAAATCTACTTTAAAATCTAGTTAGTAAATTGACTCTCAAAGCCAGGGAAAGATGGGAGTCAGTAGCCTGGCAAAAAAACACCTTACAACCCTTGGTTCTGGGAGTGAAATCTTGGGTCTGTTTTCCGGAGTCAAGAGGGAAGGAAACATTCCCTATTTGGTTCTGTATTGGTATGTAATATGTAGAGAATTTTTGCCAGGTGTGTAAGACAAAATAATGTGACACAAACACACTTGGCCCTTATGATAGGTATTATTTAGGGAGAGGAAATGCAGCAGCATGAGAAAGACTAGGAAATGTTAACAATATTCTTACCAGGGAGGGGAAGTACATCTTATACACCTATGGTGGAGTTGAATATCACATCATGGATAGGAGTGACAGATCGATACAATCTGGCTTTTCCTTCATTCAGTTTTTAGCTTGTAGCTGGAAGCCAGGGTTATATTTTCCTCTCTTTGTTCCTCCCTCCAAGCAGTTGCTATGCTTTCCTTCCGTTGCTCAGCCATGTTCAGTGTGTTTCTTTGAGGTCCTACTGAGAATTTTAAACAGTCCTGGCCAGTAATTACTGTCTCTCTCCAGATGCATCTCTTACACAGACTTCATTTTTATTCCTCTCCAGTCTTATGGAGAAGGGTGGTGCTGAAATTCTCTGTGTTACAGAGCTTATCTGCTGAATTCATACCACTAGCGAGAAAGACATAAAGTGCTTCCTTTTCTCTTCCTGGCATTATTTTTCCTTGCTTCTCTCTTTCCTGTAAAATGGTGATGATACATTTTTCCTGACACTGCTAATGCAAAATACTGATATTTTGTAGATTACTTACACCCTGGTTTGCCCCCTCTCTGACTCTGAAACTAACGTTTTATAATTTCCACTTTGCACTTGTTCTGCTTGGTCTAAAAAACAAAAATTGGTTGGGACAATGGCTATTTCACCTTTTAGTGCATTCTAAACATGTCTGGCGTGTTCCTCTACCACGCTTCTGAGTGTCCCGAGTGAGCGTGCGAAATAGCTTGAAATAAAATTCTTAATTTCAGTAATTTTTATTCGGTCTGACTCCCTCCGTGTCATCTCAGAAACCACCATGTGACATCTAATCAACAAAATTACCTGTTTCAAAAATCTTACTTATTTGACATATGTTAATCCAATTTTTACTAAACCAAGATGTTCAAATCTACGAGGGTCACAAATAGATATAAATTGGGGTTCCTGTCCTAATAGGAGAATGGCCATGCAAATAAATAACTGGGTTATATGGTGATGTACCAAGGGTTATGTGAATGGGACAGATACTAAATTTTATGGGAGTTCAGTAGTGGTAATGAGATATTTTGGCTGCTGTCCAAAGGGAATACTTCACAGGGGAGGTGGAATTTGAACTCAGCTCTTAATAGCAGAGGGGATTTCAATGAATAGAAGGGAGTTTTAGGAAGAGGGAATAGTTTAAAAAAAGATGCAGAGGTATGACAATGCTAGGTATGTTCTCAGGAGGAAGGCTATTATATCTTGGCACCTCTAAGTCAATTTATTTAGATTAAAACTTAAGACTGGAACATTAGGTAAGAATTAGACGGTGGGTAACTTTTAATGCAAGGCTAAGAAGTCTAAACTTAATTCAGTAGGCATGGGGTAGGACATGATTAGGTAGTAATAGTTAGGTTTGGGAGACTCTATATTGGGAGACCCGTTGCCTGCTATTGTATGTGTTGAGGACTGAACCCAGGGCCTCAGCTTGGAAGCAGCAGGTGGTCATGGAAAGGAGGAGACAGACGTTAGACATTCTAGAGGCAGAAGTGACAAAACGTGAGGTCCAATCAATAGAAAAAGAAAAGTCTGAGATAAATGAGATGCTAGGCTGTGTTCTGCTCTACAGGACTGACTGGGTGAGTCTAGTTTAATGTGTGTACATCTTGGGGTATGGAGGGGAATATGTATTGGGAGAAAAGAGTCCTGACTGCACTTCTTCATGTTGTTGCACCTCTACTTTACCCTTTACATTTCTGAAATTAAGATGCTTCTTACCATCTATGGACACATTTAATGTGAAAGTTTTCCTTGAAAGGTTGTTAGTAAATCAATGGTGAATACTGCCATTGATGGCAACTTATCATAATAGAAATAAAGTTTAAAATATATATTATTACTGTAATGGATTTTCATTTCAAACTGCCAAATTATTTCATTCTCATTATAATTAAGCCAAACTACCCAGTAAATATAATTTACATTAAGTATTAAGCACACAGTAAATATTATTCATCAAATACCTACATTGCCCAAAGAAAAGAATCACTAGGAGAATAAATCAGCTGCCAGAGCTTTGGGGAGATTATGGATGTATTCATCAAATGCGTACCGAGCAGCTCTTATGAGAAAGTCACTCTTCTAAGGGCAGGAGGGATACAAAGATGAATGAGAAAGAATCTCTGTCTTGGGGTAGGACTGGGGGCTTACAAGTTATTACAGAAGAAAGGCAGGTGCACATAATTTTCACAGGGCAAAGTGTGATTTATCATAAGAGAGGTCCTTTAGATGTACTTTGGATGCTCTGGGGAGGTGATGCTCATATCGGCTTGGGAATATCAGGCAAGGCTTCATGAAGGATGTAGCATTTAAACTTGGCCTGGGAGAATGGGTAGGATTTCTACAGATAGAGGTGAAGTAAGTGAATCCAGGTGAACCATGTGTTATGAACAAAGGTTAAGTTGGAAAGAACCATGCATATTCAGGGAGCACAGCAGTCCAGGGTAAAGTTGCAGGGAAAAGTGTGAATAATAATAATAACAATGATTACAGGAAACATTTATTGAGCAGTTACTATGTGCTAGGTCCTGTTACACTTTATTTGGTGATATGTAGATTGATTGGTCCCATTTTATAGGTGAGGACAGTGAGACCAGGTCAGTTAATTAACTTGCCCAGGGGTCTAAGAGCTCAAGCTGAACCAGTTGGCCTTATTCCTTTCATAAGCAGTGTGCTTGTAAGGGCACACACAGGAATATACAGCTGTGAAAGAATGCTGGACATGGGCTAGGGAAGGTGCTGCAAACCATGTGATGGAGTCTGAAGTTGACTCTGTAGCTAACGTTCTGGCATTCTCTGGATTTGGAACACTCTGCCACCCGCCTTTTGGTATGTGTAATAGAATCAGTGTGTGTAATTGGTCTTTAGAAATACGGTACCAGAGGAGGGTAGGTTGTGTGTCACATTCTAGCAGCCTCCAGGGAACATTTAAAACCCTTAAATTGTTATAGGACTTTACATTCTCAAAGATCTTTTTCATTTCCTATGTCATTTATTTTGATCCACAGATTGATGCGGCATTTCTCCCTGCATTGGGTATATGGGGAAACGTACCCTACATTGGTACTAACTTTGCCTAAGCAAGCCCCAGGGCTGATAGATGGTGGAGCTAGAGAAGGAAGCAAGATCTTCTGGAGCTTAAATCATTGCTACTGCTTTTTCCTCAGACCTCTTTTCCTTTTACTGGTTTTACATCAACAATCCCCTCTTTACATTCAGAGGTGTAAATGGGTCTACATACTGTAATTGATGGGTTTGCTCAACACTGGAAATAAGTACTCCTAAGTAGAAGATAGTATCCTTGCCCAACAAGAAAAATGGACCAGTTTCTGGCTGACACAGGCAGGACCACACAGTCAGGTGCTTGGTCAGGAGACTTCTGTACTTTTCCACTGCTGAGGAGGGAGCTGTCCTAGCTGCTGCCTCTTAAAACAGTGTCAGGATTTCATGGAAAATTTCTCAGACTTCTCTTTTGGGAACTAGGCCAGCTGTCCAACTATCTTAGGTTAAATCATTCATTTCACAACCTTTCTGACCCCCACTCTGCAGCTTATTAGTGAAATAGAATGTCCACAGTGCTTGGCTAAAGAGAAGGTGTCACTATTTCTGAATTCAGCACAATTCTTTGTCATATATTTGTATATTAAATTTTAATACTGGTTATTTCAAAGAACTTCCACTGTGTTTTGGGTTAATATCCTGGCCAATGAGGTGCTGAACAATCACCTATCTGTTCTTGAGATTGACAGCGCATTGCACTTCTAATATTGTCATAATATCTCTAAATGTAAGCAAGAATAGAGAGTGTATGTGTTTCCTAGCGTATGAATTTCCTAGTTACCATGACAAATTATCACAAATTTAGTGCCTTAAAACAACAGAATTTTTTCCCTCACAGTTGCAGAGGCTAGAAGTCTGAAATCAAGCTGTCATAGGGCCATGTTCCATCTAAGACTCTGGGTAGAATACTTCCTTGCCTCTTCCTGGTTTCTGGTGCTAGCCGTTGATAGTTGGTGTTCCTTAGTTTACAAATGTAAAGCCTACGATCCAAACTCTGCCTCTGACATCACGTTGTGTTCTTCCTGTGTGTCTGTTTTTAACATGGCATTTTTCTCTTCTTATAAGGACACCAGTCATATCAGATTAGGGCCACCCTAAGACTCCATCTTAACCTGATGACATCTGCAAAGACCCTATTTCTAAAATGAGTCACACTCACAGATACCAAGGGTTAGGACTTCAACATCATTTGGGGAGATAGAATTTAACCTATAAGATAGTAAGCAACAGGGCTTCCCTGGTGGCACAGTGGTTGAGAGTCCGCCTGCCGATGCAGGGGACACGGGTTCGTGCCCTGGTCTGGGAAGATCCCACATGCCGCGGAGCGGCTGGGCCCGTGAGCCATGGCTGCTGAGCCTGTGCGTCCGGAGCCTGTGCTCCGCAACGGGAGAGACCACGACAGTGTGAGGCCCGTGTACCGCAAAAAAAAAAAAAAAAAAAAAAAAGATAGTAAGCAATAATTGGCACTTTTCCTTTTTATTATGGTTAATTCTATACAGATAATAACATTTTATCTAGATTGTAAAATTCTTAGGGGTATGAGTTGAACTATAGTAGAGGGAGTACTGTTTTGTTCTTTGGTAAGTTCATAGTGGTTGTTTGAATCACTGTTTTAATTGCTATCACACTGAGACATTTTTTTCTCTATCTTTCCTACCAGATTCTGATCTCCGTGAGGGCAGGAGTCATACCTGGCTTATCCACACAGTGTTAGCACAATTTGGGGAAGGCAGCTTTGCATAGTGGTTGACCTTGTCGTTGGAAATGGATGATGTGGATTCTAATCCCAGCTATCCTAGGTATCAGCTGTGTAATGTTGGGCAGGTGTTTTAGCCTCAGTATCCTCATCTGGAAAAGCATGAGAAATATAATACTATTCTCATTGTTTTATGGGATTAAACTCTTTAGCACATTACCTAGCTGTTACTATGACTATAGTCTCAATAAATTTTTGTAGAATTGGGTTGAAGGAGACCAAGTAGTCCAGCCATAGTTCTGCCATTAAATTACTGTGTCTCTTTGGCAAGACTTACATTTTCTAGGCATTATTTTTTTTACTCTGAAAATTAAGGGAGTTAGATGACATGGCTCTGAGGTTCCTTCCAGTCTAACATTCTGTAAGTTCAGCTGGTATCTTCTGATGACTTCAAGAATATATATATAGTTTCAGTTCTATATATAGTTGATTCTATTCTAACAAGCACTGTGATTACCAAAGAAAGATGTATTGTTAGTGGTTTATCTCCTGTCCTTACTACCTTGTGCTTATTTGTTTGGCTTTATTATTTTAACTCAGTAAAGTTAAAAAATATTTACTGATGCCCACTGTTAGTCTCTGTGTTAGGTTATACATAGAAATGACTACTATACTATTCTTCCCTGTGTTACATTTGAATATCAAAGAAGTTGAGATTGCATATCATTTTCTGAAATTGTAATCAGACAGGGATAGAAAGAAAATAGGGGATTCTGATGTTCTAAGACGTTACCTTATTGCTCTTCTGTACTTCCTTCTGGTGCACACACATTTCCCGCTACCTGCCCCTGCCACCTTTCTAGACTCTGAAAACAAAGACGGGGAAGGTGAGGATCAGTCCATTAAGCTGCTTCCTGCTGTCCCTTCTCTGCTGATTCTCTTGCTATTGTCAAAGGCAAGTCTCCACCAGGTGGCCAATCCAGGCAGCTCTGGGGGGTGAGCAGATTGGAGGGGTGTCTGCTTAGAGAACTCCAAGGTGAAAGCTCTCTTTGGAGCTGTTCCATTCGGATGCAGCCTGTTTAACACCTTTATCCATTCAGTTAGGAATATTTGGGGCCTCTCTAGTAGATAGCATTTGAGCTGAGATTTGAAGAGAGAGACAGAAAGAGAGAGAGAAAACAAGACAAATGAAGACTGGTGGGGAGAGCAGTGATCCAGGCAGAAGGAAGAGTCAGTACAAAAGCCCTGAGGAGAAACTGCTTCTGTTGGAGGGTTAGAAGGAAGGCCAGTGTGACCAGGATGTGGTCTGATAATGACGCCATAGGATCTACTAGAACAAACATGACCTTAAATGACAGGCTAAAAAGTTTGGATTTTATTCAAAGGCCAGGGGGAATTTACCTACATCTCAAGTAAGTATTTTGTTGTTCCAAGTATTACACAAAATTCCAGTCCCAAACAGGTTTCTTGCTTTCTAAGAAGCTACTTTCTAAAGCACTAAAGCCCTTCTCAGTTCTGTGGGGTGGCTCTGCCCAACCCCATTGAGCAAGTTATGTAAAAGCTGAACCCTGAGTGTGACACAGGGTGTTAGTTGAAGGAAGAGGAAGGAACACTGTCACCTGTTTACCCTGAATTTTGATAAAAGATTTCGATTTTGAAATGGAACAGTGTGTATGCGGTGGGGGAAGGTGGAGGTAATAATGACTAATGAGAACTCTTAGGCAGTTGATGACTGCCGTTTGAGAACCGCAGATTTCAGCAGGACAAACTAATGCCCTTTGCTTCCATGAGAATTAGCGGTGTGATTGCCCTACTCTCCTTTACTGTACTATTTCGTGGAGACTTCAGCAGTCCTTTTTGAGGAGGAATTTTGCTTGGTTGGAAGAACATGATAAAGAAATATGAAAGAATTACCTAAAAAATCCCATGAAGCAAAATAAAATTTTAGCCTATAAACAAATGGCAAACATTCAGTAGATAGACCAATAATTCTTATCAGTAAGCATAAACAGTATGAGGACCTACAAAATCATAAGGGATTCTCAGCAAAATGTGATTGGCTTTTAAAAATTCTCTGTGAGTTATTAATATTTTAAAAGTTGACCAACTAATATAAGAATGCATACTTATTAAAAAAGGTTCAAACCATATATATAATAGAACAAAATTTGGAAGTCTTCCTTCACAAACCTTCCCACTTTCTCCCTCAACTCGTTCTCCAGAGGTAACCACTGTTAACAGATTAGTATATACAGATCTTCCTCGACTTACAATGGGTTTACATCCAGATAGACTGAAAATATTGTAAGTTGAAAATGCATTTGATACATCTAGCCTACCGGACATCATAGCTGAGCCCAGCCTACCTTAAATGAGCTCAGAACAGTTACGTTAGGCTACATAGTTGGACAAAATCACTTAACACTAAGTCTATTTTATAATAAAATGCTGAATATCTCATGTAATATATTGAATACTGTACTGAAAAACAGAATGGTTGTAAAGTCTGTCGTGTTTACCCTCGTGATCAGGTGGTTGACTGGGAGCGACGGCTTGCTGCCCTGCCCAGCAGCATGCGTATCATCCCCCATGTTGCTAGCCTGATAAAAGATCAAAATTCATAGTTCAAAGTATGGTTTCTACTGAATGCCACTTTCACACCAAGGTAACTTTGAAAAATCCTAAGTCAGACCATCTTATGTGGGGAACCATCCATATTATGTAGTCTTTTTTATGTCTGTATGTGTCTCTGTACATATAGATACATGCTCTTTCTTTAAGAAAAAAGAATAAATGGAAACATATCGGGCACATTGTTCTATCTTTTCCCCTACTTTATCTGTCTTAAAAATATTTATGCACGTAATTGTTTATTTTATACTTTCTAGTGGGTGCCGAGCATTCCATTGAATTAAATTATCACAAGTTATATAGCTACTTCTCAACTGATATACATTTAAAACTTCAATTTTTCACAATTTCAAACAATGTCACAAGAAACATACTTGTTTTCTGCACATGTAAGAGTACTTCTGTCGGATAAATTCTTAAAAGTAGAATTCCTGGAGTGCATTTTAAAATTTCAATACTGTCAAATTACCCCACTAATAAAGTTTTATTGATTTATATTCCTACAAAGTGCTAAAAGCCCATTTACTTGTAACTTCACCAATACTGGATATCGCCAATTTTTATTTTTTGTTCATTTTTTGGTAGGCAACAGTTAGTATCTAACTGTTGTTTCAAGTTTTACTTTCCTGATTACTAGTAAGTTTGAACATCCTTTAATAAGTATATTGATGATTTGAGCTTTCTCTGTAAATTATCTGTTCAGAGCCTTTAATCATCTAAAACTACTTTTCTTCAAAGAATAAAGTATTCCTTATGTATTATGGCCTTTAATCAATTATGTATCACAAATAATTTCTTGTTGTCATTTAGCTTTAACCTATGTATATTATAGCTTCCATTGAACAGAAGTTTTTTTTCTTTGAATGGAAGTTATTTATGTTACTAATGCTCTCTGGACTTCTCTGTATTGTTAGGAAAACCATTCCCAATCTAATCTTACTAAAATACTTTATATTTTTGCTATTATTTTAAATATTTAAAATTATTTTTATACTTAACTCCTTAAGCCATCTGGAATTTATTATTATAATGTAATAAAAGACTATAACTTAATTGTTTCCACACGGGTACCAACCCATTTATTGAAGGAGTTATTCTTTTCCTAATGAATTAAAATAAGTTAATGATATAGTAAATTTCTGAATATTCATGGATATGTTTTGAGATTCTCTATTCATTGACAATATTTGATTTGTCATTATTCTTTTCATTGACCTATTCTATTTGACCATACAGTCCTAAGTCTTGTAATATTTTCTGATACCCAAGTAGGGTGATTTTCTCAATGCTCATCCTTACCTCTATCCCCTACCATTATTATTTTCAAATTTTTCTTAGCTCGTCTTGTGCACTTTCTCTTTCAGATGAGTGTAAGAATGTATGTCAAATTTTATAAACAAGCAAACAAACAAAACCTGTGTGGATTTTGAATTCAGTACATTGAATATTTTGGAAAATTTGGGGATAATAGACATCTTTACAAGAAGGACTCTTCTCATATGGGAACGTGGTATTTTTTCCCTTACTCTGGACTTTATAATGTTCTTCATAAAATCTTAAAAATGCTTGCTAAGTTCATTCCTGTTTTATGAATTTTTGGCTATTTTGATAGTATTTCTTTCCTCTGATATTACCAGTTCAT
Organism: Lagenorhynchus albirostris; assembly: GCF_949774975.1. Classification (NCBI taxonomy): domain Eukaryota; kingdom Metazoa; phylum Chordata; class Mammalia; order Artiodactyla; family Delphinidae; genus Lagenorhynchus; species Lagenorhynchus albirostris. Next base: position 73,784,675 of record NC_083100.1, read on the forward strand.
ATCATCCACTGCTGCTGTATGAGAAATTTCTTTCTTTTTATATGTTACCCTTAGAATCTTACATCTAGGAAAACTATCTTATTAAGTCTGTTCTTCAGTGGATTGTCTTGGATATTCTAGTTATGCAACCATAGCACCAACAAACCTTATAGTTTAGTCTCTTTCTTTACAAATTCTATACCTCCTATCTGTGATATGAACTACAACAGTGATCAGTGGTGAGGGGCTATTGTCATCTCTGCTTTCCTTCTCACTGTAATGGAAACACATTTCAACATTGAAGATGATATTTTGTGGGTGTTTCTGGTAGATACCTTTCATTATGCTAAGAAAGTTTTCTTTCTATTCCTCATTTATTTAGGATTTTTCAAAGCAAAGATGAATCACTATACTGTCGGTGTCTATTGCATTGAATTTCTTCTTTCATCCAGAGATTTAGTGATGTCTGTTAGTATTTTATATCCTGAAGTTGAAGTATCCTTGTATTCCTGGGGTACATCCTACTTCGTTTAGAGGTATTATTTTTAATACACTATTGGACTCAATTTGATATTTTAATTGTATCAGAATTAATAAGTGAGATTAGCTTAATTAGCTTAATTTCCTCCCTCCTTTCCTTCCTTCCTTCCTTCCTTCCTTCCTTTCCTTCCTTCACTCCTTCCTTCCTTCCTTTTTTCCCTCTATATATAGTTTAGGATCAGATTAATTAGCTTTAGAGAATGCATCTTGTTTTATGCTCTGGGACTATTAATATAAGATTTGTATTTATCTTGAAAATTTGGTATAGCACTGATAAAGTAACCTGGGTCTAATCTCATGATTTTTTGACTACTTTGACTACTGTAAAAGGTTCTGTCCACATCTTTCAGATCACTCTTATAGAAGACTATAGCACTTTGGAATATGGGTTAATAGCACAAAAATTTTCTGCCAGTTTAGTTTTTCTTCTTTGATGTTTTAGAACAATATTGTTGAATTCATTTTGTTAAATATCTACTGCTCTACGCTTTTCTTTTTCTTAACAAACATTTACTGAACACCTATAGATATAGGATATGAGTGTAAATTTAAAGATAAGAGATGGGCCTTGTGCTCAAGGTAATTAGAGGAAATTAGACAGTGTAGAAACAGACTTGTGTACAATTAACTGTAGTCTAACAATAAAATATTAAGTCTTAAAAGAATGATCTGAAAAAAGTGATATGAGAGTGAAGGCAGATACCATGTCCTGCCCTCCGTCTGCAGCACACAGTGAGGTATTGCTCCAGGACCTTGCTTCAGATGTGTAAGATCCCCCATCCATTGAACCATTGATGTCTCTAAAAAAAGTGATATGACATTTCAGAGGTGAAGTTAGGTAAGAACTTGAAATTCTTTAATTTAATTTTACTTTTAATTTTATTTTATGGACAATGAGGGACTCGTGAAATCTTTTGAGCAGGTAGATAGCTTGATCTGGTTTCATTTTATTATAAAATAAAGGGGATGATGAAGGGGAAGACAGCTTCAGGCTATTATATTTGTCTTAAGGTAGATTCTATAGAAAAGAGAAGTTGTAAATAGTAGAACACCTTTGTAAATCAAGGTTTGAGGGTTGAAGTCACATTTGTATGGAAAGATTAGTTTTTCCCCACATTTTGTCACAAAGGATACTTTTGATCAGGGATGTTATTAAAAATATTTAATAACTAGTATGACACAGGTCCTGACAATCAGAACAGGGAACTGACCAGTCAAAATAGACCAAGTCATAAATATGTAATTAACAAGTGTGACCATACCAGTATGTACTGGCTGAATGTCAAACTTGCCTTTGACTCCAATTTTACAGCCATGGATCTCATGATTTGAAATATTCTACTTGTTAAACACATTTCATAAATTAAGTAAAAAGATAATTTATTTTCCAATTTCTTAATTTAATAATAGATTTCTATAATTTATATTAGCTTAAGATTAGTATCACGCAACTAAATTGATACAATTTTAGCATCCATCTGTAAAACTTCGTTGTTGGTTGGCCTAGTGGCCTTATATCAAGCAAATATGTAATTTCCATTTGGTATTTTGAAATATTAAAATATTTCCCTAATTTTATAAAATTCCCAGAGGACAGGAAGACTGCTGTCCTCAAGTAACAGTGTTGATTTAAGTCATGTACCTTATAGCAGCCTGGAGATGTTTTTAAAATCAATCTCTCTCTCTCTGTCTCTCTGTCTCTCTGTCTCTCTGTCTCTCTGTCTCTCTGTCTCTCTCTCTCTCTCTCTCACACACACACACACACACACACACACACACACATTACATAAATGTCTTTATAATTGACCATATTTTTAGTTGCCAAAGTCTCTACCACTCCCTTTTGTTTTACACATATATATTATTTTACCTACCTGAACCCAGACGGCATATGTGTTTGTAATCCCTGATTTAGATCTTTTTATGTCTTTGGAGACATCATTTTGCTCATGTCATTATCCAGTTCCAATGGTAATGAGTCATGCTGTGATAGCGTTTTAAAAATTTTTGAGGTGGCTCCATCTCTTGAAGCACTGTTAACTCAGAAGATTTTACAATTTACATTTGGCAGGGTCTGCTCGAGCTGAATTCACATTGACTTCCATTTCAGTTCAAAGACTTTCTGTCTCTACAATCCTACTATTGACCTTCCAAATGATTTTGAAAATGACAATTGACTTTTTATACGATGCAAAACTTCTCATTTTTATTTTTGTTTTGAATCTTCCTTCTACTTATATACACTGCTTCTTCTCTAAAATCAAGTCTCTTGAAACTGCATGTCCCCAATCCCCCCACCCCCCAGCCAATAAAAGCATCTGTGATCTTGAGTAATTCATGATGGTACCCTTGGCCCATATGCATAAGCAAGGACCAACTGGCAACATTCTTGTGCCACCTTGGTCTGCCTGTTACTTTCATGGCCTCCTCATTCCTCCCCTGGGACCACTTGCTGATGCTGTGACAAATTCCAGTCTAAGATATGGACAACTTTGTGCTCTAAGTGGGCTGGTCTTCCCCTCCCATTGTTCTTTGTAAAGATAATGGATAATTTTAGTGAGGACAGAGTAGTGGAAGGGCAATCAGAAGAATGCTGAATGGTCACAGACCACGTGGCAGATATAATGTCTTTTTGATGACCATTAATGAGCTAAGATGTACTTTGGGGAAAGTACATTCCAAGGACTTCGTGAGAGGACCTTATGACTGGATCCTGTAAGTCTTGCTTATATTCACAAGAACTCAATGTCCGCACATCCTGACTTTTACATTGCACTGACCATATTAAATAGCCTAGTGGATGGCAAACAAATGGCAGAATTTGGGGAAGTTTTTCTTTTTGCTTTGAAAAGAAAAAGGCAGATGGTGTTTTGAACACAACTTGCCATAGAACATGAAAGCATAAGAGTTCTGGCTGTGTGAAGGAGAAAAAAAAAATAAGTCGACTTATTTTAATGGTATAAACTAGCTTTAGGTTTTCTCAGGGGCTTAAAGAAAAGAGCACTGAGAAATGGGAGTGAACTGCAAGATAGGGTTTGTGTAACAAGTACCTCAAACCACAGAAGTCACATGGGCTCTCTCTGCTTTGCTACTTTTGATTACTTGTCAGAGGGTTACGCTCTTAGCTTCCCCCAGCCTGCAAGGCCACTCAACCATGTGCTAGCTGGAGTAATCTTTATTCACAATGTCTTTACAAAGGCTCATGCAACAGAGCAGCAATGGCAGTTTCGTGGAGTACTGCGCTGGTCCAGCGTATAGCTCTTACCCCACACTCACAGGCAGCTTTCCCATGGATGATAATAGAAGGCTTCAAATGCTGGCAGATACTGTGGCTACTTTGCCTCGGGGAAGAAAGCAGGTATGGTTGCTATTTTGTACCTTTTAGAGTGTTCATGTTCTCTTGAGAGCAGAGTGATATGTTTGTCTGACTGCATATTAAAAATGTTATTTTAGCTGCTTTGGAATTAGTGGCTCAGAGTATGGGTGAGGAAGGAGGTGAGGAACCCAGAGAGCTCCTGCACTAATCCTTAAATCTTGAAGATTTAAGACTATAAGACAACATTTTTAAGGCAAAAGTTAAAAGAAGATTGTTTTTCTCACTGGAAGAGGTGTTCAGGTAAAATAAAAATCATTGAGTGCATCAACTTGAAGAAGGTGTATGTAGACACAACCAGCTTGAGAGTTATTGTTCCTTTTTCCTTTTTCCAGTGTCTCCCATTGATTCCTTCCCTCCCAGCCTCTCTCCCAGTCGTTGATAGTCATTTCAGTTCATAATCCAATGAGAATACTTTTTTTAGGGCAAATTTTATTGACTAAATTGTCTTCAGTTCTGGGGCACTGGCACATACCTCACACTATTGGGAATTAAGACTCTTAATGGGATAAATGAGTGCAAGGTCCACCACTTACTAGCTGTAGAATCTTGAGTAGAGTCACTTTCTTCTCTAAGATTCAGTTTTGTTTTTTCTAAAATGAAGATAATAATAGAACCATCCAGTGAGGCTCTTCTGCGGCTTAAGTGAGGAAATGTACAGTGCTTAACAGAGTGACTGACATGTAGTATGTGCTCAATAATTATGCTATTATTTTAATTTTTATTGAAAAGTATTTCCCTAGAGAGGAAAACTCATTTGGAAAAAATCCATGTACAACTGGATTTATTGTGTGGTTTTTTTTCATTTTTCAATTTCCAGCTAGTAAAAAAAATTTAAACCAAAACACCTCTTCAGATTTTGGTTAAATAACTTGCTATAATGCCCCACGTACATATCTGAATACAGAAAATATTAAGAATTGCTTTAAAGCATGAATTTTTGCCCTTAAATCTTGTATGCACATCATATGTTCCTCTTAAGCCTTCTAATTTCAGGATTAGAGAGTTACAGCATAGTGGGAGAGTCGTGATCTTTTTTCAGTGATGTACATAGCTGATTCCTTGGTATTTTTCACAATGAAGATAAGGGAATAATTTGTCATGGTTTGGATGATTGATCCTTTTCAATCCAAAAGTGCCTTTATGACATTGTTTAACATAATAATGAATATTCTTATCAATTTACTGTCTGAAACTAAAGCAACTATGGGAAGTACCAAAATCTCTATTCACTTTTCATGTGTACAGCAGTGTAGGGTGTACAAAGATGAGGACACTTTTTCCTGGTCTTACAGGGTTTACAATTGAGTAGGCAGAACCAATATGCATTATACAACGTAAAATAATATACCTGCTCCAATCCAAGTACATGTCTTTGAATACAACCTTGAAGGATAGATATTCCAGATATTGAAGGGTATTCCAGAGCAAAGGAATAATTTAAATGCCGCAGCACAGATCTTGGGGCTCTTAGGGCAGTTTAAGTAACAACACATTATTGTGTTAGGTGGACCTGATGAGAGTCTGTGTGGGAGGGGAGGGGAGACCTCAGAGCTGGGCTGCTTTACACAACACTTGGACACTTTCCCTGAGGAAGTAGTAATTTGACCAGCACAGGGAAACAACTGAGCATGATTGAGTAGAAGGTTTTAGGAACCTTAGTCGGACAACATGCTTGTCGGTAAGTGGGTAGAGAGAGACTAGCAGTGAGGGAGCAACTTTTGTAGTTGGAGAAAGAAGATTCGAAGGAATGGAGAAGAGGCTCAAAGGCTTGGCTGTGAAGGCAGTGAAGAAGGAGGAGACACATCTGGTTTTAAGCCTGAGTGAAGGTAGCATGAACTAAAAAGAGGAATCAGTAGAAGGCTATTGGCAGAAGATAATGAGAGGGATGTAGGCATATGAGATGTACCTGAGTGTGTGTGTGTGTGTGTGTGTGTGTGTATGTGTATAATCTGTATAATATCTACACATACACACACATTTCCACACCAGTTATTTTATTCATATGTTCTCATCTTTTTTAGTTCTTCTCTTTTCCCTTTTCTCATATTCTTTCCCATGGTAAGACTTTTCCTATTCAAACAGCTTTTTCTTACTGTTGTGAGATTTACTTAAGAAAAAAAAAGGCAAAACAAAACATCTTATATACGATACTTCTGATTCTATACAATTATCATCAGTGAGGCTTGATGCAAGTTTATCCCAACAGTTCAGAATTTTCCGAATGGATGTTCATTTCCCTTAACTGGTTTTTTAGAGAATAATCACCTATTTGGCACTGACCGAACTGCAGGCAACAAGATCCCTTTGAGGTAATCCCACAAGCAGGTGTTTCTCTGCCCACTGTTATTTTCAACCCTTTCAGGGCTGATGTCAGCAATTCATACTTCTTGTTATCATTGGCTTTGCTTTCTGCAAAGCTCTATCTGGTTAGCCAGGGTGTTTATACTCAACATTATTTAAAAACAGATTTCTGTGTGTTTATATGATCTCAATACCTTTATTTGTAGGAGGTGACACACTCCCAGTGTGGCTTCTACTTCTGAACATGGTTTTAGGAAAAAAAACAATCTCTGCAATAGAAAACGCTGTAGGAGGGAGACAGGATGAAGTAACGTCATCTTGATGAATGTGGCAATGCTAAAGGAGTACCACTGGACCTTACACCCACTCTCCCAAGGGCAGTAGGCTGTCGTTGGAAAGTAGTTTTCACTGAATGCTATAGTGAAAACCTGACAAACAGAGGAGAAGCCTGAATGTGCATTAGTGGGACCACAGACAGACTCTCTTTGCCTGGTTTTCTTTTGGTTGTCGAATTATTACTAAATAGACAACTTCTGGAAGGGTTATTTCACTTAGAAGTTCAGGTACAGAATATTGTGCTAAACCCGGTAATGCATGTATTTCTGGGATGGGTTCTGCCCTTCACGAGCTGTTACATTATTTCTGGCTACACACCCATCCATCACCAAAACTCCCAAGTGTTCCTGACTGCAAGATATTTTGATCATTTAATGTATACGTTTAGTAGAAAACTGTTAATTTCACTACAAAAGAATTTGAAAAGTATTCTCTAATCCATACTGTGGTATGCTTAGAGACAATATCCAAAAATTTTTTCTTGAGAAAGAGGTTCATGGGCCCACAATGGGACTTTCCTGAGAAGCCACAACATTCTATTTGGGTTCCTAACGGGCCCTTAAATTTAAAAACTTGAGTTCAGCTCTATTATTTTGCTAATCTAAGAATATTTCTGTGGAGCCCTGCTATCCTAAAGCTCCTGACTTAAAAAGGAAGAAAAAAAAAAAAACCTGTGTTCATGGAAGAATTGGGAAGAATGAGGCAGGGGACTGGAAACGGAGCAGAGCACATAATTTTGGGACTTTTGAAACAAACAACAAAACCAAAAATACCTCATCTGTGAACAGGTATCCTCCCCTCCCGACCCACAACAGTTTCAGGAAATGAGTACACAGAGGGGCCAGGAAGTAACAGGCTGTTACTTAGCCGCAGAAGTGGCTACAGTATGGAACTACAAGCTCCTTCTGCAGGGCTGTCTGGCTGGCTCTGGGGCAGATTATTCCTAGTTTTTGCAAACTGACAGCTGAAGTATTTGGTCTTGGTTTCGCACTAAAGAGGGGCATTGTGAATCATTGCATAGCAGCAAAAATTACATTTTTAACATTGATGTCTAATCTTTTAAGTCCTCTGACTAAAAACAAAAGAGACGGATCCTCAGCCCTACCCCAGGCATCTTTATTTTAGAAGTTAGCAAGGGGTTAAAGAGCTGTCTACTCAGCAGATGTAATTGAATGTGTAGTTTGCAGCCCTGCCAAACTGCTAAACCTAGATTTCTCATATTAGATAATGTGTAATAAAAGACAGCTGTTGCCAGCATATGCTGTTCATTGCACACCAGTTCCTCATTCATGAGTTTTGCTGTCATCCCCACAGCCCTAAGAAAAAGCTCAGGCTGGGAGGGCAGTCAAGGGAGCAGAGACTCCACTGGTCAGATTCTAGAAGAGGGCTGCTCACTCCAGGGCTGCAGGGAAAACTTTTTCTAAAGTGTAAGACCTTTGCAAAGACCTCAGACGTACTTCTTGTCACTTAGGCAGATAGTTGGTTGAACCCTGAGAACGTTCCTTTCCACATCGCCTGAGTCTGACAGCCCAGATCAAAACCAAGTAAGCATTGTGGCAAGATGTGGAACGTGTCAGAGAATTTGATGGTGCTTAATTTATTTAAATTGTTTTTTTATTTAACCGTTAGGTGCCTATGACAGGCTCATTGCTGATCCAGAGTGGAAACTAATTCATAATTTGATTTAGTCTGAGTTTTTCCTTTGTGTCACTGATGACCTGGATCAGTCAGTCCACAAGAATTGAGTATCTGCTCTGCATTTCACCTTGTGCTAGGCAGATATTTCCATCTTAATCTAGTTGATTAGCTAGATAGAAAGGTTAGACCGAGAGAGGTGGGGAAATTTCCTTCTCTATAGAAGTCTGGGATTTGTCATGTGGACTTAAACAATTTTATATTTGAATCTATCTAGAATAATTTTTGATTTAGAAGGTAGGTTAAATGGTGGAAGAGATGAAATCTTGAAGTTCCCATCAATGCTAGGATTATTTGATTAGCAAAAGGGTATTTAAAATTGGTGAAGGAAAGCTCAAAATTGTAAGGACTCATTAATTTTTGCCACCATTCATTCATTTAGCAGTTGTGTATTAAGGCATTACTGACTGACTTTGTTTTCTATTAGTCCTTTTTCTATGGTTCTTGCTGTTTGGCGATTCCGATGTTTGTTTTCTTTCATTTTAAATTTTACTTTATATTTTTAAATGTCTACCCTTGAGCTTTTCCTATGGATATTTAATTTAATGAAGGACAGAGTTGAAGGCTCTCTTACTTTGGATCTCCCACCACCTCTTACCTGCTCGTCTTGTAGTCTAGTAGTTTACTTCTGTTTGTGTGTTTAGCTGTTTTTACGGTTCCACTCGACTCCAGGCCCTGTGATGGGCACTGGGGTAGAAAGTAAAACAAATACATTCCCCAAGAGGCCCAAAGGATACAGGGAATTATGAACAGAAGTGAGGTATTTAATCCAATCTGCCCTTCACATAAATACAATCTGTGCCTCCACATGAATGAATATGTGCATTATCTGATGAATATTGACAGCAAGAGTAATGATTTTAAATATAAACCCTAGTTATGATTTACAGATAGCACGATTAGGTATGACCCACCTAAGTACTTTACAATCTGAAATAAGGATCAAAGCCAAGCAAATGGAAATAATGAAAGTAGATAAGAAAATGTGTGTACAGTATAACAGAGAGGTTGAGAATGCTTGGGCTATCGAATTTACTGCTATCTTCCTCAAGAAGGCAGCATACTGCATAACTGAATGGTCCCCACCCTTGTTAATGGTACTTATCAGGACAAAATCAGGCTGAAACAAACCATACAAACTGTTATAGGTCTTCCACAGTTAGTCCTTATAAATTGAAAATAGATACTTTTTAGCAAATATAGAGAACTTTTTTCTTTTTTTGGTTCTGAGCCTTCCTATTGCAGTCTTCACGATGATATAAATGATTTGAAGTCCAAAACTGACAAGAGAGGAAAATATAATTAATTTACATCAAATTGTTAGGAAGAGATCTTCGTAGGTCTTCATTATGTTAACATTACTGACCAGTGGCCAAATTCTGAACACTGAGCCATTCCAGAAAATTTGTGAGAATGCTGACATTTTGTACTTGGTAATTCAAATTCCTTCTAGTGATGTAAGCTTCTCCACTAACAAATGCCTTAATGAAGATTTAATTTGTGCATTCATTTCTTCTACGTGTTTTTCTCCTGGCTTTCATCCTCTATTTTACTCTTATTTGTTTGGGCTCCTGCATTGATCTCCTGATATTTTCTGTAGTCCTTGACATATGAGAAGCATAATAGGTTGCCAGTTAAATAAACACCATGGGTTAACTAGTAGAATGAGCTTATGTTTTGGAGCCCTGGACCAACACTTGAGAAAGAGCTAATTAACATTTGTTAATTCCTAAGCAAATAAACAAAACAAGAAACACAAAAACTCAGTATAATTACCTTAAAAACAAGATGCCACTTTTTGTTAATTTTTACTTTGTTTATAACGGTAGACTGTATCCTGGAAGCTTATGTTTATATGATCTTTTCCCAAAACATGCAGAGGAGTAAAGGTGATGTTATTTATACCATTTACATCATTCTGAGGTTCCTTTCCTTTCTTGGCTGGAAATCTCACTGTACTCTTTTAAAACTATTGCAAAAATAAATCATGAAAAGAATTGAGGTTTTGAGTCTCTGATTTCACCCGAATTGTGCTTCTGAGTATTAGTTAGTTCTTTAGAGATGATTTTATCCTGGTAAAAACAGTAACATATTGAACTATTACAATAAACACAGTCATTTCATCAGCATCTCCCCAAACTATCAACTATTTGGGTTTTATATGCCATTCCATGGGTGTTATTTTTCTTTGGATTTCAGTGTGATTATAAATTGCTGTGGTTAACCTTTCAGAGGTTATTTTAAATACAGATTAGATATGAAGTTCTTTTTGGAAGCTTTGGAGCTTTGCCACATTACATTAACTCTTTTGCCATGGGGTATTATTATGGAAGCCTCATTTAATCTTTCAAGCGGACTGCCTGAACGGTCCCTTTCCCAGCTCTCCTTTGCTATCGCTAGAGAATGGAAATTACGGCCTTTCCGTAACAATTTCCCAGGAGCTGGGCCAAAGAAGGTGATAAAGAACAAAGTCCTTTGTGATATAGAACATTTTGCAGATATGTCTTAAGGACCTTTCAATAACTGTGTGCTTGTGTTTTTCAGCTTGCTCTGACGAGATCAAGTTCTTTAGATCATACCTTTTTCTGGTCTCAAAGGTAAAGAAATTAATTTATTTTTTGGTTTCTCAGCAAGATATTTAGGAACACAGCTTTCCAGGCTGTTGATATCACACACACACATAGAGTCTTATATACTACAGTTTACATAAACATCAGCTATTTTTTATTGACAGTTATTTTTAATGATAGGTATGTGCCAAATATTATACTTTGATCTTCATGCCTAATTTTTTGTTTTTTGTTTTACAGAAAGCTTGTTACTGTGGAAAAACAAAATAAAGGAAAATTTGGGTTTGAAATTCAGGTGGGCAGTTTTCAGATTTTCCAGACTTTTAGTGAAGAAAGTGGCACTGGTTATGTCATGATATTTGCAGAGAAAGAATGAAGTTGGGCTTAGGGAATGATGGAGGCTGTGACTTGTTTTCAATGTTTTTGGTAGTCTTTCAGTGTGTTGGGTACCATCAAGGAAAGAAGACATTCAGCGGATAAAAAACCCACCCTGAGACATAGTGTGCTTCTTGTTTGTAGCGCTTTAGTCTTCTGGTAGGTTTGAGACTGATCAGAAATTCTTGATATCAGCCAGCTCATAAATAAGAGAGTGATGTACTCTTTATAATGTGCATTTTATATATTTGCATTAGTGATGTGTTTTTTTTAACATCTTTATTGGAGTATAATTGCTTTACAATGTTGTGTTAGTTTCTGCTGTATAACAAAGTGAATCAGCTATATGTATACATATAACCCCATATCCCCTCCCTGTTGCGTCTCCCTCCCACCCTCCCTATCCCACCGCTCTAGGTGGTCACAAAGCACCAAGCTGATCTCCCTGTGCTATGCGGCTGCTTCCCACTAGCTATCTGTTTTACATTTGGTGGTGTACATATGTCAATGTCACTCTCTCACTTCGTCTCAGCTTACCCTTCCCCCTCCCCGTGTCCTCAAGTCCATTCTCTATGTCTGCGTCTTTATTCCTGTCCTGCCCCTAGGTTCTTCAGAACCATTTTTTTTTAGATTCCATATATATGTGTTAGCATATGGTATTTGTTTTTCTCTTTCTGACTTACTTCACTCTGTAGGACAGACTCTAGGTCCATCCACCTCACTACAAATAACTCAATTTCATTTTTTTTATGGCTGAGTAATATTCCATTGTATATATGTGCCACATCTTCTTTATCCATTCATCTGTCGATGGACACTTAGGTTGCTTCCATGTCCTGGCTATTGCAAATAGTGCTGCAGTGAACATTGTGGTACATGACTCTTTTGGAATTATGGTTTTCTCAGGGTATATGCTCAGTAGTGGGATTACTGGGTCATATGGTAGTTCTATTTTTAGTTTTCTAAGGAACCTCCATACTGTTCTCCAAAGTGGCTGTATCAATTTACATTCCCACCAATGGTGAAAGAGGGTTCCCTTTTCTCCACACCCTCTCCAGCATTTAAACAGCATTTTGCAGGGGTTTTTTTGTTTTTTTTTCCGGTACACGGGCCTCTCCCTGTTGTGGCCTCTCCCGTTGCGGAGCACAGGCTCCGGACGTGCAGGCTCAGCGGCCATGGCTCTCGGGCCCAGCCACTCCGCGGCATGTGGGATCTTCCCGGACCAGGGCACGAACCTGTGTCCCCTGCATCGGCAGGCAGACTCTCAACCACTGCGCCACCAGGGAAGCCCCTCATTATAGTTTTGATTTGCATTTCTCTAATGATTAGTGATGTTGAGCATCCTTTCATGTGTTTGTTGGCAATCTGTATACCTTCTTTGGAGAAATGTCTATTTAGGGCTTCTGCCCATTTTCAGATTGGATTGTTTGTTTTTTTGATATTGAGCTACATGAGCTGATTGTATATTTTGGAGATAAATCCTTTGTCAGTTGCTTCATTTGCAAATATTTTCTCCCATTCTGAGGGTTGTCTTTTCATCTTGTTTATGGTTTCCTTTGCTGTGTAAAAGCTAAGTTTCATTAGGTCCCATTTGTTTATTTTTGTTTTTATTTCCATTTCTCTAGGAGGTGGGTCAAAAAGGATCTTCCTGTGATTTATGTCATGGAGTGTTCTGCCTATGTTTTCCTCTAAGAGTTTTATAGTGTCTGGCCTTACATTTAGGTCTTTAATCCATTTTGAGTTTATTTTTGCTTATGGTGTTAGGAAGTGTTCTAATTTCATTCTTTGACATGTAGCTGTCCAGTTTTCCTAGCACCACTTATTGAAGGGGCTGTCTTTTCTCCATTGTATATTCTTGCCTCCTTTATCAAAGATAAGGTGACCATATGTGTGTGGGTTTATCCTGTTCTGGGCTTTTTATCCTGTTCCATTGATCTATATTTCTGTTTTTCTGCCAGTACCATATTGTCTTGATTACTGTAGCTTTGTAGTGTAGTCTGAAGTCAGGTAGCCTGATTCCTCCAGCTCCATTTTTCTTTCTCAAGATTGCTTTCGCTATGGCAACATTTTTAAACTATTATTTGAAACACTTAAGAACATTTGGCTCTATGTGCGTATTGTCTCGTGCTTTAGGAAGATTTTGACTTCTTTATGGATTTCTATTTAATAGCCTAAGAATTTCATTTCTTATTTTCTGTCTGCTTTTCATGGCCATATTTGCTAAGGTGATGAGTTAGGTCAAATGAAGTCTAGTCTAATTAAGTGCAAGAGAAGTAGTTTAAGTATTACTGTGTTCTTTTTCCATTACACTTTTGCATTTCTTTTAGAGGCATTTTGCATAACCATATCCTTATACTGCACATCAGTTTTTATATCTTAACTTTGGTGCTGCCTTCAGAAAACTTTGGTGACTAAATATAAGCCCCACAGTTGTAAAGTCAGTGTGTTTTTAGATTAGGAACAGGAAGCTGCTATGTAAGATGTGTTTTATGAATAAAGAAACAAAATGGAACTCTAGCTGCAATGAATAGGGAGAAGGCTCTAGGAGAAAAGAAGAGACCTTCTCCTTTCTTAACTCCTCTACTTTTGAATTTGGTGAAATCTCTAATTCTTCCATCAGGTTTTAGAAGCATAGTACTCTCTCTTGTTCCTCATTCACATGAAACACTCCTTATTCTGTTGTAGAGACACTATGCTTTTTGTGACCACTTCTTTTCAAATGAGATTATCCCCAAGGATGTGCAGTGATTGCTACTGAAAACAGGAGCAAAGTCTACTCACTTACTCTTACTTAATGTAACCAGAGAGGATCTCTTCTCATTTTTCTATAGACATGTCACTGTTTCCCCCATGTTTCTCCCTTATACCATAAACACTCTACATGAAGCAAGAATCAAAACTATCATTAGTAGACAGCAGGCTATAGTGCCTTGAAACTTTGTGGATTCATGTGAGCTAATGGCTTCACCTCTGGACTGCAGCATGTCTGTGCTATCTTAGTGATGCAAGGATCCACTCCTCTGCAAATTCCCTTATGGTGTATGCTTTCCATTACTAGCTCTACGCCATAACCTATTCTCTAGTACTCATAAGATTTGTAGTAGTCATCAAATTAGGGGACATGCTCTGGGAACATTTTGAAGACCAGATAGAACCTCACGTACCCTTATTGTGCCCCCATCATTAACACGTATTTGGGCCCTTGTCTACCAGGTGCAGGGCATGCTGGGAGAGAACAAGTCCACCTCCTCTGGTTTCCATGGGTGCTAGTTTTTTGCTGCTACAGAGAGTAATGTAGTAATTTGGCAGGAAGATAGACCTTAGATTCATGTACACCTGAGTTCATATTCTTTCAGTGCTACCTTAGTGGGTTCTTAGGCACTTCAAATGAACTAACACATAAAGTACTTAGTAATGTGCCTGGTTCCAGTAGAAGATCAGCAAACGACAACTGTTAGAATGAAGGCTATCAGGCATGAGAAAGGCAATGTACTTTTGTGTCTCTAGGAAATGATTGAGCTAGAAGACTGGATAAAAGAGAGAAATATCCAACTAATAATTTCTTTCCAAAACTTGGGGACCTCTGCCTTTCCTTCTCTAAGCCACAAATTTTATACCTGTTGCAAACATATACACAGGTGCAGGCTACATCAATTAACATGTTTCCCCTTCACTGTACTCACCTTCCTCCCTGGACACGGAGGGTAGACTCTCACTGCTAATGAGAATCATTACAACAGTGGTTTCCCAAAGGAGGGTCTGTTATAGCTTTGGTTCATGTCCTCCATGAACCAGACCACCCTTCCATCTCTGGAAGGGCCTGGGCTGTGGCAAGAAGACTCCCTGGCAGAAAAGCTGTTAAAGGGATCTCTGGCATAGATGGAAAGTAGATTGCACGATCTCTGAAAGTCCCCTCTATCTTTAAGATACGGGGATTCTAAATGCCTTGCAGAGTACATAGAAATCTCTTAGGTTAACAAAGTCAAGTTTCTAGAAGTTTGACTGACTTCTGGTTCTGCTGGTTCTGGAGCCTGGAGGTCTGTAATACCAAAAGGAATGAACATCGGACATTCATTTTTCCACAGGGAAGCAGTGCTGGAATGTGGTTTAATTTTAGGAAACAGATGTTTAGAAGACTTACTCAACTCAGAATGCTGACTTTGATTCTAAATGCAGCAAGACCTCATAACTTAAATATGTGAAAAAGAAAAATATAGGTCCTTGGGCCACTCTATTCACCAAACACTTGTGCTGTGTTCTTGGTACAAATCGAAAACAAAAATAAAAACAAAAACAAGCTGCTTTTGCCAAATTGAGGCCAGAGGCGAAGCATAACTTTTTCTAATTTAGTCGAGTGGCTAATGAATGAGTATTTAGGGCAGATGTACCACCAAGCGCTCAGGAATGAAGGTAATTGAGTCAATCATAGTGCTTTTGAATGAATGCAGGGCAGATTGTCATTATTTGCAGAACTCTGATTTAAAATAATTATTGTTGGCGTATCTCCCTTGCTGGATATGTACTGTTTCATACGCTCCTGTAAGAAGTACTTTAGCTCGGGAGAACCACATAAAGATTTTTCTCTCTGCTCTTGGCCATTATTGTTTTAGCCCATTGGGAAAAGAGAAACCAAATTTTTCTTGTTAAATATGCGATAATGATAGCATCAGGCGGTCTCTTAGGCTTGAAAGTCTTAAAGTCTTAAGCCAGTCTTATCCTACTTTCTTTCTTAAGCCAGATGTATTTTTTATGAATGGAGTCAGCTACAGATTGTGTGGGAGAAGTGTAAGATTGGTACTTAGATTTAGTTTATATTCAGAAAAGCTTCCCAGATTGTTCTTTGCACTTATCTATTATGCTGCTTAAGGTAACTGATACCACTTAATATTTTTTTAACAAATAGATTTTGAGTTTTTTGGTAATGGTAATCTATTTTATATTTGGTAATGGTAATTATGTATCCCTTTAATTTTACAGACTTACAGGCTCCAAAACCAGAACGCCTGCTCCTCAGAGATGTGCACCCTGATCTGCAAAATCCAGGAGGATAGCCCAGCACACTGCGCTGGCCTGCAAGCTGGTAAGTTAGAACTATGCTCATGTTAGGAATTATTTAAATAGCAAGAAAAATAACTTTTTGCTAGTGAAGGTCAGGACATGATTGTTGCTTTGAATTTCCTTAACTCCTTTATGTTGCCAAGGTTTGGGTCTTGCTTGTTTTATTTCATTCGTGGGTCAGGAAAGATTATTTAACCAACCGTTTTAACACTCATTTTTCTTGGCATCTCCCAGGTGATGTCCTTGCAAATATCAATGGTGTGAGCACAGAAGGTTTTACCCACAAACAAGTTGTTGACCTGATCAGATCATCAGGAAACCTGCTAATGTAACTATCTGGCTGCTTCCCGTGGGGCTTCAAAAATGTTACGGTCTCTCATAATGCCTGTTGAGTGAATGAATAGGCTTTTTGTTCAGGATCACAAGAAGGGAGGCAGTGCACCACAGCTTGGGGATTGGGTACAGACCGTTTTTATCAGCTCCTTTTGTTTCTCAAGGTTTCCGCAAACTTGAACGTGTTGTCAACATCTGAAGTCAGAGGACATCAATAGCCCAAACATCTGAGTGGGTGGGATAGCATTTTTTAAATTTTATTTTTAATTCAAATTCAATTAAACTGGCACACATTCTCTTTGGACAGAGCGGAATGGGTCCAGTTTCCATGGCTGATATAATCCTGTGGTTAGAACAAATGAAAGGTCAGAAGGGCCGAGTTTTGTCCTCTTCTACCACCAGCCAATTGTTTTTCTCTCCTAGTGTTCTGTTTGAAAGAACAGTCTGCTCGGCCCTCATGCCGTGCAACACACACACTCACATCTGCTACTATTCCCAACTTACTAATGGGACATTTGTTTCCCCAGTTAGAGATTCAACTGACATTTCCACCCTTAGTAACTAATAAGACCTTAGTAATTAGTTAAAAGATGGAATTCACCCATTCACTAAAACGATATTTATTGAGCAAATACTATGTTTCCAGCTCTGTGATAGGCTCAGGAGAGCCTTCCTATTGTGGAAGGAGATAGGTAAGAAGAGCCTGCAACAATAAGTAATTTTGATATTTCAATTATTGATAACTGCTATAAAGAAAGTAAAACAAGAAATGGGATAGAACATTGAGTGAGAGGGCTGCTATTTTAGCTTAAGTGTTTAAAGTGGTCCTTTCTGAGAAGGTGAGCTTTGAGCTGAGAGCGAGATGAAGAGAAGGGATGGTTGGATGAACTCCTGGTGAGAACATTTCAGATAAAGGGAGAGGTCTCTGAGTTCTCAAAGTGGGCTTGGCATATTCAAGGGATAGAGAGGAAGCCAGTGGAATTGGTGGTTGGTGAATTAGGAAGACTATAGTAAGAAATGAAGACAGAGAGTTCTCCAGGGAGCAGAGTATGGGCCTCACCAGCCAGGCTTAATCGTTTTAGAATTTATTCTGATCATCTCATTTATTCTTCACAGAAGTTAGTTATATTCCTATTTATAAACGAAGTGACTCAGGCTGAAATGAGGTTTAGTTAAGACCAGCCATCTAGTAAATGCCAGGGCTGGGATTTGACCATCTGCTCTGGAGGCCAGGCCCTATTCTCCAGCTACACCACAGCTGCTCCTTGTAAGCTGCCAATAAAAAATCTGCTGGACACTCTTTAGTGATTCTAGTCTAAAACTTCAAAGGCTATTTCTTTGGGGTTTGTGTGAGAGTAGTTTTGAAAGATGACTGGTGGTGGTAGAGGACTGAGTCCAACTCTGTGAATCCTATGAGTTCAGGGTAAAGGTTGGGGCCACTTGAGCTCCAGAGAAACTTGAGTCTATAAGGTAGGAGTCATATAGAGTCCAGGGGAACATGCTGGTGATTAGAAACAGAAACCTATATTCCAGATGGGTAAAGTGGGCAGACCTCAGGTGGATAATTAAAGAGTATTGGGTGGAGACAATTGGAAATCCAGAGATAAGGAAGATGAGAGACCGTTTGTACAAATACTGAAGAGAGCGGCCAATCTATGGCTGCAGTTCTGCCCACAGACATCTATTGCTTGGGCAGGTCAGGTCAACATTAAAGTGCCAAATAGATTCATAGGGATCGTCACTGTCGCCCAGAGTCAAGACCCGCTAATAAGAAAGCAGACAACGTGTTCTCTTGCTATCATCTCATTATCTTGGGCATAATGCTGTTGGAAATAGAGGGAAACTGGTCTCTGCATTTAATACTATTATTTTACCATGTCTTGAAAATTTTCTTGCGTCTTTATAGAGTTACAGCTTATTTATCAAAATGAATTTGAACCAATATTTTAAAAATGCTTAGTTGTATAACTCACATATCATATTTATCTTATGCAGATTGATGGCCTCTAACTTGAGCCCACAAAACAAATCAAATCACTCAGGATAGAGCAAGTCTTTTTATTTTTCGAAGGGCATTTGGTATAGGGAGAAACACCGTTAGATGGATAATTCTAAGGTTGAAGTTTGTACGCTTAAAAGGTTTTGAGATGAGAGTCATAGGAAAGTTATTATCTCATAGTAGTTCTGGTTCTATTTGTTCTAGTTCCAAAATTAAGGCAATTTACAGAGGTAAAATTTCCTAGAATCTTAGGGAAGAAAGGATTTTCCCTTGTTTCAAGAAATAGCTTCTCGACTCCATTGTTTGAAAGTCCCTAGTGCCTGTTTTCATTGCTGTATCCCTCACTTCTGGCACGATGTCTAGAGTCTGGCACATAGTAGATGCCCAATAAATATTCACCAAATGAAGGAGGTGACTCACCCAGACCACCCAAGAATAGGTTCTAGCAGAGAACAACCGTCATTGCCATATAGGGGCTTCTATAAAATGAGCTACAGTTTACAAATAAACCAGAGTCTTTTCTTTCAGTCACCCTCTCAAAGAGAGTATTTATTTTCCATATTCTTTCTTAGAATGTTGTCAGAAGGTTTGGCTTACATCCAGATACTTGAAGTGCCGTGAGGATGGTAACATTTACGTTACTTTTTAAGGATAGCCTGTGCTCAAAGTGTAGTACTCCATAAGGATGGTACTTGTTTGAAAGAATCACTCATGCTATTCCCCTCCCCCTCCTTTTTTTCTTCAAACAGGATAGAGACTCTTAATGGAACAATGATTCTCAAAAGAACAGAGCTTGAGGCAAAGCTGCAAGTTTTAAAGGTAATTTAATTTAATACAGTGAGACACATTTTTCATCCTTGAATGTGAGTGGTAGAATAAAGATCTATTTGAAGAATTGAGATAGCCCTTGAAGATGAAATGTCGTGATGAGACTAAACTGCTGAATTATCAAGAGCCATACAATTACCTTTGCAGGAATATTAAATTCCACAAACCAGGGCAAATCACTTTCTTCCTTCCTTCTTCTGCATGTCTATGAGGCTCAGAAAGGCAACAGGAAGGCACATCACCTGAAGAACTTTTCATTAATGCACCTGTGATCTCTTTCAATTTACATTTTGTTTGGGAAAAAACCAAAGAAGTAGAAGCTGTCTTTTTGTCATTTTCCCAAGTGCTGTATATGTGTGCAGGAGGGCCTGGGATTTTTGTTTTTCTGTTGTCCTCCTCTGCGTCCTTTCGTTTTGCCTCATTCTTACTACAAAAATCATCTCCCTCTACTCCTGTGGCTGTCCTTGTATCTACTTTCACTGGCAAATACAGTGTCAACTTTGAAGAGGAAATTAAAGTTTACAGGAGATAGTGTACAATGCAGGATGTTCAGTGAAAATTCTCTAGGCTATTTGAGGGTCTTAAAAATCTCAGTTTCCTAGACTGGTGAGGTTCTGGCAGACCATGAAGTCTAGGCCCTCGCTCATGTGCATCTCAGGATGTGCTCAGTTATTGAGCTCAGGAGGGTAGAGTTAGTATATTCCTACTTTATCTTTTATTCCTCCCTTCTACCACATTTAATTCATCAACAAGACCTGTTTTCTTCTTTGTCAACATTGGTTTTATATTCTTGTCATTTTGCTTACCCCTGTGATCTTTTGAATCAATTTATAAAATTCATCGGAAAAAAGTCCTCTTCAGACTGTGATAGTAATTGAATCGTATTTATAGAATAAATGATATCAATCGACGTTATTATGGTTTTTGCTTTCCTTACTTCAAACACAGGATCTCTCTTTCCATTCAGGTCTTTTATGTACTTCAAAAACATTTTGTAATTTTTTCATACATTTCTATATATCTTTGATTATATTTATTCCTATATACCTTCTAATTTTTTTGCTATAATTAATGTGGTCTTTTACATTTTCAACTGCTTATTGCTGTTGATTTTTGTATAAAGTTTTAAATCCAGGAGTCTTGCTGAACTCCCTTTATTCTAGTAATATGTTTGTAGATTCCCTTGGATTTTTTTATATAAACATAGTATCATCTGCAAATAATGAAAGTTTTGCCCCTTTACTCCCAATTATTCAGCTAGTTTATTTTTTCTTCTCTTACAATATTGGCTAGGACCCTCAGGATGTTATAAATAGTGAGTCATCTTCTTCATGTCAAAAGGGGTGCCTCTAACATTTTATCATTAAATTTTTGTAAGGAGTAAATAGTTCTTCATATTATATTTAGGTTTTTTAAACTGTCGAAAGTTAATTTGTTTCTGCAAAAGAGAGAGAGTCTTAGTGAACATCATTTTCAAAAAAGTAAAACTGGCTTTTTCAGGCTTTTGTAAAAAAAAAAAAGGAAAGAAATGTAGAATGTAAACTAGTGATGTTATTTAAAACACAAGTGAAAAATAGGTTTATGTTTCATGGAATAAAGAACTCTATTGCACAACACATATTTGCATGCTTCTAAGCATTTTCTGTTCTTTGAACATTTTTTCTTGAACTTTTAATATACATACTTTATTATTTTTTCTAACCTAGAAAATTTTCAACATCTCCATCCTCTCCCAGAACATCATGAGGACCTTAACATGTTTAAATGTCCATTTAAGGCTCCATCTTCCTTATTATTGCTTACTGGAGAAAATTCTATCCATTTTTAAAATGAAAAAGACAGGCTTTTTTTCTTAACAGCTGGTAAACAAGTATACCAACCTGTGAACTGTCAGCCTTGCCCTTGTTTCTTGTATTCTGTTCTTTACCTCCGGGTTTACTTTCCTTCTTGCTGTAGTATTATACTCCTTTAGTGAGGGTAGGTGGGTCTTTATTGAAAAATATCTATTTCACTGCTACTATAGAGAGTTTTATAGGTAATTGAATTATTCTAAGTTGGTGTTTTATCTCCTTAGCACTTTGAACGCTTTGTTCCTTTGATATTTTGTTTATGAGGGAGCTCCTAATTGTTTATACTTTGTAAGGTACTCTGCATTTTCTATATTTTCTTCTAAAAGTTTTAAAGCTTTTTAATATCCAAGTCTTTAATTCATTCAGAATTAATTTTTGTATGTAGTATGAGGTAGGATTCCAATTTTGTTTTATTTTTTTCTATTTGAGTACTCAGTTCTCCCAGTACCATTTATTTTATACAGTCCTTCTTTTCCCCCAACGGACCTGCAGTAAAACCTCTATTTTTAAGCTAGTTCCAGATGTGAATGGATCTTACAGGCTTCCAATTCTGATCCATTGATCAGTTTGTTTATTTCAAACTCAGCTATTGTACCTTTGTAATAAATATTGATGTCTGATTGGGCAAGCTTTCCAGGTTATTCTTGGCCCTTTGATTGTCTGTATACATTTTAGAATCAGATTGTTAAGTTCTATGAATGTATGTTGGAGCTTTGATAGATAATACGGCTTTATATAGATAGATCAATTGGAGGAGACTTGACGTCCATATGGTATTGAGTTATCTTACTGACAGACTATCTCAGTAAATAATTTTTAATTATTTTCTTTCCATAAATTCTTATAATTTTATGCAGATAGATCCTATGCGGCTTTTATTAGATTTATTCCTTTGTAAAATGATTTTTGTTCTTATTATAGTTTCTTTATTAAAAATAATGTTTTGATTGAGATTAATGTGTAGATGTGTGAAATCAATTTTTCTGTGCTGTTATAGTCAAACACCCTGCTAAACTATATAATTTCTAATAAATTACAGATTATTTTGAGTTTCTCATGAAGATAATAACTATCTGCTGAGAATGATGTTTAGCTCTTTTTCTTGTTTTGCTACACTGGTTAAGGCCTATAATACAATGATGGATAGAAGCTAAAATAGTAGGCATCCTTGCTTTGCTTTTGACCTTAAAGGGAATTCTTTTGATTCTTTCCTGTCTCTAGGGTTATACTTTTCAGGTTAAGGAGGTTCCCTTCTACACCAAGTTTTCTGATAGTTTTTACAGTGCTCATGTATTAAATTGTATCAAATACTTTTTTTCTATAAGTGTTGAGGAGGTCTCATTTATTTATTTTTAAAAATCTGTCGATTTGGTGAATAACATTTAAAAATTTTCTAATGTAAAACCACCCTTGCATTTCTATAATAAATCCAACCTGGTCGTAACTTATCATCTTTTTAATATACTTGTAGATTTGATTTGATAACATTTTCTTTAGCATTGTTGAGGGTAACTTCATCTTACAGGTAGAATGGCTTGTAATTTTCTTTTCTCAGACTATCTTTTTTAGTTTTGGTATCAAATTTACTGGACTCTTAGCACGAGGTGAGGAGTCTCTTCCCCTTTTCGTCCTCTGGTAGAATTCTTGTAACGCTATCTGAATCATCTGGGCTTGTGTTTCTTTTTGATGTGAATACTTCTAAACTCTGTTTCAGTTTCTTTATTAGCCATAAGACTGCTCAGGCTTTCTATTTTTGTTTGTTTGTTTGAGCCAGGTTTATTGAATGATGTTTTTGTTAATAAAGTTTTATAATTTTCAAATTTATTGCCTGAAGTTGATAATAAACATTCTGTTCTCATCTTTTTCTTTTCTATCGCAGCTGTGCTTGTGTCCCCATTTTCATTTGTACTACTTTTTATGCCTTCTTTCTATTTTTTTTTTTCTTGGTAATTCTCTCTAGAGGATTTCCCATTTTTAAGCTCTTTTCAAAACCAAGTATTTCAATTTTGGGCAGTTTTTCATCTTTTGCTGGTTGCTTTTAAGGTATTCTTTTGTCTTTCCTGATTTACAGTTTCACCACAATGTGATTAGGTCTGGATTCATTTCTAAATTTATACTGCTTGGAACTTGCAGTGTCCTTCCAGTCTAAAGACTTCTGACTTCCTTCAGTTTTGTATAATTGTCAGCTTGGCCTTTTTGAATACACCTTCCTCATCATTCCCTGGATTATCTTCTGAAATTTCTGTTAGACATATTTCAGAGTCTTTTGATTTACTTTCCATGCTTCCTAACCACTTCAGATTTTGTATCACTTTATCTTTTTTGTTATGTTATTTTTTATTGAAGTATAGTCAATTTACAATATTGTGTTCATTTCAGGTATACAGCAAAGTGACTGAGTTATACATATATGTGTGTATACATCTATATCTATATTCTTTTTTTCAGTTCTTTTTCACTGTTATGTTATTTTTGAATTCTTTAGTAATATCTTCACTAATGTTGTCTGTGTTCTGTATAGAATGTGTTTTTTCTCTTGAGTTTTAAAAGTTAATTTTTTATTTTCAAATAGTTTTTTCGTGTCTATCTGTTTTTCCTTTGTTTCAAATTTCTTATTCTTAGGAACATCACATTTCTCTCTCAGAGGATTGTAAATACTCTTATTTTAAAGTCTTTGAACACTTTTCTATTTTTATTTTGTTGTCGAGAGTCCATGTACTGATTATCAGTTTTGTTGTCTTTCTTATCATTAAACTTCTGTGGAGCTCCGGAGTCTGGATTGCCCATTTCCCTGGGCCTCTCCCTTCCACTCAGTGTGAGAGTTGGGCAGTGGCCTCTGCTCTGCACTTCAAGGCTTCCGGTCTAAAGCCAGGTCTGGCAGCTTGGATGCCTTCCCTGGAGGGCCGGTGTGCTGCTCAGTTCAGGTCATGAGGCTACATTTATGTGCTCCTGCTTCTCTGGGTACATGCTCTCCATGAGCTTTAGTTGCCCTCAACAGCTTTGCTCAGCTCCTTTTCACAATGGTGGAGCTTCAGCCAAGGTTCTTCTCTCAAGCAGGAAACTTGTCTTTGTCTCTGCCTCACATAATTGCATTTAAACTATCGCCAAAAGGTCTAATTTCCTTGTGACCTCTTTCTTTTTCTCCAGATCCAGAAGACTTTTGGGTTCATTTCTGCTCACTTTCTTTCATTTCTGTTCCTTTTCTAATCTTGAAATTATGAGATTTCCAGCTCATCTCTTGAGCCAGAAATGTCTGGGTCTGACCTATTAACCAGAGTCAGGTTGGCTTCCCCTTCACACAATGACATTTAGTTTGTGCATCCTACGTGTGCATCGTGTCCCTCAAAGACTCTTTGTGGGGCCATAACCTCTTCTTTAGAAACAGTGGTGCCTTCTGAGCTGTGTTTTCAGGGATTCCCTTTCTCATGGCCTGTGATTCAAATGTTTAACATGAAAACAGTACATCTAGTGGGCTGAGGGACCTACTTTTTAATCCAGCTCTGATATTTACTGCGTTTGTAGCCCTTGGGAAATATCTTGCTACATTAAACCTTTATTTTCTAATCTGGAACTTTTTAGGACAGTTAGAAAAATTAAACAGCATATTATCCATGAAAGCACTATAAAAGTAGTAAAGTGCCGTGAAAATGTTTAGCTATATGTCTCATGTAGAATGAAAACGTTGGAGATACGTTCAACCAAAATATCCAGTCTGTGATAGCTGAGTGTTATTCCAGGAAGCCATCCTTTCATTTATTCATTTAGCCAATATTTACTGAGCATCTGCTATGTACCAGGCGTACTGAGCTAGGCACAGCGAGGTGACGTGATCCAGTAGGGTTAAATCTCACATGTACTTTAATTTTCTTCTAACAGTGAGAGGTTAGATTTGTCCAAATACACTACTGTGATATTAATAATAGGCTGACTCTGAGGAAAATAAGGAAGCTTCAATATAGACTAAAAACTCTTAGTCACTTTGACACATCTGCTCTTTGCATTGGTATTTTCTTGGTTTAAGTGACGACATACTTAGATGACTGGGACAAATCAACAGATTTGACATTTAAAAACCTTGACTTTCACAGAAACTGTTTGGCAAGCTCTAACTTTGTATTTCTGCATAGTAAGTGCAGAAATACAACTTCCTCTTCTCCCTATAATTAGTTTTGAGCATCAGTCTATCCTTATGCTCCCCAACTAGACTCTATTCCCTTGCAAGAGATAAACCTCTTTAAGAAAGAAAAAAGGGCTTGGTATATATGCCAGATCCCTGCTAGTTCTGTACTTCCTGGTTTCCTAACTCTGACCTTCACATGACCACAGGTTTACAAGAGCTGTAATTCAGGTAGCCCAGCAGTCTCATAGCCAGGTAGACTATATTATAGTACAGAAAGAACAAGAAATTAACTGAGCCAGGTATTTTATGGCTTTGACTCATTGATTGCATATTATATTGACAATCATAATGATTGCTGCTAAATGTTACTCTTATCAAGGCTTGGAAAATCCTGCCCAGTGATTGTTCAATTCCTGAACTGAGGAACCAGCCACTTTCCCCCTTAAACACTTAATGACATTCTTGTAATATTTTCTTTTCCTTCAGTCTTCCCCTTCCAAATGTGCTTTTATCCCCCTCTTCCTTTTTAGCCTTCACCTGCCCCTTCCAGATTGATTTGTACAAAGGACGACTTGTTTCCAACTAGGCTGGCTGTCCTTCAGGATAAGTGTCCCCAGGCAAATCTGAGCTGTTCTTACCTGCTGGACTTGCTGTGGGGACCTGAAATGGCAAAGGAAGGGGTGGAGTAAAGAGAAAAGACGGGGAGGGAGAAGGAGCCTTTTTGCCTTGTCAGATGCCTTCTGCTTGGTTGACTTTTGATTCCAGCCTGTGGGCTAGGCCAGGCCTCACGTGCAGTCGTGACCATTACAGCAGCCATTTCATCTTTCCCTGGGCCACTGCTCTCATGTGCGGGGTAGCCAAGGAAGGAAGCAGTTAAGAAGTCAGGGTGCTTACAGTGTTCTAAGTTTAGCCCTCCAAGAAAGCCTTTTAGAACTGGTCAGCTTCCCCTTTTGGGTATAGAAAATAAGTAGATATCCAGCAGAAAAGACTATTTTAGTGCCCCAGGCTTATAGAATGATGGTGTTTTTTTTTTTAAATTGAAGTATAGTTGATTTATAATATTGTATTAGTTTCAGGTGTACAGCAAAGTGATTCAGTTATACATCTATTTTTTTTCAGATTTTTTTCCGTTACTTGTTATTACAAGACACTGAATGTAGTTCCCTATGCTGTACAATAAACCCTTGTTATTTACTATCTTATGTATAGTGTGTGTATCTCTTAATCCCATACTCATAATTTATCCGTCCTCCCGTTCCCACTTTGATAACCATAAGTTTGTTTTCTATGTCTGTGAGTCTGTTTTGTAAATAAGTTTATTTGTGTCATATTTCAGATTCCACATATAAGTGACATCATATGGTATTTATCTTTCCTGTCTGACGTACTTCACTTAGTATGATAATCTCTAGGTCCATCCATGTTGCCGCAAATGACATTATTTCGTTGTTTTTTTATGGCTGAGTAATATTTCGTTGTATACGTATACCACGTCTTATGTATGCATTCAAAATGATCATGGTATTTTTTGAACACTTACTAAGCTGTACCCACTGTTCCAATCATTTTACATTTACTAATGCATTTAATCCTCATGACAATTCCCAGGTTTAGGTTCTGTTCTTGTTCTCATATTGCTGATGGAAGAAGCCTAGAGTGTAAAAGCCTTGCCGAAACAGCTAGTAAATGGACACAAACCTAAGCAATCTGTTTCTCTAATATTTTTAAATTAAAAAAATATAAATATCATTGTTTCTATTATCTGTTGTTTCTATTGAAATGACATCATTGTTTCAAC
Source organism: Lagenorhynchus albirostris (assembly GCF_949774975.1). Lineage (NCBI taxonomy): Eukaryota > Metazoa > Chordata > Mammalia > Artiodactyla > Delphinidae > Lagenorhynchus > Lagenorhynchus albirostris. The sequence goes on from NC_083100.1 coordinate 73,811,833, forward strand.
TTGTTGGTGATACTAGATTATTTCTTGAGAAATTAGTGTTCCCAATATTCTGCTTTTATACAGAAAAAGAATCTTTCAAATGAATGGGAGGGATTGTTAGTGATAGAAAGAAATGAAAAAAAAATAATGACAAATCTCAACACCTGGAAGTAAATTGCTATCTTCACTGGGGTTTCCAAATAATTAGCACTTTTCTTCTTTCTCAGCAAACCTTGAAGAGAAAATGGGTGGAGTTCAGATCTCTGCAGTTACAGGAACAGCGCCTGCTTCATGGTAAATGTGATTTCCTGTTCAGAAACCACACTTACATTTCATTCTTTCAGTATTTCTGCCTTTAAATTGTTTTAAGATTATCATCATTACAAGAAAAAAAATTGCCTAGCATGGATTGAGAATAGTAGCCTGTGTTTCTTTGGCATGGCTTTTGGAGTGACCACTGTATTTGGAGGAGGGGTAAGTCATCATCACACCCCCTCCTCCATACACAGAACACATGCACATGAAAACATGGACACAGGTGCATGTGTGCACTCGCTCTCAAGAGGCACCTGGGGATTTTAGAAGAGTAATATGAATGATTGCCTGATTTTCCTACTACTTCAGCAGATGAATTAAATTCCTGAGAACATCTGCGGTTCAGGGGCTGGGTAGTTCTCAGAAACTCTTGAAGCTGGGAATGGTAACATGCTTCTTGGGTGGAGCTCCTATTATTTGCTCAAATTGTGTAAGTTACAGTAATGCAGAGAAATCCTTCCTCATGGGCCTCAAATCCAAAACAGAAATAGGAAGGATCGTTATAACAGTAAATGCCTGGCTCTTGCTGTTGTGTACATTCTGAAAAGAAGGGTTGAGTTTAAAATTTGTTGACATGGCATTTGCCATGTGACTGGTATAACCTGAGGAATGAACTTGTAGATACAAATAATTCGCTGAAACCACTAACTGTGTGGGTGGGAAATATAGGTTGTATCTTCTTCAGATAACACAGAGCTAACGTCTCTATAACCTTAGAATATCTGTTTGTTAAAAGTGATAATCTGTTTACAGAAGAAGGATACATTTAATTCTTAATTAGGCACTAATTTATGGCTTAGGGGCTTGTGTCAAAGTTCTGTTTTTTTCAAAAACAAACGTGTATGAGTTACTTTTCTTTTCTGTGTTTCTAAATTAATATTCTTAAAAACCTATAGCAGGCTTTGTTGGGGGGGATCTGAAGTTTGCTAACCAGACAGAGGCACACATTTCTGGCCACTTCCTGGATTTCTGTAGACTTGAGGGTGTTTGGGATATCTTTGCCTCTACTTCCGGAGCATCCTGGAGTGGAGATGGGGTTTGGTCTGGTAAGTGTAGGCAGTTCTATGGCTTTATGGAAGTGGCCTTGTATAGACACGATCCTTAGTTCAGAATCAAGGAGTTTGACTTTTCATAGGTCATTGTTGTACATATTTTTTGAGAGATTGAAGGAGTTCTTTAGCTTACTTTTTCTAGACCTACAGTAAATATCCAGGGCATGAGTTTCTACAAGCCAACTGCTCGCCAATCAAAAGAAATTCATCAACTTGTTGGGAGATGAAATAAAATTGGTTTTGTTAACAAAAAGGAAAGCATTATAACTAGTCACCACAGGGCTGGCCCTACTCAACCTTGCAGATCAAATGGAAAAATAAGCAGTCTCTTTTTATAGTGTCAACCAAGGGCAAAGGAGAGCAGAATTAGAGATTATCAGCACAAAATAAAACAATTTCTGAGTGTGTAAGGTTCTATTACTTTTCCTGAAGCAAAGTCATCTTCTAATGATGTTTTTCTCATGCTAGTATTACAAATAATCTCCTTTCTTTTAGCAGCATACTAACCAACTCAAATAGTACAGAAACAAGTGGGATATGAACAGGCTGTTGGTGTGAGATTAAAATTTGAGTTTGGAGAGCCCAGATGTAGGTTATAAAAGGTTGATGAAGAAATTCAGCTAAGCAGATAACATTCAATTTCTTCAAATGAATTATTACTTATTTTAGGACAGGGATGTTTTCTGGGTACACTACCATTTCAAAGCATTTAAGTATTAAAGTGTTCTAAGAATCAACTGGGCATATCGAGGCTGGGAGATATCCTTTCTGTTTTAAACATCTTTGAATTCTCTAATAATCAGCCTACAGGGGCAGGTTTTATAACTGTGTTTCCCATACACTTCAAGTGATGTTATAATAATTTTACAATTATTAAAAAAAGATAGTAACTAAAAATCAGAAGAACTAAAATAGAGAAAATCCATAAGAGGCATTTCCCCAAGTATATTCTTTGGAGCCCATTTCTATGATAATTTTAATAAAAGGTGGCGTGGTCACTACAATATAAGAAATGATTCTTTTGGAAATTCATAAGTCACACTGGCATACTGTTAGATGAGTTGAACTGTTCTCATATGAAGACTCTTGTTTCAATTTATTTAATCTAGCATTACCATTTTTGTCACCATAGAACCCTTTTACCTGGAAACTAGTTCATGAACAAATAGTTTGAAAAATCATACTATAAGGTTTATTGAATGGTCTCATGAACAGTTACTTATTCATGCAAGTGAAAATTTAGTGAAAAGTATTATTTACCCTTATTCTTTTTTGTGCCCTTCAAAGAGAAATTTGGTGTATTTACTTATAAGGAGTGATGCTCAGATCCATTTCCCAGTAGTCTTTGTTTTCTGCTTTCTAGGTGATGCAGCTAACTGCCCAAGTTTGGAAAATATGGACATAGATGAATCAGCTTTGTTTGGACCCCTGCCGGGTTCAGCTCTCCTGGACCGGAGTCGCTTATCCAGTGAGAGCAGCTGTAAGAGCTGCCTGAGCTCCATGACGATAGACAGTGAGGATGGGTACCAGACATGTGTGTCTGAAGACTCGAGCAGGGAAGCCTTCAGCCGGCAGACAAGCACAGATGATGAGTGTTTTGTCCTCAAGGATGGGGATGATTTTCTGAAGAGGTGTTCTTCAAGGAGGAACCAGAGCATTAGTTCTGCTAGTAGTGGGTCCATGTCTCCCTTGTGGGAAGGCAACTTCTCAAGCATGTTTGGGACTCTGCCCAGGAAAAGCAGAAGGGGAAGTGTCCGGAAACAGCTCTTAAAATTCATCCCTGGCCTTCATCGCGCTGTGGAAGAGGAAGAGAGTCGCTTTTAATGGGTTGTAGTGCCCTTTCATATTAGCTTATTTCATAAATGTCTTCAGATTCATTTAGACCAACTCCACCCAGCTTAGCGGGAAAGTGCAGATGGATTGCAAAACTGACATCCCATTTCATGGCAAGAGTGAACTTTATTTAAATTTTTGTATCATTATGTTTGCTCCTTCAATCATTTTTGTAACCAGAACAACTCAAGTTCCAAGCAGGCAGTAGGAAAATTAAGTAATAAATTAGAAAATATTAACAAATTAACACAAGTGCCTGCTCATTTTAATGCTGCCTGTGAAGGCAAGAGTAAAATTTATTTTCTAGATTATTCATGTAAAATGTTGAGAACTTTTTGGAGTCAAGTGTGAATAAGAAAGTGACAGAATATAATTATTTGGAATACCTTCTGTAGGTTAATTGGTAGGTTACAAAACTTTATATTTGCTTAAGCTCGGTAGCCTTTGGGGAGGCTTATTAATAGGCAATTTTGAATGTTTCTGTTCAAATCTATGAAAGATTATAAACAAAGATGATCATCAGCCCTTTTTTACATCCACAATGACAATAAATCGGGAAGTATACGATTTAATATGGGGGTTTAAACTTTATGAGCTCCATGGAAAGATGTTATCTAAGATGGGTGCTAAGGAAGCCTATAGTAAGTCCTTTTTTATTGGTAGCCTAAACAAAATGGATGAGGATGTCATTCTTACCTAATTCAACTTTTGTTCTGCCTAAACATTGATGACAAGTCTAGCTCTCTCAAGATCCTACAGCCTTGTGATTTTTTTGAACAAATGTCTAAAATTTGAAAAATTAGGAAAAGTATTTTCCTCCTGTAGATTTTTTTCCACATTACTCCTCACTTTATATTATATATTCCAAATAGTTATTGCCTCAGCGCTCTTTTGTCTATTTGTTATGTTAGTATCACATTACTTCTAGCCTTTCAATCATATTTTTATTCAATACCCATTAAAGTCCATGATTTCTCTGTTCTGGTGATAAAGCTGCTCATTACCTATATTCTAGGGTAGATAATCTGGACAATGCAATAAATAGTCCTTACTGATTTTAAACTCCGTGTGTGTGTGTGTGTGTGTGTGTGTGTGTGTGTGTGTGTGTGTGTGTGTGTGATAGTTGACTTTGAGCGCAACTGATACACTTAAACACTTAAATAAACTGAGTAAAGAGTGAGTCATTTTGAGGAAAAAAAAAAAGAGGTGAAGGTAAGGAAGCTTGTAGGGTAAGAAATAAATAATAAAATAGAAAAAGATTTCTAATTGAGATCTGCTTCCTATTAAGTCTCTGAATTCAGAAGTATCCAGTGGGCTCTGCTTGAGAATCACTCATGTGAAAAGCAGAGCTTTCACAGGAACAACAGCAATCTTGTCTGTCATTTACTGAATGCCTAATAGGTTGTAGATGCTTGCCATGTCATCCTCGAAATAACCCTGTAGGGAGATGTTAGGCATACAGATAAGGAAGCAGGTATTGGGAGAAGTTCCCATGGTCGGTGGCAGTGCTGATATTGGAAGCCAGTTCTTCCCAGCTCTAGCCTACCCGCTTAGTCTCTCTAGATATTGCTTACCCTTTTGCTGGGTCTGTGTAGTTATCACCACAGGACTACCTCCTGCCCCAATCCCAGGAAAATTTAAAATGCGCAATTGTAGATATTGCATGAATAAGGATATTGTAAATAGGAAAAAAAAACATTCCTATTTGGTAAATAGGAAAACAAACATATATTTAGGGTGACTCTTCCTTCTCGCTTCCACAAGCAAGTTTTCAGATATAAGCACATTAATAACTGCATGGTTAGCAATACACTTATTTTCAACAAGGGCTTGCAAATCAATTGTGATTTGATTGATACTGCTTATTTCTCATCGTAGGCTAGAATTATCACGTTAAAGATCTGTTTACATGAATGCAGTATTATCTGTTAATCCTATTTCGCCAAGTCAAGGGGAAAGAAATATCACATTTATTTGAGGAAAGATGACTTTAAAGTCTTCTACAATGTGAACAATGTTTCAAGAACTACCACAGTTCATCTGGAAAAGCAGACAATATGTCATTTGCTTTTCAGTGGTTTTAAGTGTTAAATATAGTTTAATACTTTCTTACAGTAAATATCAAACCCAAAATGGTACAGGGAAGAAGCACATGGCATGTTTTGCTGTAGTCTGTGATGAGCAGAATTAGAGTCAAGAATTAGATATGTTCAGGAAAAAAAGTTAAGCACTTTTTAACCGAAGTACAGGAAGTAAGGGTATGTCATGTTTTGTGTGTTCACAAGTTGTATGAAAACTCTTGTTTAGTGGAAATGTGGGTAAATTTCTCATAGCACAGCTTTTCAGACTGAATCTGACCTCAGTGGGGCTTTAGAAGATTTCATTTCTCTAATTTTCTGGTGCACAATGACCACAGGACTCACTTTGCTATAATTTACTGGGAAAAGAATGAAGAGTTTTTTTTAACCCCAAAGTTGTCAAATATGTAATGTTGGTGAACTTATTAATTGATAATTTGTTATGAAAATGTATTTTTCTAGTATGGCATTGATTGATAAGCCAAATTTGAAGCAAGCCTACTGGGAATTACTCTGTCATGTGACTAAAAGGAACACCACCATGTCAAACAGGTTGGAACCATATTTTTTGAAATGAACTTTTATTTATTACTTTCTACTTTTCAATTCTTTTATATCTTAGTTGCATGATACAAACAGTATTAAAAATCCCACTTTGAACTGAATATCAAACTTGGACACAGTTTGTGTGACTAATCATAAAGTATAAATATCTATGGATGTATACAATCTAAGCACAGTAAATAATACTTAACAACTATACTATCCTTCAGATCACAAAATTATTGGTGCTTTATATCCATTTCCTTACAGAACTATGGGCAATAAAATAAAAATTTGATACCTTTTTGAAATAAAGAATGCTATTCTTCAGTGTCAGAACTTTCTGCTCTCTCTCTCACTTTACTTACTTACTTTAAATGAAATGGTTGTTTTTAAAGAAGATTAAAAAAAATCTGGGTGACCTCTTAACACCTACCTCTTTGTGGTTCTTAAGAGGCATTACCTACTTAATTGAAGCTTTGCACTTGTATTAGCTTTCTGTTGTTGTTTGACAAATTACTGCAAACATAGAGGCTTAAAACATATTTATTATCTCAAAGTGTGGGTCAGGAGTATGGGCAAAGCTTACCTGGGTCTCCTCAGTGTCTCACAAAGCAGCAATCACGGTGTCACCCAGGACTGAGTTCTCATCTGCAGGCTTTATTGGGGAAGGATTTCCTACCACAATCCCTCAGGTTGTTGTCAGAAGCATTCCTTGTGGCCGTAGGTTTCATTGCAGCTTGCTTATTAAAACCCAGCAACAGAGAGAAAGAGATAGTGCAAGCAAGACAGAGTCCTAAATAATGCAACGTAACCAGACTGGCATCTCGGCACCTTTGCCATATAATAGAACATAATCACAGGAGTGACATCCTATCAATTGTGGCATATTGTTTGTCAGACACAATTCACAGGAACCACCCACACTCACAAAGCAGGGCTTACACAAAGGCATGAACATCAGGAGGTGGGGATCAGGGGCTACCTTAGAATCTATTCACAACACTATTCAAGGAGTTCACAGATTGATAACTTCAGATATTGAGTCTTCTCTAAACTTCTTTGAGCAAAAAGAAATTGTGAATGTCACCATTTTTAATTTTTATAGAGAGAAATGTTAAGATTAACGACTTTTGAAATGGAAGAAACTGGCCAAGATTGTATAACTAGCCGATAAGCTGAGTAGGAAACTGTATCCAGGTCTATTATTGACCGCCCAACTTTGTCCCCCAAGTGCATGAAATGATAGAAGATTTTAAAAGAATATTAAAGAGTGAACCAATAACTTGCTTCCAAATTCTGCTCAGGGAATCTGAATGTATTTAAGTGAATTCAGTGATTGACATGCTAGACTTCATCACTTCTATGTGGGTGCATCTTTGTGAGCAGACGACAGGAATTCCACAGAAAAACAAAACAAAACTTTCATAATCAAAACTACAAAGCACAAAAGGAAATGATCAGCCATGAGCAAATGTCAGGTGATTCCACAAATAGCAGAATTATTAGAACTTGAGAAAATAAAACAGTTTGAAAGAATATAAAAAATGTATATCTTAGGAATAAAGGATAAGTCTCACAACTTGATAAAGAATATCTACAAAAAAGCTACAGCTAATATCATAATGTGAGAAACTGGATGCCTTTTCTCTAAGATTAGTTACAAACTAAGGATGTCCTCTCACCACTTCTATTTACCACTGTACTGAAAGTCCTACTTAGTTCACTAAGACAAGGAAAGGAAATAAAAAAGCATACAAATTAGGAAGGAAGACATGAAACTGACTTTGTTTTCAGATGGTATGGTTGTCAATGTGGAAAATCCCATCAAATCAACAACAACAAACATTCTAGAACTAATAAGTGAGTATAGCAAGGTCACAGGACACAAATAACTATACAAAAGTCAACTGATTTCCTATATACCAGAAATGAACAACTGGGATTTGAAATTCAACAATCAATACCGTTTACAATAGTACCCAAAAAAAAAAAAATGAACCACTTAGGTATAAACCTGACAAAATATGTACAGAATTTATATGTGGAAAACTCTAAAACTCTGATGAAAGAAATCCAAGAAAATCTAAATAGATATTCTGTATTCAGGGATTGGAAGACTCAGTAGTGTTAAGATATTAATTCTTCCTAACTTAATCTATAGATTCATTGAAATTCCAATCAATATTTTGCAATCATTGAGAAACTAATTCTAAAATTTACATGGAAAAGTAGAAAACCTAGAATAGCCAATGTAATACTGAAGAATAAGAAGTATAAGAAGGAAGGGGAAGAGAAGAAAGTTGGAGGAATCACAATACTCAATTTCTAGATTTCCTATAAATCTACAATAATTAAGACAGCATGGTTTTGGCAAAAGAATAGACATATAGATCAATGAAACAGATTTGAGCGCCCAGAAATAGACCTGCACAAATATAGTCACTGATCTTTGACAAAGAAGTAAATGCAGTTAAATGGAGAAAGGACAGTATTTTCAAAAATGGTTCTTGAACAATTGGACATCCATATGCAAGACTTTACACATTTCATGAAATTAACTCAAAATGAATCATAGACCTAGATGTAGAACATAAAAGTATAAAAGTTCTGGACAATAACAAAGGAAAACATCTAGATGTCCTTGGGTTTCATGATAAATTTTTTAGATACACCAAAAGGATGATTTGTGAAATAAAAAGTTGATACATTGAACTTTATTAAAATTAAAAACTTCTGCTTTGGGAAAGATACTGTTAAGAGAATCAAAAGAAAAACCATAGACTGGGAGAAAATATTTGCAAAACACATATTTGAAAAAGAACTTGCATCCAAAATATAAAAAGAACTTTTAAAATTCAAAAATAAGAATACAAACAACCCAGTTAAAGCATGTTCAAAAGATGTGAACACATCTCCGAAGATAATATGTAGGTGGCAAATAAGTGCATTAAAAGAGTTCAATATCATTTGTCACTTGGGGTTTACAAATTAAATCCCAAGTAGTAACAAGATACTACTAGATGGCTATTAGGATGACTAAGATCCAGATAACTAACAATACAAATTGCTGGCAAGGATGTGGAGTAACAGGAATGCTCCTTCGTTGGTGATGGGAATGCAAACTAGTACAGCCCTTTGGAAGACAGTTTGACAGTTTTTTACAAAGCTAAACATAGCCTTACCATATGATCTAGCAATTGCACCTCTAGGTACAGGCATACCTTTTAATTGTGCTTTATTTTATTATGCTTCACAGATATTGCAATTTTTTTTTAACACATTGAAGCATCTTTTTTTTTACAAATTGAAGGCAACCCCACATTAAGCAAGCAATATCAGCACCGTTTTTCCAACTGCATTTGCTCATTTTGGGTCTCTGTGTCAAATTTTGCTAATTCTTGCAATATTTCAAACTTTTTCATTATCATTATATTTGTTATGGTGATCTGTGATCAGTGATCTTTGATGTTCCTATTGTAGTTGTTTTGAGGCACCACAAGCTGTGCCCATATAAGACGGCAAACTTAATTGATAAATGTCATGTGTGTTCTGACTGCTCCGCCAACCAAATGTTCCCCCATCTCTCCCCCTCTCTGAGACACAATATTGAAATTAGGCCAGTTAATAACTCTACAATGGCCTCTAAGTGTTCAAGCAAAAAGAACAGTCACACATCTTTCACTTTAGATCAAAAGCTAGAAATGATACAGCTTGGTGAGTAGGGCATGCTGAAAGTTGAGATAGGTCAAAAGTTAGGTCTCTTGTGCCAAATAGTTGGCCAAGTTGTGAATGCAAACGAGAAAATCTTGAAGGAAGTGAAAAGTGCTACTGCAGGGAACACACGGATAAGAAAGTGAAATGGCCTTATTGCTGATACGGAGAAAGTTTGAGGGGTCTGGATAGAAGATCAAACAGCCACAGCATTCCCTTAAGGCAAAGCGTAATCCGGAGAAAAGCCCTAACTCTCTTCAATTCTATAGAGGCTGACTGAGGTGAGAAAGTTATAGAGGAAAAGTTTGAAGCTAACAGAGGTTGGTTCATGAGGTTTAAGGAAAGAAGCCGTCACTGTAACATCAAAGTGCAAGGTGAAGTAGCAAGTGCTGATGTAGAAGCTGCAGCGAGTTATTCAGAAAATCTAGCTAAGATGATTAATGAAGGTGATTACACTAACCAACAGATTTTCCATGTAGACCAACAGTCTTTTATTGGAAGAAGATGCCATCTAGGACTTTCATAGCTAGAGATGAGACGTCAATGCCTGGCTTCAAATCTTCAAAGGACAGGCTGACTCTCTTGTTAGGGGTTAATGCAGCTACTGACTTTAAGTTGAAGTCAAAGCTCATTCACCATTCTGAAAATCCTAGAGCCCTTCAGAATTACGTTAAACTACTCTGCCTGTTCTCTATCAATGGAACAACAAAGCTTGCATGACAGCACATCTGTTTACAACATGGTTTACTTAATATTTTAAACTCACTGTTAAGACCTACTGCCCAGAAAAAAACATTCCTTTCAAAATATTACTACTTATTGACAATGTGCCTCGTCACCTAAGAGCCCTGGTGGAGATGTACAATGAGATTCATGCCTGCTAACACAACGTCATGGATCAAGGAGTAATTTTGAGTTCTAAGTCTTATCATTTAAGAAATTCATTTTGTAAGGCTGTAGCTGCCATAAATAGTGATTCCTCTAATGGACCTGGGCAAAGTAAACTCAAGAAAAGAGCCATCATTCTAGATGCCATTAACAACATTTGTGATTCATGGGAAGAGGCCAAACAGGAGTTTAACAGGAGTTTGGAAGAAGTTAATTCCAACCCCTGTGGGTGACTTTGAGGGGCTCAAAACTTCTGTGGAGGAGATAACTGCAGATGTGGTGGAAATAGCAAGAAAACCAGAAGTAGAAGTGGAGCCTGAAGATGTGACTGAACTGCTGCAATCTCGTGACAAAATTTTAATTGATGAGGAGTTGCTTCTTATGGGTGAGCAAACAAAATAGTTTCTTGAGATGGAAGCTACTCCTGGTCATGATGCTGTGAAGACTGTTGAAATGATCACAAAGGATTTAGAATATTTCATAAACTTATTTGCTAAAGCAGCAACAGGGTTTGAGAGGATTGACCCCAATTTTAAAAGAAGTTCTACTGTGGGTAAAATGTTATCAAACAGCATTGCATGCTATAGAGAAATCATTCGTGAAAGGAAGAGTCAATCGATGTGGCAAACTGTTTTTGGTCTTATTTTTAAAAATTTCCACAGCCACCTCTACCTTCAGCAGTCACCACCCTGATCAGTCATCAGCCATCAACATCAAGGCGAGCTGCTCCACCAGCAAAAACATTACAACTCACTGAAGGCACAGATGATGGTTAGCATTATTTAGCAATAAAGTATTTTTAAATTCAGGTGTGTAAATTGGTGGGGTTTTTTTTAAGATGATGTTATTGCACACAATAGACTACAGTATATTGTAAGTATAACTTTTATATGCACTGGGAAACCAAAAAATCATGTAACTCTATTTATTGAGATATTCACTTTACTGCGGTAGTCTGGAACTGAACCTTCAATATCTCCCAGGTATGCCTGTATTTACCTGATTGATTTGAAAACTTATGTCTACACAAAAAACCACACACAAATATTTGTAGCAACTTTATTCTCAATCACAAAAAAATTGGAAGGAACTAAAATGTCCTTTAATAGGTTAATGGATAAACAACGGAATGTTATTCAACTATTATAAAAATGAGCTCTTAAGCCAGGAAAAGACTTGATGAACCTTAAATGCATGTTGATAAGTGAAAGAAGCTAGTCTGAAAGGGCTACATACTGTATGGTTCTACTTATATGACATTCTGGGAGAGACAATACTATAGCAATAGTAAAGAGATCAGTGGTTCGCAGGGGTTTGCGGGTGGTGGGGGGTGTGTGTGTACGTGGAGAAAGTTGAATCGATGGAGCACTCATGAGTTTGTGTGTGTGTGTGTGTGTGTGTGTCTGTGTGTGTGTGTGAAGAGGTAGAGGTTTATTGAAATACAAACATTCGAGAACATATAAGATAGAAAATGACCACAACATGTACAGACACTTGCTGCAAGAGGACTTCTGAGGTATTTACCCACTGCCTAGGCTACCCATGTGCTATCACAGTTTTTCCTGGTTAAATTCAAGTAGGATGGGGAGGGGGAGGGGACAGAGCGGCCCTGGCCAGTGGCTGCCATGTGACCTCAGGGCTGCACCATCAGGTGAGCTCCTCTTGGCCCAGGGCCCCATTCTGGGGGCACATGCTGGCACTCCCACCCTCGGACTTTCAGGCTGAGACCCTGCTGTTGCTCTTGAGGGCAGCGAGGGCTTGCTGGTACTCATGAGTTTTATAATGTTCTCTTAGTCTACGTGAGCTACTGAAATAAACTACCACAGATTGTGTGGCTGAAACAACAGATATTTATTTTCCCATATTTCTGGAGGCTGACTGCCCAGCAGAACCTTGGGGGGTAGGGAAGCTATCTGAGGACAAAGAAACCATCTGCAACCCAAGGAGACAGCTCTAACCAAAAACTGAACCCTCCCAGAACTTGATCTTGGGCTGGATCTGGAACCAGCATCCAGAATAATGAGAAAACAAATTTTTATCATATAAGCTATCCGGTCTGTGGAATTTTGTTATGGCAGCCTGAGCTGACTAAGACAAGAGTGGCAAACTACTCTGTGTGATATTGTACCAGTAACTGTGGATACATGACATTATGTGTTTGTCAATTTCCACAGAACTTTCAGCACAAAGAATGACTCAATGTATGCAAATTAATAAAAACCAACTTAGGAGTTTGGGGGATCTCAGAATAGAATGCAGAATGTGACAAGACAATCTAACTGTATTAATAATGTATGCAACAACCTCCTTAAGAAAGTGGAAGGCAAAGAAGCTGACCTAAGTAACTTTGGAAACGACTTAAGTCTGTAAAATTAAAGGCAAAAAAATGATACATGAACATTTGTACTTTCCTAGGGGAGAATTTAACTTACCATTGGTGGCGCTCACGCTTTTCCTTCTTTCTTATATTTCTGCAGTTACTAGGTAAGGAAAATATTTATTAAAGGGACAAGGATTTGAAGATATGTATGTAAAAGAATACATATATTCAATCTTTCCTTGTTTCTACAATCATCCAAGTCAACAAATCATTTTTGAGCTAATTCTAATTAATGGGAACTCTTAGAAAGTCAAAACAACTAAAAATCCCTTATCTCAAAAGGTAGAGTTCTGTCAGAAGACACATATTGATATTATAGCATGCTAAATTCTTTTTTTTTTTTTTTTTTTGCGGTACGCGGGCCTCTCACTGCTGTGGCCTCTCCCGTTGCGGAGCACAGGCTCCGGACGCGCAGGCCCAGCGGCCATGGCTCACAGGCCCAGTCGCTCCGCGGCATGTGGGATCTTCCCGGACCGGGGCACGAACCCATGTCCCCTGCATCGGCAGGCGGACTCTCAACCACTGTGCCACCAGGGAAGCCCCCTTTTTTTTTTTTGACTGCACTGTGCGGCATGCGGGATCTTAACTCCCCAACCAGGGATCGAACCCTTGGCCCCTGCAGTGGAACTACGAAGTCCTAACCACTGGACCGCCAGGGAATTCCCCATGATAAATTCTAAGGTAAAGAAATGTAACGTAATTTAAGAACTTATACAAGGGCCACTTAACTCAGACTGTAGTTAGAAATGTGATCATTATTTTTCACAAACCCTTCGGGGGGAGGAGTGCAAAGAACTTCACCTGGTTATAACATTAAAGCAGACATATGACAAAGGAAATTACAAAGTTTTTAATCTAAGCAAATCACTTGGATTTGAAGTAAGCTTTCCTTTTCTTCACAGCTGTGCCAATTTGGTGATTATGACTTGAGAGCCTTCTGGTCAGGTCACAAATTCATTATTGATGAAAGTGTGTGCTCAGACTGAAGAGCAGAGCAGGTGGAATGGTACCCACTTTCCTTCCCAACGGCCAATGAAGAGAGCGTCTTCCATTCTTGCCACACTCGTTTCCTACCTGAATCTCCAAATACCAATGAACCAGCTAAACCAGAGAGGAAATGTGTTTGCACTGTTTGGTGAGTGAAATTCTGTAATTGTCTTGTCCTCAAATGCTCAGAATTAAGTAACTAGGTCGATATATCTTCAAATCTAATTGACTGAACAATGCAGTTTACTATTATAACATTGCTTCAATATAGTTATTCTACCATTCTTGACCATCAATAACTAAGTGGATTTTTAAACTATTTTTAAATATAAAATAATAACGAAACCATAGAAGATGATCATGGGTATGAGTCTGATCCTAGCTAGCTGCACTTGAAGGCACGGTTGTCATTTCCTCACCACAGTGTGTGACACTTTTATTTAGTTTTAAAACTGTAGACGGAGCCACTGATTAAAAACAGGATGTGGGTAAACAGTTATGCGTAGGACTTGCTGGACTAGACGTGAGCTAAGATAGTGGTTCTGAAACAGCATCTTCAGACCAGTGCTGGCTTGCTGTGTAAGAATCACCTGAGAAACTTGTTAGGATGCAAATTCCCAGGCACCAGATCCCAAAGGGTCTGTCAAATAGGTCTGGGCGGGGTCCAGGAATCTTCCTTTTAAAAGAGCTCCCCAAGAGATTCTCATACAGATAGCCAAGGAACCACACTTTGAGAAACACAAGAAGCTTACAATTTCTCTGCCAGCTCTGGTCATGTTAAAGGGCTAGATTGAGTGATAAAGAGAGAAGTATAAGAAAAAATTATGAGAAATCTAAAAAATATTAAAAGTGTCTTTAGAAAAAAGCTACCTCCTAGGAATTTCCTGTTTGATTTCCCATCAGGGCTGTGTGAAATCTTTACCCTTTCCAGCCTCTATTACCCCTCATTTTCAGTGAGTGACACTAACCCTTACTCCACTGCAGTGGAAGTCTTCTGAAAGGAGTTTCCTTAATTCCCTTCCCGCATTGACTTCTGTCTCTCTTTCCCTTTGCCCCTGTTTCAGAGATAAGGTACTGACTGAAGCGAATTCATGTTTTTCCCTTCCCTCACATCTTTTTTACTTACCCACGGATTTCTTCCATTAGGCCTATAAATGTTTTCTATTTTTCCTTATTCTGAATTTAACCAGTTGGACTTGCTTTTCCAACATGAAGTAAAAAGAAGATCACATCTCTTCAATATTTAATTTCATGAGCCCACAATCTGCTCAGCTTTGCAGGAGGAGATTTTCATTCATGGTTCCTGTTCTGCCTTCTTTCCTAAATTCCCTGAGAATCGAGGGTCCTTAATTGGTGGTGCTTCCAAACTTCCTGAAAAGAGAAATGGGGAATTTGAAATGCCACTAGTGGGCCCAGGTTCCGTTACTGTTCTGCTGCTGTCACAAAATGTTGTTACCGAAATCCTGCCCTGTAGAGTTCAAGGCACTGACACCATTCCTTCTCCTGAGCCTTCAAGAGTTTGGTATTGGAAAGAAGCCAGTCTAGGTCATCTGGTATTTAATGCAGCCAAAAGAATGTGAGCTCCCAAGATGGCAGTTCTTTTAGCTTTCATTCACGTGCTCCATTTGTTGTCTTCAAGACCCCTTTCGTAATGGGATGGCTGAATTGGAAGGAGCTGTGGTCTAATTTTCAAAATGGAGCAACCCCTGTTTGCATGCCTAGCAAGGTTCAGATATGGAGCAAAACCCACCAGTTGAGACTGATCCTTCCCTTGTGGTGAAATCTCTTTGTGAGCTTTTCCTGTTAGTGGACCTCATTAAAGACAATCTCAGTTTATCAGAGGTCTTAAGTAGCTAATTTTAGAGTCTAGAGAGAGGAACCAGTATTTCTTTTCTGGCTTCTTGATTCTCCTCCAATGGTGTCCAACTTCACATACCAAGGACAGCCATTGTTTGCTGATGAAAGGTCCTGTTTTATTTTTACACCTGGGATGGTAGGTTGCTACTTGTGTTACAACTAGCTAATTAAAGAGCCATTCTAGTGATTCTTCCCTTATTAACAAAATCATTCTTCAGGATAACTTGCAGTCTCCACTTCCAGGCTTAGAGAAATTTGTCGTAATTTTATATGCCTTAAATATATGTGTATATATATGTGATATGTGTGTGTGTATATATATATATACACACATGCATATGTATACATCTGTATATATGCATCTTGACTGATTTCTTCTTGCATCTGTTGCTGTATCTTTTTCCTTCTGTTAACAGTTAATCTTGGAAAAGTGTCATTGACAGCCTTCTAAAGAACAGTGTTATGTTTTTTTTAAAATTAAACTTTATTTTCCTCAACCTCTTTGTAACATTTGATATCTGTGATCACACTCTTTCCTTTATGAAATACTCTGCTCCTGCCTTCTTGATTATTCCTTTTCTGATTCCTCTTTCAGCCACTTAAACGGAGCCATTCCTTAGGTTCTCTCCTCTCTATACTCTTTTCCTTGGGGTCCTCATCTTCTGTTACAACTTCAAATATCACTGCTGTATACCTCAGCCATTTTCCCAGACCAGAATTCCTTGCTGTTAATCTAACCCTCTGACCTTATCTTTCCTTGTCTCTCCTACATATCCTGTATTTTAATTGTATTGAATGAACAAACTTTTCTGTCTCTATGACTACAGAGATTAGAGAGAATGCATAAATGAGTGGTGTGGGCCAGGGAAAGACGGATCATTTTGTAACAGACACTCAGCCTCAGTGTCAGGACAACAGGGAAAGGTGGGCACTCAGGAGGTTATGGCCAGGAAGCCAGCTGCTACTCAGCTCCAGTGAATTGTTTTTCAGGTTTTGTTTCCTTCCGTCCCTCCTTCTTTCCTTCCTTCCCTCCTTCCTTCCTTCCTTCCTCCCTCCCTCGCTTCCGCTTCCTTTTCTTTCTTTCTTTTGAAAGATTGTATTTAAATACTTAAGAGACTTAAAATCTGTCACAGAATTTGCAGGCCAGTAATAATGAGTTCCTTCCCTTTTTCTGTCATCGGAGTTGGCACATGAAGCAACTCCGGGTAGAAAGATACATTGAACTTACAAGTGATATATAGCCAGGCAAATACTGAGTTGACGTTCACTGCTTTTAGCAAAATCTTTGGATTTTAATACATGATCATGTTTGCAGTATCTATGCTAATTTTACAATTCGAGATTGTAAATCCACATGCTTTACTTTTGTGCAGTTGGAGGTTTTTGATTGTTGCTATTTTAAGGGGAAGAATTTCACATTCAAAATGGTCCAGAAGACATTTATTGATGTTTTTGCCTTAAAAACAAAAAACTTAAAAATGTTGCGTATGCATCACTAAGCATGGAACAGACAAAAATTTGGCAGTCATTTAGAAATGACAAGAACAGATACTACACTTGATCTTAGCCTAAAGACCAAGAAGCCATGGCAGTCATTTTAGAAAGGCAACAGAAATATGTGTGCCCTTTGGGTTTATTTTGGAAACAAAAAAGAATTTGAAAATGTCAGGTTTACAAGAGCAGAATCCCCTCGCGGGGTGCCAGAGCAGGGAACGTGCTTAGCAGGAATCAAGCGTGGGTCATTGACAGTACTCAGATGAGAATGTTCATGAGCATAGTTGCCTGGCAGTGACAAAACAATTTTTGTGCTGTCATTAAATCAAATTGAAAATGTTCAGTTAACTCCTCTTCACTTCCTCAGAGGTATTTTTGTCAAAACTTTGGTGAGTTTTCTTATAGGCATTTGTCTGGGCATTGATATATTAAATTGTGGTTTAAAAAAAATATATATATATATATATATAATTTATATATTAAATTGTACTTTTTAATATCTAAAAAGCCAAAAACGTTTAATATACTTATATAAACTGAATTATACCATATATAATGCTCAGCAACTTGATGTTTTAAATTTCATTAGAGTCCTCTTATTTCTGTAAAATTTACAATCAAGTTTTTTAATATCTAAAGTCCTTTAAAATGTAATTATGTTACCTTGAAATGTTTTCTTGTAATTAGCATTTTAACTATCTTAATGAGTCCCTTGCTTATGCTAATGATTTCCTGATTTTCTTCTTCCTTGTCTATGTCAGTTACAGATATCCAGTCACTCCACTCCCACCCCATCCTCCTTATCCTATTTGAGGTTTAAGATTATGCAAAACTTTCTAGTACTGGTTATGGTCCTGACTCTTAACTGAACCATTTTCCTCATTGTAGCCTTTTGGTCTATCAAGGTACTACTAGCTTTAGGGTTGAAGTGAGGAGTGTCTGCTCTTTTTCTATTCTCCCAGAGAGTTTCTGAAAGGTTGGCATGCTCTGGTCCTTGAAGGCTTGGTAGAACTCAACTGTAAAATCACCTAGGTCTACTATTTACTTTGCAGAAAAACTTTAAAATTTTGATTTGATTTTTGTACTAATTTTAGGATAATTCTGTTTCTTCTTGAGACAATTTTAATAGTTTATGTATTTCTAGAACTCTGTTCATTTTGTGTAACTTTTCAGAGACTTTAGCATAATATTTTCCATAGTATCATTTTCTTTTCTTTTTAATCTCCACTAACTTTCTGGTTATGTTACCTTTTAAAAATCCTAATATTTTTTGTCCCTTTTCATTTTCCTTCTTCAATCTTGGCAGAGCCTTGTCTATTTTATTAGTCTTTAGAAATAAACTTTTACCTTTGTTGAATTTATTGTATTTTTGGTTTTGATTTTATTAACTTTTGCTCTTTTAAAATTTTCTCCTTCCTACTACTTTCTTCAAATTTAGTCTACTGTTCTATTTCTAATTTCTCATGATGGATTTGTATTTTCTAAAGTAATAATTGAAGGCTATAGACTTCTTTCTGATGACTAGCTTGGATGCAACCCACAGGTTTTGACAAATATTTGATATATGTATATTTTATTGTTGTTTGGTGCTAAATATTTTAAGTTTGCATTATTACTTATTTTATAAATGAGATATATAGAATTGTGTTTTATATTTCCAAATGTATGGGATGCTTTATTTAACTTTTCGTTATTTATTTCTTAATTAATTATAATGCAAATAATATGGTTTGCATCATGCATTGTGTTTAACATGAGCGGAGATTTTCTTTAGCTTTTTACATGGTCAAGTTTTTCTTGCTCCACGTTTATTGGAGCAGATGTGTATTCTCTAATTTCTGGCTGTAGAATTATGTATAATTCACCTTTCTGTGCATGGACAATGAGAAATGTGTTTGAAAGTCTTCCACTTCGGGTTAGATTAGTCAGTTTCTCATGTTTAAATGGTATTTTGCTTTATGTATTCTGAAGCTATTTTATTAGATGTATAAAAATTTAGAATTATTATATCTTTCTGATGACTGGCTACTTTCAGCACTTTGTAGAGATGTCTTTGTCCCTATAACACTTTGTATTAAAGTCCATATTTCTAATATTAATATATATATTTCAGGATTTTTAATTTGTTGTTCTGATTTGCCAGGTGTATCATTTTCCGTGCTTTCCATGTGTTCGGATCTTTATTTAGTTATTTAAACATCTTTATTGGAGTGTAATTGCTTTACAATGGTGTGTTAGTTTCTGCTTTATAACAAAGTGAATCAGCTATACATACACATATATCCCCATATATCCTCTCTCTTGTGTCTCCCTGCCACCCTCCCTATCCCACCCCTCTAGGTGGTCACAAAACACCTAGCTGATCTCCCTGTGCTATGTGGCTGCTTCCCACTAGCTATCTGTTTTATATTTAGTAGTGTATATATCTCCACGCCACTCTCTCACTTCATCCCAGCTTACCCTTCCCCCTCCCCGTGTCCTCAAGTCCATTCTCTACATCTGTGTCTTTATTCCTGTCCTGCCCTCTAGGTTCTTAGGAACATTTTTTTTTTTTTAAGATTCCATATATATATGTGTTAGTGTATGGTATTTGTTTTTCTCTTTCTGACTTACTTCACTCTGTATAACAGACTCTAGGTCCATCCACCTCACTACAAATAACTCAACTCCGTTTCTTTTTATGGCTGAGTAATATTCCATTGTATACGTGTGCCAAATCTTCTTTATCCATTCATCTGTCAATGGACACTTAGGTTGCTTCCATGTCCTGGCTATTGTAAATAGTGTTGCAGTGAACACTGTGGTACATGACTCTTTTTGAATTATGGTTTTCTCAGGGTATAAGCCCAGTAGTGGGATTGCTGGGTCATATGGTAGTTCTATTTTTAGTTTTCTAAGGAACCTCCATACGGTTCTCCATATGGCTGTATCAATTTACATTACAATTTACATCCTCCATAGTGGCTGTATCAATTTACATTCCCACCAACAGTGCAAGAGGGTTCCCTTTTCTCCACACCCTCTCCAGCATTTATTGTTTGCAGATGTTTTGATGATGGCCATTCTGACTGCTGTGAGGTGATTCCTCATTGTAGCTTTGATTTGCATTTCTCTAACGATAAGTTATGTTGAGCATCATTTCAGGTGTTTGTTGGCAATCTGCATTTCTTCTTTGAATAAATGTCTGTTTAGGTCTTCTGCCCATTTTTGGATTGGGTGGTTTGTTTTTTTTTGATATTGAGCTGCATGAGCTGCTTATAGATTTTGGAGATTAATCCTCTGTCAGTTGCTTCATTTGCAAATGTTTTCTCCCGTTCTGAGGGTTGTCTTTCATCTTGTTTATGGTTTCATTTCCTGTGCAAAAGCTTTTAAATTTCATTGGGTCCCATTTGTTTATTTTTGTTTTTATTTCCATTTCTCTAGGAGGTGGGTCAAAAAGGATCTTGCTGTGATTTATGTCATAGAGTGTTCTGCCTATGTTTTCCTCTAAGAGTTTTATAGTGTCTGACCTTACATTTAGGTCTTTAATCCATTTTGAGTTTATTTTTGTATATGGTGTTAGGGATTGTTCTAATTTCATTCTTTTACATGTAGCTGTCTACTTTTCCCAGCACTACTTATTGAAGAGGCTGTCTTTTCTCCACTGTATATTCTTGCCTCCTTTATCAAAGATAAGGTGACCATATGTGTGTGGGTTTATCTCTGGGCTTTCTATCCTTCCATTGATCTATATTTCTGTTCTTGGGCCAGTACCATAGTGTCTTGATTACTGTAGCTTTATAGTAGAGTCTGAAGTCAGGGAGCCTGATTCCTCCAGCTCCATTTTTCTTTCTCAAGATGGCTTTGGCTATTCGGGGTCTTTTGTGTTTCCATACAAATAGTGAAATTTTTTGTTCTAGTTCTGTGAAAAATGCCAGTGGTAGTTGGATAGGGATAGCATTCAATCTGTAGATTGCTTTGGGTAGTATAGTCATTTTCACAATGTTGACTCTTCCAATCCAAGAACATGGTATATCTCTCCATCAGTTGGTATCATGCTTAATTTCTTTCATCAGTGTCTTATAGTTTTCTGCATACAGGTCTTTTGTCTCCTTAGGTAGGTTTATTCCTAGGTATTTTATTCTTTTTGTTGCAATAGTAAATGGGAGTGTTTCCTTAATTTCTCTTTCAGATTTTTCATCATTAGTGTATAGGAATGCAAGATATTTCTGTGCATTAATTTTGTATCCTGCTACTTTACCACATTCATTGATTAACTCTAGTAGTTTTCTGGTGGCATCTTTAGGATTCTCTATGTATAGTATACTGTCATCTGCAAAGTGACAGCTTTACTTCTTCTTTTCTGATTTGGATTCCTTTTATTTCTTTTTGTTCTCTGAATGCTGTGGCTAGGACTTCCAAGACTATGTTGAATAATAGCGGTGAGAGTGGGCAACCTTGTTTTGTTCTTGATCTTAGTGGAAGTGTTTTCAGTTTTTCACCATTGAGAATGGCTGTGGGTTTGTCATATATGGCCTTTATTATGTTGAAGTAAGTTCCCTCTATGCCTGCTTTCTGGAGAGTTTTTGTCACAAATGGGTGTTGAATTTTTTCAAAAGCTTTTCCTGCATCTGTTGAGATTATCATATGGTTTTTATCCTTCAATTTGTTAATACGGTTTATCCTATTGCCTGATTTGCATATATTGAAGAATCTTTGCATTCCTGGGATAAACCCCACTTGATCATGGTGTATGATCCTTTTAATGTGTTGCTGGATTCTGTTTGCTAGTATTTTGTTGAGAATTTTTTCATCTATGTTCATCAGTGATATTAGCCTATAGTTTTCTTTTTTTGTTACATCTTTGTCTGGTTTTGGTATCAGGGTGATGGTGGCCTCATAGAATGTGTTTGTGTTCCTCCCTCTGCTACATTTTGGAAAAGTTTGAGAAGGTTAGGTGTTAGCTCTACTCTAAATGTTTGATAGAATTCACCTGTGAACTCATCGTGTCCTGCACTTTTGTTTGTTGGAAGATTTTTAATCACAGTTCAATTTCAGTGCTTGTGATTGGTCTGTTTATATTTTCTATTTCTTCCTGATTCAGTCTCGGAAGGTTGTACTTTTCTAAGAATTTGTCCATTTCTTCCAAGTTGTCCATTTTATTGGCATAGAGTTGCTTGTAGTAATCTCTCATGATCCTTTTTATCTCTGCAGGGCCTTCTCCTTTTTCATTTCTAATTCTAATTTTTCTAATTCTAATTCTTTTTCATTTTCTAATTCTAATTCTTTTTCATTTCTAATTCATTTCTAATTTTATTGATTTGAGTCTTCTCCCTTTTTTTCTTGATGAGTCTGGCTAATGGTTTATCAATTTTATTTATCTTCTCAAAGAACCAGCTTTTAGTTTTATTGATCTTTGCTATTGTTTGCTTCATTTCTTTTTCATTTATTTCTGATCTGATTTTTATGATTTCTTTCCTTCTGCTAACTTTGGGGTTCTTTTGTTCTTATTTCTCTAATTGCTTTAGGTGCAAGGTTAGGTTGTTTATTCGAGATGTTTCCTGTTTCTTAAGGTAGGATTGTATTGCTATAAACTTCCCTCTTAGAACTGTTTTTGCTGCATCCCATATGTTTTGGGTCGTCATGTCTCCATTGTCATTTGTTTCTAGGTATTTTTTCATTCCCTCTTTGATTTCTTCAGTGATCACTTCGTTATTAAGTAGTGTATTGTTTAGCCTCCATGTGTTTGTATTTTTTACAGATCTTTTCCTGTAATTGATATCTACTCTCGTAGCGTTGTGGTCGGAAAACATACTTGATACAATTTCAATTTTCTTAAATTTACCAAGGCTTGGTATATGGTGTCCAGTACTGTAGCCTGCTGGTTGTTGCATGGAGCTGGGTCTTAGTGTTCAGATGGAGATCTCTGGGAGAGCTTTTGCCGTTTGATATTACATGGAGCTAGGAGGTTTCTGGTGGACCAATGTCCTGAACTAAGCTCTCCCACCTCAGAAGCACAGGACTGACACCCAGCTGGAGCACCAAGACGCTGTCAGCCACACAGTATGAACCAGGAACTAATCCAGGTCTGTGGATTTCAGTAGTAAAAAGCAGTCAAAAATGTCTGGCTTCGTGGAGTTTATACATTTCCTTACAATCTGGAAGGGAAAATCCTTCTGGACAGGGAATATCCTTGTTTCTCTAGTGCGTATTACAATGCCTGGTCCATCACAGAAACTCAATGTGTAATCGGGAAGAACAAATCTGACTCCATACTGGGTCAGTTTCTTTTACTTTTAGTTTAACCTTTGTATTTGTTTGCCTTTGCTTAGTCATATTAGCTCAAGCAGTCATGAAACCTAGCAGGACCCTGTGGGGCCCTCTCAAGTACAAATCCTTCCTGTGTCCCTCGTTTCTCATTTGTGGGAAATAGGCTTCATTCAGCTTCCTAGACCTTCCCTGAGTTCCAAAGGGCTTAGATCTTTGTGTTTTAAATGTCTCTTTTGAACAGAATATAGCTCAATTTTAAAAAGCTTGTCCTTAAAAAGTCTAATTTTTAGTTGGAATATTTAGTTTCATTTTATTTATTTTGATAAATGAATTTTTTGTCCTAGTATTTTATATTGTGCTATTGATTTGCTTTTTCTGTGCTTCCTAAAATGCTCTTTTTTTAAAATGAGTGGATTTTGTTTTTGTTTTTCCCTCTATTGGGTTGGGTTTGAGATTATACCTCCTATTTCTATACTCTTAATGGGCACCCTTGAACTTGTACCTTGGGCACTTAATAACTTAGCAAGGCCTGAAGTTAATAAAAACAGTTAACCTCTCTTTTGAAGAAAGCAAGAATATTATCCATTAACTCTGATCATCCTTCTTTTCACTTGCATGCTATTATTTTCCAGTATTTGAATTCTAACTATACAAATTAAATATAATAAATATTATTTTATAAAGACAATATTTATGACCCTTATCGTGATTAATTCTTACTATTCCTTCTTGTTTCTCAGACAGTCCTGAGATCATTTTCTTCCTTCCAAATATTGATCCATTAGAAAATCCTTTAGTGAAAATCTAGTGGTGAATACTCTTTTTTGAATACAAAAAAAACTTTATTTCATATTTTATGAAATAAATATTTTATGGATTCATAATTATAGGCATGTAACAATTTTTCTCAACACCTTGAAGATTTTATTTTATGACTTTATTAATTTTTTGCCCTTGAGAAGCCTGCTATCAGTTTATTGTCCTTCCTAGGTTGTTTTTTTTAAGTGGATAATTTTTATATCTTCATTTTATATATAATAATCTACCTTTTTCACTGCAATATGTATAAGTGTTGATTTCTTTTGTTTATCTTGATTGGCATATATTTTGCTTTCCATATCTAGGACTTCTTATTTTTTATCAGTTCTGGGAATTTTTCAGCTATATCTCTTGAATATCACCTTGCCTTCATTCTCTCTATTTTTTCTCCTTCTTTATATTTAATTAGATGTATGTTGGATAATTCCATTCTATGCTTCTGTGTTTTAACCTCTATTTTGCATTTTGCCTCTCCTAGTTTCACTGTGTTTCCCTCTTGATTTCTTTACATTTAACTAATTCTGGATAATTTCTTCAGATTGTTCTTTTATCTGCATCAAATCTCCTATTTAATTCATTCACTGAAAGTTTAATTTCAATGCTTATATTCCATAAATGTTCTACTTGGTTTTTTTTCAAATTTTCATCATTACTTAGTACTCTTTTGTCCCTTGCTCATTTAAAAAAATCAATTTTTCATTTTTAAAAATAGCTAGTACATAGCTATTTTATATTCTGTATCTGATAGTTCCAATATCTGAAGACTTTGATGATACAATCTATTGTTTCCAGTGACTCTTACCCAGGGTGACTTGTTTCCTTGGTGTGTTCTTGGTCATTATAGCTCTTCATTGAATACCTTTTCAGAGTTCATAATCCTTTTAACTTTCAAGAGTGTAGGGTTGTAGTGCTTAATTTTCTTCTATTTCTTAGGGTACTATTAGATTTTTTTGCTTGGTCTTATCCTTTTATTCATTTTTTAAAATTTTGTAGCTTTCGTTTGAGGTTCCCATGTTGGAATCTTTATTTTTATTATTCCTGTTTCTGAATGAGGAAGTTAATGTGTACCTGCACTTTGATTAAGAGCAGTATGGACCAAGCACCCCTGGTCTGAGCTGGAGCCATGGACAGCTTCAGTTCAGGAATGTTGCCTCACAAGTCCTCATCAATTCAACAGAGTTTTCTGACCTTGTAGCACTTTTCCCTTCAGGGTGAGCAGGTGAACTAGTCAGAGGTCATATTGGGTTTCAGTAGAGCATCTTGGCTTACCATGGTCTTGAAAGTGATCATTCTGGATTTACTTCTGCTCAGTTACATTCATACTTAATTGCAAGTCTGGTTTTTGTTTCCCTTTTATTCTCCTCCTCCTCAGGTTACCTCCAGATGGTGGTTTGAGGTCAAATATCCCAGCCTCGGTGGTAGTTTCTCCTGTGCTATTTGCATGATGTTGGCTTTGACATTCTTAGGGCTCTACCATGAGTCTTCTGCAGAAGCCGTGCCCTTAATCCTCCTTATGTTATATAAAATGCCATCAGAAGAGTCTTTGAGTGATCCTCTGGCTTACTTTAAGATGCTTAAGTTTATAGCTGCCTCCTTCATTTTGGCCCATATTTTACTGAACTCAGTAGATTTCGCATGATCATTCCCCTTGATTTTTTTTTATTATGTTTGTTTGTTTGGTTGTATGGTAGCGCTTTTCTGAACTTATGAATGTAATGTTCCTCCCCATTTAAAATTTTTTGGTACTTTTGGTAGATTTCAAGGAAAAGTATAGAATAGATATACCTTTAATTTGACATATTTTCCTGAAATTCCAAACTAAACAATTTTAGAAGAATGGGGCTAAATGCAAGGCCTGCTTCTTTTTCAATACAAGCCTGCAGGATGGTCCTTTGATGTGGTTTGATATGAGATACCATCTAAGGAGGCCAACCCGAACAGCAAAGCAAGAGAAAGGTTTAAACACTATGAACTTCTTCCCAGAAAACATTTTTAGGAGACTCTCTTTCCCCCATGTTACTTCGATTATAAAGAGTGACACCTTGCATTTCTGTTTCTATCCACCAGAGTCTTACAGATATTTTGGGTCACAAAAATACTGTGGGAGCTTTTACTTATAGCCTCTCCTCTCCTTAGAACTTGGACAGTAGCTCACATGGAGACTGGGGTTTGAGCCAAAGGACAAATCCAAGCAAAATTAACCATCACCAACTGTAGCATTTTAACAGCACATAATCAGGTAGAAGTCTTTCCAGGAAGCTTCTCTGTCCTGCTATTATTGCAACTTGGTGTTCATAGGACCTGAGATACACCCAAGCATATTTGCATAGAGTTTATCATTTCTATTCAAAAATACTGTTGGGTAGAATTAAAATTTTAGTTAGTATTTATTTAATGCTTACTATGTATGCTATAGCACTCTTTAAACTCTACACATACATTATCTCATGTTTACTGATCATAATCTGAGAGCCAGTTATATTATTATTCCCATTTTTCATATGAGGAGATTGTGGGTCATTAAGGTTTTATGTCTTACCCAAGGTACCCGTAGCTAACAAAAAGTGACATTAATCCAGTTTTATAATGCCTAAGAGTTTGAGTTTGTAATCGCATAGCTCTGGAATCAAATCCTGTCCCTGCTTTTTGCAAGCTTTGTAATGTTGGACAAGACACAACTTCTCTGAGCCTCGGTTTCCTCAGACATAACATGGAGATAATAGCAGCATCTACCTATAGAGATTTGTGAGGATCAAATAGAATATGTTATGCATAGAGCTTAGGACCAAGCCTGGCACATACTAAGGCTCAATAAATGCTAGCTATAAAAAATAAATAATTCATATCTTCATTGAAAGCAAGAGGTTACAGAAGAGGAGGGAATTCCTGCAAATCAATCTGATAATCAGAGTTTTCTGAAATTCATACCTAGTGATACTTGCAAGAGGAAAAGAAAATGGAATAGTTCTTTTAATAAGTTTACTTGGAAAAAAAAAAGAAACCCAATATGGAGATTTTCATAGGCTCCATAAGAAAATGACCACAAATTGTCAGACTGTGCCCGATATCAGGCTGCTTGTTTTGAAGAATTTGATCCCATAAGTTATGGTTAAACACCAGGAGGCTGCTATTGGTAAGTGGAAATATTTGAGCAGAAGCTTACGAGATCTACCGGTGCTGTTAAAGAGTACAGTGAAAGGGTTGAGAGCTTGGACTTTGGAATCAGATGTTGGTGTTTCTGTCTACTAATTATATGATCTTGCCCTATTTTTTTAATCTTTAAAATGGAGATCAAAATATTTTATACCTCATAAAGTTGTTGGGTGATTAAATGAGATAGTTAATGTAAGCTCTCAGTACAGTGCCTGGTCCATAATAAAGATTCGACAAATGTTAATTAGGTTTAAAAACTGCACACTTTGGCATTTATCTCTGCAACTCTTTTAGAAGGGTGAAAGTTGGGAAATTCTTCCATTGGTTCTAGAATTCCTCTTTACTTATAGATAATCCTGCTTGAGTTCTTATAACTTAGACCATTCCGTTCCAACTCAGTTCACCTTAAATAAATCCACACTCGGTGTTCTTCTCCAGACACTCTGATTCTTTCTCTTAAAACGCCTTTGAGAGAGAAGAAATTGCCTATCTTGTTAGCCTCTTACTTTCACTTATTCCCTTTATCCCTAAGCCTGTAAAAAAGGTGTTTCTTATTATCCTTTGTCCTGAGCTTCTAAGTTAACAAGAAGTGTATTTGTGTAAAGAGATGCTTAACTCATTGCCAATAATAAAATGTCTCAGTGTAATTACAGAGGAGGATGCAGTATTTTAAAGAAAAATGGAATTATAGAACTCATTGAATTTTCTTATTTCTTGAATAGATGCTGTTTTCCTTTAAATACAAATTGATATAGTTTTGCCACCTATGCTAGTGATAACACTATGAATTAGATGTGAAGGTGTTTTAGGTATTACATACCATGGGTCAAATATTTCCAAGGTAATCTCTCATTTATGTCTTTGAGCAACTCCATGAGATTAATTTTTGAATCTAAATTTTACAGTTAAGGACATTGAGGCTCAGAAAAGTAAAGTAATTAGCCTGAGATGACCTGGCTGGTGAGTGATGGAGCATGAATGCAAACATCTTTCTTACTAGATCCTTTGTGCTCTTTTTGCAATACCACATGGCTCTCCAATAAAGTAGCTTAAACACGTGAATTAAGCTGTAATGCATAATCTTCCTTTTGACATTTTTTCCCAGGTTTACCTTAACCATCTATATATACTAGTTATTTTTTTTCCATTGATGGAAAATATTGTTTCTAGAGGGGCACACTGGTACTTGCTGATTACCAATACAAAGGAAAACTTGTTCTCTACTTTTGTATCACTACTTTTATATTTTATATAAAAATAATGTGTCCCTCCCTCCAGCCCCATTATCCAATTCACCTTGGCCATTTTACCATGAAAAGTTCTATAGAAATACTCCAATTTTAACTCAAGTACCACTTTGTTTTATTTACTCATGTTGACAAAATGTCTTCTGTAACTGTTATAAAAGTTAGTTAAGGGCTTCCCTGGTGGCGCAGTGGTTGAGAGTCCGCCTGCCAATGCCGGGGACACGGGTTCGTGCCCCGGTCCGGGAAGATCCCACATGCCGCAGAGCGGCTGGGCCCATGAGCCATGGCCACTGAGCCTGCGCGTCCGGAGCCTGTGCTCCGCAATGGGAGAGGCCACAACAGTGAGAGGCCCGCGTATCACACACACACAAAAGAAGTTAGTTAAAACTGTTTAGAGCTTTGAATCTTTAAATTTCTTCTACTCTTTATCCATGGCTAAAAGGAGCTGACCATTATGTAATGAGCTGGTTAAACTGGATGCTTGCAATTACCTCGAGACTTACAGAAGTAAAGCTTTATAATGTTTTCTACAACCCAAGTCTACTTTCATGAGATTCTTATTGAAATTTCCTTGCATCATTTATAAGGTTATGAAACTAGGTTTACCAAAATACCAAGGGCCATGCAGTTCAAGGCAGATCTTTCCTTGTATAATAATATTTGTACTTCAAGGACATAGCCTGAGATCCTATGCTATTCTTCCTCTAAGTATAAAGGGTTCTGGGCATTATCCTTGTAATAGTAATACAGATTGCAGACTTGTTCTCTTGGTTTTTACTGTTCACCTCCACAAATACAAAGTTTTGATAGACATAATGTGATTTTTTTCAAATGCCTGTCACAAAGCATTCAGACTTTTGCCTTGCCTGGAAGCCTGATACATGGTTTCTAGAGTAGCCAACAAAGAGGATGGAAAAAAAAAAATAGAGAAGAGAGGCCTGAAATGCAGTAGTTTGGAGCCCCAATTCTCTGCAGAGTTTTTCTTTCAGCATTTCATCAAATTTGTTTCACTAGACTTCTCTTTCACTAAGAGAACTAACTTACTAAACCAAAGGTTAGGTTCAGATTTTTTTTTTCCCCACTGAGAAATTCATTAGAGGATTTCTAAGTATGCCTCCCTCAAGTAGACTTGTTTTAAATTTTTCTATTAACAAAGACACGTTATCAGTCTTGGCCACCTTTTGAACTCACTCAGTTCAAAACTTCCTCACTTCAAAAGCACACAGGAGCTGATGTTTAGAAATGAATTTGCTTTGTATTTTCCAGGCATGTTTCAGGCTTTTCCCCTCTGTTTCTTTCATCCTCTTTGTCTTTACCTAGTTTTTTTCACTTTCATTTTGTTTTTTTCTTTTCTTTGTCCATATCTATGTTGGCCAAATTTTATTGAAATTATGTAATAGGGTTGTGGCACTTCATTAAACACTGTGAAACATTTATAGTCTAATGTGAAACATAAAGACAGAAGTAGAATAATGTGTTATAATAAAGGAAGGACATGGAAAATTCCACAAATCCAGAAGCCCTGGTCTTCCTACAATGATCACAGAATTAGAGACAGCATTTACTTACTTTTGTTTCTACGGGGGTCTCACAATGCATTGTTCTGCAATTCTCTAATATCTAGTAGACCCTTCCTCATTCTCAAACCTTCTGGGGCTTCCCTGGTGGCGCAGTGTTTGGGGGTCCGCCTGCCGATGCGGGGGGTGCGGGTTCGTGCCCCGGTCCGGCAGGATCCCGCGTGCCGCGGAGCGGCTGGGCCCGTGGGCCATGGCCGCTGGGCCTGCGTGTCCGGAGCCTGTGCTCCGCGATGGGAGTGGCCACGGCAGTGAGAGGCCCACGTACCACCAAAAAAACAAAAAAAAAACCCTTCTGTTATGTAGATACTCTTTATTTTTATTATCAACTATGAACTCCTACCATGCAACACAGAGGTTGGTATAAAATGGACTGAAGAATAAAGTACAAAAATTGCTGCCTCATTTCCTCATTTTAATTTCACATGTCACATCAATCATAAAACCGATTGGCTTTACTTCCAAAACACATCCTGAGTCTGACCGCCTCTCAAAGTCACCATTTCTTCTCTGCACCCACCTTCAATGGCAGTCCAAGCCATCACTTTTTTTGTCTGTATTACTGAGTGTTTCAAAATCCTAAATGACTTCCCTACTTCCATTCCTATCTGCCAAATAACCAGAGTAAGCTCTTGAAAATGTAAATTAGGTCCTATTGGTCCATTGCTAAAAACTCTCCAATTGCTCCTTCCCATGGAACTTAGATTAAATAATAAACTCATCATCAAGGTTCCCACGTCCTTGCAGAATCTGGCTCTCATTTGTCACACTGACCACATCTCCAAACACATTCTGATTTCCGTGCTTCTGCCACAGTGGCCTCCCTTCCCTAATATGTCATGCTTACCATTGTGGTTCCCTCTACTTTAACCATCCTTCCTCCCAGTGTTCAAGTGACAGGTTTCTCATCACTCAGTTCTTCTCAGGGTCTTCCATAAGAATCCAGTAGAAATAAGCTCTTCTTTGTCCCCATCTCTGTAGCTTTTCCTGATTCTGTTACCCAGTTTCTTTTTTTATAACATTTATCTCCATGTGGAATTATATATATATTTATTTATTTCATTGTTCAATGTCTGCCTTCCTAAAATAGAATTGTGAATTTATGAGAGAAGTATATTCATCTGTCTTGTTGACTGCAGTATCCTTAGCCTTGGGATACTCAATAAATGTTGAAAGAATGACTATCGAAAGAGATTCGTGCATTGAGAAAAAAAAAGATGCATGATACTTCCTATTTAGATTATGAGTTCTTTATGAGTTAGCCACAACAGGACTATTGGTCTCAAACACGCTATTGTTATGCACATAAGGGTATTTAAATAATTCATCTGCTTGTCATTTTAGTAACTAAGAACTTACTGCAGCTTCCTGGCTACTCAGTGAAATGATTCTCAGACACTAAATATGTATTGCATTAAAATAAACATTAAAAAAAGTTTAGATGTGTGTATGACAAAAAAAAGAGGAAATCTATTTTTAGCGATACTTCATGTGATTCTTAATTATTATCCCTGCTTATTCCAGAGAACAAGAAATGTGTCATAACAGACTCTTGGGTTTTTCCCCTAAGATTTATTGTCTAAGTTGTAACTCCCTGTGATTTGCAAAGACTAATAAGAAATATAGAATAATCAGTGGTTGTATACATAAGAATCATTAAGGGCAATCAAATGGGAAAAATATGGAGAAGGGAATGGTGAAAATCAAGGCAGAACAATTGGCTAGCCGTGAGTTTGTCATCTAGAAAGGTGCCTGAAATTCCAAATGCTCAGTTTTCTTCTGAGCGCCAAACAGGTGCTCTACAGTTGCTCGAAAGAATGTACTTTGATAACTGGAGATACGGAGGGAAACAAAATCCTGTGATTTTAATCATTTCTGGATTATTGATCAAGGGTATTATAGAAATTTTTGTTATTTATAAAGAATTATATCATTTGATTCCTACATCCTGGAAGCCAGGTGATAGTCTCCACATGTTTCAAATGAGGAAACAGAGTCTCAGAGAGATTAAGAGATTTGCTTAAATTCAGCAAGTAAAAGGCAGGATGGAACATGTAAAATATAGGCTGTGTCTGTATACTTATAACTTATTCTCATTTCTCTCTTTTGTCTCACTTGTTAACTAATGGTCCGGATTAGAGGCTTGTGTTGGAAGAAGTAATATTATGTTCAATTAATGCTTTGTAGTAAATATGATGCCAGTAAGTCTAATATTTCCAGAAGACCTAAAATCTAGTTTATCAATATGATAAAATAAGTTCATAGTTATTCTTTAATGTAATAGAATATTAGTGTTGGAAAAGACTATGGAGGAGATCTTATTTAACCTTCATAAAGAGTGAAAGCTCCTTCTGGAACATTCCTAAGAGATGGTGGTATTGGATAGGTCATTGAAAGTGTCTGCCATTCATATCCCCGCTTAAGAATTTCCTTCATATAGGTTGCAAAATGTTTGCTATCATGTGGCAGCAACATCCTGGTCACCGCTGAGTGGATTATGCTGGATAGCTCTCCCCAAGGCAGCTATCTGGAGAGAGTAGTAAGAAAGAGAGCCTCATGAGAGAAATCTAATAGTGATGCACTAAACTGGATGTTGACAGGCCAATACAATAAGATGATCTCCTACAAAGTTTTAAAGTAAGTCATGGAGAAAATCATCAGATAACAGAGCTGTCAGAAGCCAAACAACAGAGAAAGAAACTAGTGAGTACAAACCATGCGGCAGGTTCTCCTGCCCTGAAGCATAAGAAGTCATGAATAGGAGAAGCCATGAGATGGAAAGAAGTTAGTCAATTGTGGGACAGGTCAAAGCAGTTGGAGCAGCAAAGAGGAGAAGCTCAGTCACAAGCATAGCCAATAACTGGAGTTGCTGTGTTGGGTCAACAGAACAGTTCTTTGACAACTAAAGATGTCTGAATTCTGGACATCAGTACATAATATTCTATTTCTTCTTTAAACACAGCTATGAGATTTCTGAGACTGCCATTTTCACTAATGAATTTTCGGAGTGAAACTTTATTAAGTGAAGTAACCAGAAAATGCCTCTGTTCCTTGGTAACTTCTAACAGACTATCTAACAAGTCTAATCTTTCATCAGCCTGTTTTCTTCTTAGATACCTTATTGAATCATTTTATTATGTTACACCTAAACTTCATCCCTTATAACCATAATTTGTTAGTCCTAGTTCAGCATTCTAGAAAACCACCAAGTCTACACCATTATCCTTATGACAATCTGTTAACTATGGCAAGATAACTACCTCTCCTTAGCGACCCCAAGCCTCCAACCAAATATTTATATCAGTTAAAATATTCTCAAGTTAACCAGTAATGTCATGTGACATAATTCCCAGAACTTTCAACTTTAATGTCAATGGCTTCTTTTATTTATTTATTTATTTTGTTTGTTTGTTTTTTGTGGTACGCGGGCCTCTCACTGTTGTGGCCTCTCCCGTTGCGGAGCACAGGCTCCGGACGTGCAGGCTCAGCAGCCATGGCTCACGGGCCTAGCCGCTCCGCGGCATGTGGGATCTTCCCGGACCGGGGCACGAACCCACGTCCCCTGCATCGGCAGGCAGACTCTCAACCACTGCGCTACCAGGGAAGCCCCTCAATGTCTTCTTTAATTTGTAAACATTCTATTTCAAGGTTTCATCCAGGGCCAGACATACACCCTAACCTCCTTTAATATTGGCAGTATACTTCTATTAACATAGCCTAAGATTTCATTAACTTTTAGCTTTGTCATCATCTTTTGACTCATGGTAGCTCTGCTTCTGGGCATTTTAAATGACATTTTTCGCCTGGAATTTGTTCTTGCACAATCAGACTTTAAAAATATCCAATGCCAGATTAAAATTGCTCTCTATTAAATTTAGTCCTATTGGTTAGCTCTATTATAGCTTTTTTCTGTCTCTTGCAACATACTTCCTGCAGAACATTCATGTGCTCACAAAGGTAGTAAGAGAGTACAAACGTACACACACACATTTCCCATCATGTTATAAGTTTGAGAAGTTCTGGGTTAAAGAGAGGTTAAAATTATTTATCTCGGGCTTCCCTGGTGGAGCAGTGGTTGAGAGTCCGCCTGCCGATGCAGGGGACACGGGTTTGTGCCCCAGTCTGGGAAGGTCCCACATGCTGTGGAGCGGCTGGGCCCGTGAACCATGGCCGCTGAGCCTGTGCGTCCAGAGCCTGTGCTCTGCAACAGGAGAGGCCACAACAGTGAGAGGCCCGCGTACCGCAAAAAAAAAAAAAAAAAAAAAAAAAAATGATCTCTGTACAACCTCTCAGAGCCTAATCTCTAGAAGAGAGAAATGGCATTAGCTGTTGTTTTACAAAAATTATTTACTGTGAAATTCTTTTTTGTAGAATACCTACCAACACTTGCAGAAACGAAAGTATCTTTATGACTTCAAGCACATTATGTACCTTCCAGAATCATGGCTTCCTAATCCATAAAGTAGAAATAATATTTGTCTTATAAGGTTATTATGAATATTAAAGGAAGTGATATATTTGACCTGGAGAAAGAGCCCAATGTTTCTCTTTTTTTGTTCTCTTTTGTTAAGATTTTTAGTTCACTGTTTATGATTTTTCCTGACATATTACTATATTTAGTCATCTAAGTCTACCAAAATGGTTATATTTGTCTTTAATTTTTCAATGGAATTACCAGACTCCTCTATATCCTTTCTCTATGCTTCTATTCTAGAATTATTTTAGTCTTCTATTCAAATATCACATTGAAATTCCACTTTGTTGGCTAGTTTCAATTAAGTTCAATTCAACGTTGTTTCCTGAGCTTTCTTGCCAAGCATGTTGACCCTGGCCTTCTTAGCCATGCATCATAAGTCCTCATTCCTCCTCTCCATCCCTTTTCCTACTTCTTAGGGTGCAATCACATTGAGTTTAGGGCTTTTCAAACTTTCTTTGACTGTCTCAACCTAACCTCTAAATCAGACATTCAGCTCTTGTCTACTGAGATGAATAGCTGTTTGCAATAATTATTTTAATTGAGAACTCAATCTCAAAGTGATCTTGGCTGATACCTGCAAAGACTTTTCAGTTTTTTTTTGGTTTATTTTCATCTTTTAAAATTTTACCTGTGGCAAAAATTGAAGGAATTAAAGAAACACACAAAAATGAGACAGGGAATAGGTCCATACTTGCAACTTCTCTGTTTTGGTGGATTGTCTCTTCATGCAGAAATAGCAGTACCTCCCCCGTGTCTCCCCACCCAGGTGTCTGGGGCTGTCGCAGAGAATGCCCTGGCTGCCTCTTTCAGCTGTGATATGCAGTGACCCAGAAAAGGGCAAGGTAGTGAAGGGAAGGGAGCCAGTGGGAAGAAAAGATGTGGCTGAGCCAGCACATTTGCTTTAAAATAACAACTCCTAATCATTTGGGAATATTAGAAACTATTTGTTTTCTGAGTGCTTTCGGATAATAATTAGTCCACAGGGACTTCCCCGGCGGTCCAGTGGTTAAGACTCCATGCTTCCAAAGCAGGGAGCCCAGAAAAATATTAGTCCACAGAAAATTCTATGAAAGGAAATTATGTGTATTGACAGAACTCTTGAAATCACTCTGAGTCCACCCTTTCCTCTCCTTTGGGAACCTGTAGTCCCCAGCCTAGATAGCACTGCTCTGGAGAATTCATGTGTGCATGTCACCTGCCAGTCCTTCACCTGCCAGGTAGTGGATGCAGGTGAGCCGGGTCCTACTCAGGCACAGATGGGAAATCAGCATCCCCACCTTTTCAAGCCTCACAGTTTCCTTTACCATTTCAAAGCAGACTTGTTTCCTCAATCCTAAAGAAGGAAGCTGTGTTAGACCCATAATTTCATTCCCACAAATAGACATGGTTTTGATAAATAACTGATGTGTGAGTGTGTGTGTGTGTGTGTGTGTGTGTGAATTATGTTGGCACAATTTGGAAGAGACGGCATTAATCTTTAACACCCCCTTCCACTCTTAATTTCCTTCATAAAGGGCAGAATCATTCAGATTTGTCCTCCCTTTCTTAGCAAGACCAAACTTGTTCCTCTCTTGTATCTAGTCCCCAGATTCTTTCTTCCTTTGTAGTAACGTGAAAGTTAATGGGTTAATCAAAAAAAGTTTTTTGTATGTGACTCAAAAGATTTGTGTTCATGTTATCACTCTGCCACAGTCTATCTGGGTGATTCTGGCAAGTCTCAATAATTCTGGACTTCAGTTTTCTCTTCTGTAAAATGAGGGCACTGGACTAGGATGGCTTCTACGGTGCCACTCAGTACTAAGCTAAACTTCAGTTAGCTGGGTGGTATAGGTATCCAAGGTGGTGGAAATTCCCTTACCTCCACAAGTGTGCTATTTATTTCTTTGTAGAAAGAGCATGGGGCTCACAGCAAGATAGACTATGTTCTCAATCTCATTTCTTATTAATTTATGTGATTGTCTCAGTCAGAGCTCAATTGGGAAAATAGAAACCACTGTGGGCGACATAATGGGCTGCCTACAACTTAGAACTCACTGCTTACTCTTCAGAGAGATGTGGAAGTCTGTTCTCTATGGAACTGAAGAGTGGTGGTGATAAGCTGTCCCACTAAATGATAAGAGTAGGATTTCTTCTCATTATGATTTTGTTCGTATTTCAGAAAACTGCGATCCAAGGGCTTCTAAAACTTCGTAGAAGCATTCTTAGTGTAGGAATCCTGTTGGGGTCTCTTCTAAAAATTGGTTTATTGGAATAATTCAGGGAGGGGTGGATGAAATGTAGAAGCAGGGCATATTTTGGAAAGAGTAAACAGGAAGAGTTTTAACCAAAAGATATAGTGAAAACACTGTTTAGGAACATGAAGAAATATATATGGATATAAAATTCATATGCCCCAGGCTGCCTCCAGATGCAATAAGCAGATGCCAACATGCTTTACTAGTCAGAAAATTTGGGAATCACAGACTTCCATATGGAAGCATTCATCAGGCAGCCAATTGTCCCGAGCTTTGTTTTTCTCTAGATGAAAGCATGTCTTCTTCGAGAAAGCTGAAAGGGTCGTAGACTATTTCCCCAAGGTTTGGTTATACATACATGGGAGGAGTATTGTTTGCAGATTGCTCAGGCTTATTAGATTCACAAGTGCTGTTGGTCTGCAGGAAATGCTATTAATGAGGTGCAGAAGGCCTGACTTTCCTGAATTTGATAAAACAGCAACAGTAGAAATTATTAGTGGTAAAAAAAAAAAAAAGCAAGAATGTAAATAAAAAAACAGAATTGAAACAGAAGCTTAGGAGTTTGAACAACAGACTAATTATAAGCATTAGCAAGATGTGGTAGTCCATTTATTTTCTGTATTTTCTGCAGAAAGGATGACTATGGTCACATATACATGAAGCAAGTGTAACAGCATTTGAACAGAGGAGCTGTTTTACCATCACAAGTTGCCAGAGACGGTACTAAATATCTGTTGAGATTTGATTTTCTGATTGAACAGATGGGAGAAATAGTTGCTTCTTAAGGCAAGTGATAAGCTAATATTGGATGCAAGTCAATTGAAATACTTCTTTTAATATTCTAAAACACACTTAAGATTACCATTATAACACTGTTTTGGAGTTCGCTGGTGTAATAGAAAGAGAATGGCTTTTGTAGTCAGACAGACCTGGATTTTAACTTGCCCTGCCCTTCACAAGTTCCATAACCTTGAGTAACAACTTTCTAAGCTCAGGATTCCTTCTCCCTATAATGCACATAGCAAGACTTTCTCATTGAGTTGTTGGGAGGAAGACAGGAAATACCACATATAAAGGGCAAGATAGAGCTTGGTCTTTCACAAAGTAGTTACACTAGAGTCCTTCTTGAGGGCAGGTGGAAGACTGGGCAGACGCTTGTTATCAGCCAGCAGTCAGCCTGCCCAGCGTTCAGAAGGTTCAGAAATCTAGGTTCTGATGAACAAGCTAGCATGCCAGACAAATGTCAGAGCTTGGGATTTTAGCCAACTGTGTTATTTGGGCAGTCAGCCAAGTCACTTTTTTGATTAAAGACCTTAAGAGTAAGAGTCAGAGGGCTTCCCTGGTGGTGCAGTGGTTGAGAGTCCGCCTTCCAATGCAGGGGACACGGGTTCGTGACCCGGTCCGGGAAGATCCCACATGCTGCGGAGCGGCTGCGCCCGTGAGCCATGGCCGCTGAGCCTGCGCGTCCGGAGCCTGTGCTTCGCAACGGGAGAGGCCACAACAGTGAGAAAGGAAAAGCATAGTACTAGTTGAGAGGATTCCACAGGCTTAAAGCAGAACCTAATCAAATGCAATTGGTATGAGCTCTACTAACCCAGCTTCAAGGGCAGAGAATTTAAAATCTGCCTTTAGCTGGCTTTCCTCTGCAGGCTTTGGTTTTCCTTTTCAGATATTTTAATGGTAAGTAATGCTTCTCATGAATATTGAAATATCTTCCAAGATGAGGTTCCTGGAAATGTTTTTTATTCCTTTTTGGCTTAAGACTTTGAACAACCATTTTTGTGATTAGAATGTAGAGACATTGTGTTTTTTTGTTTGTTTGTTTCGTTCTGTTTTTTCCTATTGGTTATAAAGGATTTAGTTATTTCAGACATTAAAATGTTAGGAGCCCACAAGCAGAGAATATAGATATGGATGAGATCCCTGAAGAGAAAAGTCAAAAGGTCTCACCTTTTGACTGTTGATAAAGGCTCTCTTTGTAAGATATGCATTGTCATGGTGATGGGGAACAGGGACTGAATTGGGAAAGGATTAGAGAAGACATATATAATTACACTTAATGACATGTAATTATAATTATAGCATATATAAACTATGGAGAAAAGTACACTTCCTTGACCTAGACTCAGCCTGCTTAAGGGTACTGGCAGACATTATGCTAAACAGCTGAAGATTCTATGAGCCATACTGGTCTCTACGTTATCTAGCTATAACTTCATAGTTGAGAATGGGAGTTAGGTGAGGAAATTGTCCTGCTAGTTAACATCCAGTGATACTTTGAGAAGAGTTGGGGAGGCACTGATATCTTAAACATAAACTTTCTTGATATTCCTAAATGTCAGTTTAACACATTTGAATATTTACTTAGCAACACTTATGCACTCAGCACTCTGAGAGTTAACCGTAGGACAAACAAAGGAGGTAGGATATTATCCCTAACTTAAAGGAGATAAAAGTCAGACAGCAAATGCAAGTTGCATTTTTATTTTTTATGGATGAATTCTTTTAAAATTCTGTGTAAGAAGCGTTGGGAATCAGGTGTAGGAAATTGTACCAAACATCAATTTTTCAAATAATGATTTGTTTTTAGCAACAAATAATAAGAATATAATTTCATTGATAATACCAGTATAATACAGTAAAATGAGTACATTTCAGTATAGGATATTTCCTCAGTCCTTTTTATATTAACTTCATGATTTATGCCAAACCTTAAACCATCTGTACTAGTTTTTACTCATGTAAAAAGTCAATTTCCTTTTTTTTTTTAAAGTCAATTTTCTTTTTATTTCAATTTGCTTATTTGAAAAAGAAATGGAAATTCAGAAACAAATATAGTTTAAATAGAAAGTAATTGTAGAAATAAGTACAATTGGGACTTCCCTGGTGATGCAGTGGTTACGAATCTGCCTGCCAATGCAGGGGACACAGGTTTGAGCCCTGGTCCGGGAAGATCCCACATGCCACGGAGCAACTAAGCCAGTGCGCCACAACTACTGAGCTTGCGCTCTAGGGCCTGCGTGCTGCAACTGCTGAGGCCCGTGCACCTAGCGCCCGTGCTCCCCAACAAGAGAAGCCACTGCAATGAGAAGCCTGCACACCGCAATGAAGAGTAGCCCCCGCTCGCCGCAACTAGAGGAAGCCTGCGCGCAACAACGAAGACCCATGCAGCCATAAATAAATAAATAAAAATTAAAAAAAAAATTAAAGTAAGTATAGTTCTAAAAAAATAAGTACAATTAAAACAAAATAATGTAATTAAATTCTAGATAAATGCTGTTGCCTGCTGAAGGGAGGCCTGTGACCTACATTCCCTTTGTTTAAAAAGGAGATTAACTAGGGCTAGAAAGGTGTGAAACCATACCAGCACCAAAAAGAGACTTCCTTCTTTACATAATTAAAAATATTGAAGTCATTTTCTTACTATGTGATTTAATGTTACTTAGTATTGATACATGTCCAACAGCCATAAAACAAAACAAAACAAGACAAAACAAA
This sequence comes from Lagenorhynchus albirostris, assembly GCF_949774975.1. Taxonomy (NCBI): domain Eukaryota; kingdom Metazoa; phylum Chordata; class Mammalia; order Artiodactyla; family Delphinidae; genus Lagenorhynchus; species Lagenorhynchus albirostris. The sequence goes on from NC_083100.1 coordinate 73,852,204, forward strand.
ACAAAACATCATGTCCCATACTTTGAATTCACTGCCTTGAGGCTTTCAAGGTCAAGATCATATATTTTATTTCATTTACCCTTACAAGAACTTTATGAGGTTGGCATTAACAGCTTGTTCATTTATTAGACCAATTTTAGAGATGAGGAAACAAAGACTAAGGAGGTTAAAAGACCACTGCTCCCCCGTGTTTAGTGTTAGATACAGACAGGAGCCCAGATTTTTGAGAAACAAAGCACTTTCCAATTATACAATCATTGTATTATATTATTATGTTTCACACTATTATTGTGTTATATGTTATACAACGACTATTTCAAGCTCTTTTTATTCCTTTTTTTCTCCCCAGCTTTATTGAGATATAATTGACATATAACACTGTATAAGTTTAAGGTATACAATATGTTGATTTGATACACATACATTACAAAATGATTACCACCATAGTGTTAGCTAACACCTGCATCACATCACATCACATGAAGTACCATTTTGTTTTTGTGATAAAAGCATTTAGGAGGTAGCCTCTTAACAACTTTCAGGTATATAATACAATATTATTAACGATAATCACCATGTTGTATGGTGATTATCATTATTATTCTGTATCTCCAGAATTTGCTCATCTTACAACTGGAATTTGTATCCTTTGACCAACATCTCCTCTATTCTTCCATACCCCAGCCCCTTGTAACCACCATTCTAGTCTCTGTTTCTGAGTTCGATTTTTTAAAACTCTGCATATAAGAAAGGTCATACAGTGTTTGTTGTCTCTGTCTGACTTATTTCACTAAGCTCTTTTATTATTAAATATCTCAAATAAGTAACAATAAAAATTATCAAAAAAATTTATTAAGATACAGGAAACTGATTTTTCTTATTTCAATACCCTGAGGGTAGACATTTTATTAACTGACATTCAGCTTCTGCTTGTGATTTATTTCAAGAGGGATCTAGGTTGGTTAGGAAATTTCATTCATCTGCTTTCATATATAGGGTAATAGATGTATGGAGAAGGAAGAGATTTGGCCTGAGTGGCAGTATAGGAAATGTACTAGACTCTTCAATGACCTTAGGTTTAGAGAAGTAAAAATAAGGGCTCCTGATACTGAAAAATTTAAAGTCACAGCAGAGGGGGGAAGCAAAGATCTGAAGATCAGCTTTAGAAAGGCTAAGATCCAAAGTGGTTTGTAACTTATGAGAAAGTCAAGGATGACCAAATGATCTTAGTTACATTTAGGACAAGAATAAGATCATCAAGAGAATAGGCTCAGGGACAAGGGGTATATCACAATTACCCTGGTGCTGACACCAGAGAGTAGAACTCTTTTTTTTTTTTCCAAAAACATATTAATATTTTATTCTTTTTTTAAAGAAAAAAGCAAGTAGTTCATATTTTACACTGATACATTCTTTTTTTTTTAACGTCTTTATTGGAGTATAATTACAATGTTGTGTTAGTTTCTGCTGTATAACAAAGTGAATCAGCTATACATATACATATATCCCCATATCCCCTCCCTCTGCGTCTCCCTCCCACCCTCCCTATCCCACCCCTCTAGGTGGTCACAAAGCACCGAGCTCATCTCCCTGTGCTGTGCAACTGCTTCCCACTAGCTATCTATTTTACATTTGGCAGTGTATATATGTCCATGCCACTCTCTCACTTCGTCCCAGCTTTCCCTTCCCCCTCCCTGTCTTCAAGTCCATTCTCTACTTCTGTGTCTTTATTCCTGTCCTTCCCCTAGGTTCATCACAACCATTTATTTTTAGATTCCATATATATGTGTTAGCATACTGAGATAGACTGACTTCTATATTAAATTGTACAGAATAAACATTGGTTAGGCAGAATGGAAGATAAAGATGGAATAAAATAGTCTAAGAGATAATCCTGCTACTAAAAATGTGTTCAAGTTTCCTGCTGTGGCAAATCAGGAGTACAGTTTCCCAGGGTGCAAATGAGGACAGTGACGTGTAAAGAAATTAGAAGGAAAAGTTGAAGATACGATAATGCAAATTTAGATTCACATTTTAAAAAGAGGAACAAAAAAGAGTATATTCTGACATTCCAGATTAGTGAGATTTAAATTAATATTGGGCAAGGTTCCAGAATGAATTATTAAAGAGAGGATTCAGAAAAACCGAGAAGAAAATCCAGCAAGAGTTCACTAAGATCACTTCATGACAGAATAACTTCATTTCATCTTTTAGCAAGAAATATTGCCTGTTGTATGAGTGTATTTGATCTTCCACAGGCATATTGGAAGTTCCTTCATAAAGTTTCTGGAGAAAGGATGAAGAATAGATTTAATGCAATTATAAATATCCTGTTGGAAAATGGTTCACATGCGTCTGAACAAGGGCTGCTTAACAGAATGATGTTGTCCAAAGAGGAAGTTCTAAATGCTGCTTCCCAGGATTCTTCCACGTTTAACATTTCTTGAAGGATAGGTCTGTTGGTGATGAATTCCCTCAGTTTTTGTCTGAGAAAAGTATTTCTCTTTCATTTTTGAAGGATAATTTCACAGGATATAGAATTCTAGGTGAGTGGACTTTTTCCTTTTAACACTCTATTTTACTCTACTCTCTTCTTGCTTGCATGGTTTCTGATGAGAAGTCTGTGGTGATTCTTATTCTTGGTCCTCTATAGGTAAAATGATTTTTTCCTTGTGGCTTCTTTCATGATTTTTCTTTTTTGTGTTTGGTTTTCTGCAGTTGGAATATGATATGGTTAGTTTTTTGTTTTGTGTTTCTTACTTAACCTGCTTGGTATTCTCTGATCTTCCCGGATCTGTGGTTTGGTGTCTGACATTAATTTTGTAAAGTTCTTGGCCTTTATACTTCAAATATTTCTTCTGTTTCATTCTCTCTTTTTTATCCTGGTATTCCAATTATATGTCATATCTTTTGAAATTGCCCCATGGGTCTTAGATGTTCTGTTTATTTTTTTCTCATTATTTTTCTCTTTGCATTTCAGTTTTTGGAAGTCGCTATTGACCTATTGATTTTTAATTGAAGTATAGTTGATTTACAATTTTGTGTTAATTTCAGGTGTACAGCAAAGTGATTCAGTTTTATATATATATATATGTGTGTGTGTGTGCATATATATATATATATATATATATATATATTTATCTGTGTTTTTTTCAATCTGAAAAAGACAACCTTTTCCCTTTTAGGTTATTATAAAATATTGACTATAGCTCCCTATGCTACACAGTAGGACCCTGTTGGTTATCTATTTTATGTATAGTAGTATGTAAATGTTAATCTCAAACACTTAATTTATCCCTCCCCCTTCTTTCCCTTTTGGTAACCATAAGTTTGTTTTCTATGTCTGTGGGCCTATTTCTGTTTTGTATATAAGTTCATTTGTGTCTTTTTTTTTTTAGATTCTATATATAAACGATATCATATGACATTTTTCTTTCTCTGTCTGGCTTACTTCACTTATTATGATAATCTGTAGGTCCATCCATTTTGCTGCACATGGCATTATTTCCTTCTTTTTTATGGCTGAGTAATATTCCAGTGTATATCTATACCACATCTTCTTTATCTGTTCATCTGTCAGCGGACATTTAGGTTTCTTCCATGTCTTGGCTATTGTAAATAGTGCTGCAATGAACACTGGGGTGCATGTAACTTTTTGAATTATTGTTTTCTCCAGATATATGCCCAGGAATAGGATTGCAGGATCATATGGTAGCTCTATTTTTAGTTTTTTAAAGTTACCTCCATATAGTTCTCCATAAATGAGTGTTTTTTATTTGGAATATTTTCTTTTGATTCTTTTTTAGAGTTTTCATCTCTCTGCTTGCATCACTTATCTGTTCTTGCATGTTGCCTACTTTATTTATTAAAGCTCTTAACACACTAATCATAGTTATTATATTATAAATTACCAGACTGATCTGGCATATCTGAGTTCTGATGACTGATTTTCTCTGTAGAGTGTGTTTTTTTGTTTTTCCTTTTGGCATGCCTAGTAATTCTTGGTTGAAGGTGAGCCAGGTAAATAGGTAATAGGATTTCAGCGTGAGGATTTATGTTAATCTGGCTAGTAGTTGAGCTGTGTTTAGTGTTCACTATAGTGTTAGGCATCAGAGATTTCAAATTCTTCCTGAATTTTGTCTCTCCTCTTGCCTTTGGGCTTCCCTGTTTACTTTTCCTCAGAAAGAATCTATGTCTTGAAGCTCCTTCATTGGCAACCCACTATTATACTGGAGCCCCATTGCTGTGGTGGAAAGGTAGGGGGAGCAGAAACATTCAATAATTTTATGATTAAATCTCAGTCCTTTTTGGGGCAGTGTCTCTGAGCTGTCACCTTCACAAGTATTTCTGCACTAGCATAGCTTTTTAATTTCTCCCTTAGGTGAGACAGGGAGACTAGACGGGGCTGGAGAGGGAAGAATGCCCTCCTCCAGCTGGACTAATGCTCAGGGAAAATCTTTCCCCAGGGAGATTAGACCTTTGTTATGAACAAGACTCTTGGGTATATTTCACAATTATTATTCTTCCTTTTTTTCTGCCAGAGCCAGTAGAAGATCTTTCTCAGATCTTCATCATGAGAACCTGGTTGGGTTTCTGGACATAAAGCCCATAAATATGTGAGGGAACCCCTGAGAAGTGTGGCCCCCAGGAATTTCTCCTCTCACACTAGTCCTCCCTCAGCTTATAGCAAATTGTCAAAGTTATTGTGTGAGTGTTTCTAACAGTTTATGGCTCCAGTACCTTCTGCTCTAAGTAAGCAGGTATCAACTGTGTCTGTCTGGATGAACCCTTCAGATTTGGAGGTAATGTTTTGCCCTGAAACCTCAATTCTCTGATAGGTCCAAGAAAAGTCAGTGATTTTTAGTTTATCCAGATTTTTAATTATAAGGATGGAGGTGATGACTTCCGACCTCATTACATGTTAGATCTGAAACTGAAAGTCCTCAATTCTTCTATGTTTAACATTTATAATTCCCAGTCTAAGTGAAGATGTAGAGAATGTGGTCAGTGTGAGGATGAATGAAAACAAAAGGAACAGTGACTACATAAGATGGCAGAGTTGTGATATTGACAAGCTGGAAAAAACATGAATTTAACCAAAGGTAATATAAAAGAGATAGACTTAAGTTTCTGCCCTTGAGTTCAAAACACATTTTTCAGGGATAGGAAAGGATAGCTGATCTTTAACAATGACATCCATGAAAAAGATCTGGGGCTTTAGTCATCATTTAGACTGCCATGAATCAACAGTGAGGATCAGCTTCCAATGTAATTAAAGCATTGGTTCGGCTAAGTGCTTATGGGTATCAAATAAGAGTAAAACCTCAAAGGCATTGGGTTAAACTACTTTCTTTATTAAAGAACTTTTTAGCGTCTTTAATGTGCTCAAGTTCATCAGGATTTTCCATGAGGATAAAGAACCTGTAGCATTTGCCATATTTATTTGACCATTGATCTGTTTTTGAATTCTGGCTCTGACATTTAATAGTTGTGAAACACTGGGTAAGATATGTGACCTCCAAGGATCTTAGTGTTCTCTTTTCTAGAACAGGAATAATAATGATTATTTCACAGTCTTTCTATGACAGTTAGATGAGAATAATGTTTGAAAACGCTTGTCACATTGCTGGGCACATAAGAAGCTCTGAGTAAATGTTGAAAGTTTCCTTCAAGTTGTTTTTTTTTTTTAAATTTCCGGCCATTACCTTGAAAAAGATAGTTGGGAATAGGTCATATTTAGAACATCTAGCAACTAATATGATTTAGTCATTTACTAATCAACACATTGGTCTAGGAACAACCCTTGATTATTGGTCATGCCGATGTCAGGAGGGTGCCAGGTGATGGGCAAACGCAGTGGTGGACACTCAGGGAGAGATTTAGAACCATGACATTTTATCAGTTATAGGGAAACTATTTTAATACACAGTGTATCTATGTTAGTATATATCTGACCCCTGTCAGCCCTGTACACAGCATATGACAGTATGTTCAGGTAAGAACGTTTGATAGTGTAAAGCTACTCAATACAATGTTATATGATGAACCAGAGAAGTTTATTCCAGAAAAGGGAAGACTTGGGTGATGGGGGTGGACATGAAAGCTGTCTTCAAATATCTGAAGAGTGTCAGGTAGAAGAGAGACTAGACTTGTTCTGGGTGGTTCCAGAGGGTTCAATCAAGCACAACTGATGTGTGAAAGCTTTAGGGCATGAAAGTTCACCTCCATACAGGGATAAGTTTTCAGAACTCAGAGCAGTTCAAGCACGGCTGAATTCTCCATTATTTAACGATATTCGAAAAGAGAATAGTCAAGTGCCTGGAATGGGTGTTGTGGAAGGGACTCAACTATTGAACAGTTGGAGTCATAGATTCAGCTCAAAGATCCCTTCATCCCTGAGCATCTTTGATTCTATGACCAAGAGGCAGGAGTCTCAGTGGTAATTCTGTTATTTCTGTGAGTTACTTATATACATTATGTCAAGTTTATTCCCCTCTTTAGCCTGGAAAATAAAATGAGAGCATGAAACTACATGAGTTAACTAGAAACATAAGCTGCTGGTACGATAAACCTCTTTACGCCTGAGGGCTACTAACCCAAAGAGAGACAAATAAATGCAGAATGTACGTATCCTAGAGATGTACACAGCAACCCAAACCTATCTGAGGTCAGCTCATTTTTAAGAAGCCTGTTTAAATATTTCAAGTTTTCTTAATTCAATACATTAACCATATATTTTAGTTACATATTAATGTCAATTAATTTAGTGAACAAGGAACCAGAGAGAAGAGGTAGAGCTGGGAAAAAGGAAGGTAATTGGCAGAAGGATGTTGTCTTTTATATGCCTGGCTCTTTTGCCTCTCTTCATGTCTTAACTTCTGCTTCATGAAACTTTCCACTCCTATGAGGTTTGAGTTTCTCATCTATAAATGGAGTGGGTTGGGTAAGATACTTTGTTTATTCGTTTAATTAAACATTTATGAAGTGCATCCTTGGTGGCAGGCATTGCAGTAGTTCTCTGTGATGCAGAGACACACATCCTGGCTTGCCCTTAGGTGCTCTGAGTTCACGTCAAGTCAGTGACAAGACGGCTATGATCCTGGGCTGCCAACATTGTCTTTAAAAAGCTCCTCACTGGACTCAGCCTGAAATGATTTGCTTCGCTCATATCAAATGAATGACTGTGAAAGACTGTGAACACAGGAATGCTCCATCTATACACATATTCTTATTATCCAAAAGCCTATGCACAGAGTGCGAGGGATTAGAAATGAGAAAGGAAACAAATCACTGTTTAATTTCCACGAATTTCCCCTTAAGGATGACTATGAGTTCTGAGCCCTGTCATTCTCTTACGCACTTTTTTCTTCTCCCTCAGGATTTTGGATGGAAGAAGTGGCAAGTTGTTGCTTAAAATTTGTTGCAAAAGTGAGCCTCAGGCATGAATTTTATTGTCAGCCATAGAATCTCTTGAGAACATAGCCTGGGAGACGTTACCCTTTAAATTACGTTTCTTACTGTAGATAGTAAAAACTAAGTATAACCTTTAGGCTTTTAGGTACACATTAGCTCTTTCCCTCAAAACCAGCCTTTCACAGAGGTTGCTAGGACTTCTCTATCCCTTTAGTCTTTCTGAACCTTGACTTTTATTGAGGATGTATTGGTTTTATTAGGCAGCTCATTTTTTAAAATTAAAACTGCAAACAAGTATAACGTTGCAAGTCTATCCATGAACACCAGACTAAAGAATGCTATTAACCATGGGAATACAACATTGGGATATTGTAAAGTATAAGAAGTGAAGACCAACCTATTAGAAAAAAAATTTTTTAAATCAAGCATGGGAAGGTGGAATGCATTAAAAGGCGGCCTGTGACAATACTATTAGTTACCTGTTCCCCTGGGATTTCTATTAAATAGAAAAGCTCTACAGGAAATTTGGTCCCTTATTTGACTAATAGCTGTTTAGTCCCTGTGATTTGGTTCGGTCGTGAATAGTGCTATATTTTTATAAAGGGTGGATTGTGTTTAAGAACATAGGCTCTGACCCAGACTTTCTTGGTTTAGATGCTGGCTCCTGGCTCTGTCCCTTACTAGATAGATGACTAGATGGTGCCTAGGTTTCCTCTTCTGTAAAATGATGACAACCAGAATACCTATCTCAAAGGTTGTTGTGAAGATTAAAGGGCTATTGCTTTCAGAGCTCATTGACCAATCTTGGTACATAGTAAGTGCTAGCGCGTGTTGGTTATTATTATTACTACTTTTATTTTTAAATTATTACTGTTTTTCCAGAAATTTATTTATTCACAGTCTTTAAGTTCTTAAGTAATATGAATAATGAAAAAAACATTGTCCTCCAAGAGTTACTGCCTTTTATTTTTCCTTGTTTAGGTGTGTGTTGGAGGTTAGAAAGTGTAGTATTACTCATTAGAATGTGTACCAGAATCACCCAGGTGTTTGTTTATAGTGCATCTTCTGGACTTCAACCAAGTTAGGATATCTGGGAGTACAGTCTAGAAACCTAGATTTTAAAGGAGGTGCCCAGAATGTTCTGAGGCAAACTGAATGTTGAAGATGACTGAGTAACGCAGGCATAGCCTCTTTTGCTTAATCACAGCAACAGGTCCGTTTCTAGAGCATATATTAGACACCAGCCACTGAGATCTCTGGATAGGATCTCATTAAACCCTCATAAGAGGCCTCTGATGAAAGGATTTGCCCAAGAGCTACTGGTGAGGGGGCACATTGAGGGGTAGGGTGGGGTCTACCCGGCCAGAATCTAGGGCTCCTAAACACGCCAAGCGCATCACATCCTGTCTGATCACGTGCTCCTCCTCTGTGGAGGCTTTCTGCTCTGGGAAATCCGAGCCAGAATGTTCACCTCCGAATCAGTGTCAGCTGACTTTTAAAACCCTCTACATGAAGACTGTATTAGCCAATGTGTAGTTTACTGAGAGGTTCTGTCCAGTGAGCAACCAGGAGGGTGACGATGAGAACACTGAGCACAGTCTTCTGTGGCACCACAGAGCTGCTGTTTTTGGTTTTGCTTTGTTTTGTTTTTTGCGGTACGCGGGCCTCTCACTGCTGTGGCCTCTCCCGTTGCGGGCCACAGGCTCCAGACGCGCAGGCCCAGCGGCCACGGCCCACGGGCCCAGCCGCTCCGCGGCACGCGGGACCCTCCCGGACCGGGGCACGAACCCACGTCCCCTGCACCGACAGGCGGACTCCCAACCACTGCGTCACCAGGGAAGCCCCACAGAGCTGCTTTTATTTCACTTTCTAACAAACTCTGCCTGTTTGCCAGTAGGTGGCGTCTTCGAAAGCCATACCACAATCCTACACCGTGGAAAACCCGACTCTTAGATCCTGAATCCCTAATACTTAATTTAAATAGATAAAAGCAGATTTGTAAAAGAAGGACAAGAAAGGGATCCGAGATATATTCAAATGAATTTTATTGTCACATTCTAATGCCAGAAACCCCTACTGCCAACTCAAATCTTGTGTATATAACATAGACTGTGAACTAGGTGGTGTGCTTGCCCCTGTAGAAGTACAAAAACAAATCACGCAAAGCCTGCAAGTATCCAACAATATATTAATAAATAGCGTTGTTGCTATTATTCGGCTCTCACTACGTATCAAGCACTGTACCGAGTGATCCACATATATTTTGTCATGTAATTTAATCTCAAAAACTCCAGATGTTCTGAAGTTCTGAAAGTTCCAGACATGGGGGAAAGAATACTCCAAGACATGCAAACAGGAGTCACGTGTGGTAACACAGAATACTTCTCTGTGGCAAGGGTAGAAACAAGAATGGGGCAATTTGGGGTGATCAACCTGGAAAGTAGCTGTATTGTGTTACAAGGAACTGGTACTGAATATGGCAAGCAGTGGAGCAATGGGCAAAAACTGAGTTTCTCTGTGTGTGAATGAACATTTGCTGTGAAGCACATAATGTACTTGGAATTTGCAATATTATCATTTGGAGTTGGGAGGCAGAGAATTGAAGACTGGAGGTGGGCAACCAGGTAGAAGACTATTACTACGGTCCACATCAACAATTCCCAGAACCTACATTTACCTTGCTGTGCAGACCCCACAGAGCGAGTGTGCTGTTCTTCTACATTTCTCTGAGTCAGATGGCTTCTTTTTATTTTATTTTATTTTAATTAATTAATTCATTTATTTATTTTTGGCTGTGTTGGGTCTTCGTTGTCTGGTCTTTGTTGCTGCGCGTGGGCTTTCTCTAGTTGTGGCCAGCGGGGGCTACTCTTCGTTGTGGTGCGCGGCCTTCTCATTGCGGTGGCTTCTCTTGTTGCGGAGCACGGCCTCTAGGCACACGGGCTTCAGTAGTTGTGGCACACGGGCTCATTAGTTGTGGCTCGCGGGCTCTAGAGCACAGGCTCAGTAGTTGTGGCTCGTGGGCTCTAGGAGCTCAGGCTGCAGTAGTTATGGCGTATGGGCTTTGTTGCTCCATGGCATGTGCAATCTTCCTGGAACAGGGCTCGAACCCGTGTCACCTGCATTGGCAGGCGGATGCTTAACCACTGTGCCACCAGGGAAGTCCCCAGATGGTTTCTGAAGTACATTTCCTGTTTGGCTTCAAGTTTCGGGATGCAGGGGGGGTGAATAAGCTAATCAATAAATAGAGCTTTCAAATCATTGCTCTCCTCATCTAAACGTCAGAAGAATCTGCACAGCTGTCCAGTGTTCCTCATTTGGATTCAACACAAAGGATTTACAAGAAATTCTAATCTCTCTGCAGATGTATTTCACTTATTGAGAGTGTGTGAATTTTTCCTGCTTACCCTGAAACAGTCTTCTGAGCTAAGTTACCAGAGGCATCTCTGAGGAGATTATATTTGTTCATGGTCACATCACATCACCTTTGTACAAAAGCAGAGATGACTTGTTTTCTCTTTTTTTTTTCCTGAAGGAAAAATGTGTTTAATTATTTTGTTGCCTTTCTCCTCTGAAAAACAATATGTTGCCTTAAACTCCTAGTGACATTCAAAATAGTTCAGGAGGGATGCTGCGCATTGATATGACTTTCATACAGCTCTGCTTCCCCTGGAGGATGATAAAATGCTTTCAAACTACCAAAGAGTGTGTATGCAGTTAAAAACTTTCTTTCTGTGGTTTTATAAACACCTGCACAAATTCCTTTTATTAACTAACATATATGGTGTGTCCGTGAATAAAGAAAGCATTCTTTCCATCAAAGTGCATCAAGAAAAATCCCACTGTAAGTAAGACAGGATTATTATAATTGCCTGGCTAAAAGCTCTGGGGGACACTCCGTGCATCTAGGAGAGTATACTCTTAAAATTACGGCCAACAGAGTGAAATGATTTCATTCCATGGGGCTTCCCCTTCCTTACCTGTGCGATTGCTCTGCAAGGGTCTCAAACATAATTCATTCTCTACTGCAAGGATTGACGTGTAAGAGAGATCTAGGGGTCAAGGTTTTCATAGTCATCTGTTATTTCATACATTTTTAGGATCAGTTTCTTTACATTTTTAGGATCAGTTTCCACCAAGCCAATGCACTGGGGTATTTGTAGTGGCCACAGGCTGGTGCTCACACACTAATCCCAATTCAAGACAGGAAGGATGAAGCCACGGTACTCACCCAGGTGTGTGTTATTAGATGGAACAGATGCCACCATTGTTTGCAATGACCCTCTACAACAAATCATTCTAAAGTGTGTCAATGACTGAAGTTTTCCCAGGGACTACAGGAAGGGATAGGACTGAAGCTACATTAGATCTAAATTCCATGTATGTTTGTCAGTCTCGGGAGCAGCCCACGCATTGCCTCCTACTGAGTGAAAAAGAGCTTTCAGTGATCTAATGATACCTATCTCAGAAGTCAAATTTCAGCGTTTGGTTTGTAAAAAAAAAATCTATGCATATGTAGATAAGATAGGTGTGGTCCTGTTCCTTCTTTCTCAGATAACAATAAAAATAATATCTCCTCTTCATGGTTCTCTCCTATGTGCCAACCTTGTGCCTGGCACCTTGTACATATTAACTTGCTTTTTATTGTTACACGACAAGGGATGTGTTACCATTCTTATTAATATGAAGGAATGGGCTCAGGTAGGTTAAGTGACTTTTCCAAAGCTACATGGCTAGCAGTCATAATAATAGTAACATAACTAAGTAACGATAAAACAATAAACAAAAAAGAAACAAGTATGAATGAATATCTATTATGCCACACGGTGCTAAACAGTTTCCCTGGATTAACACATTCAACTTTTACAATTCTAGGAGGAATATTATATTAGAATCTATCTTTTACTGATGGGAGACCTGAATCTCTTCAAAAGGTAGGCATCTGCTAATGTCTGGTTTTTGTTTGTTTGTTTGTCCTATAGTCCCTCTCATTGTCTTTGCCCATTTTTCTGCTCAGGAGTGGACACCTGTCCCAGGCCTGGCAACTGGAGGATTCTATCCCCCAAGTCACAACAACTGGCTCGGGAGTTAACCCATGCCCCAAAGTGGCCCAATGAAGGCCATCCCAGGGACTTGGGCTGGAATTAATGGGAAAGAAATGCTCCTGTTTCATATTAATAATTATCTTGATAATGTAAACTTAGGGTTGCCGGAGAAGTATTTGCTATGACCTTGGGAGAATTTACCTGAGAAACAAGCCAGTATAGAGCAAAGTAGAACAATAAGAGAGAGAAAGAGAGAGAGAGAGAGAGAGAGAGAGAGAGAGAGAGAGAGAGAGAGAGAAACGAAACTTTCCGGAAGCCAGAATAATTCTCCTTTCTGTGGAATTTGTTTTGAATTGACTCTTATTTTCAACCAGTGAAACATTATATATCAAAGAAATGGACACCAAGAGTGAAAGGTAGATTATAGATCTTAAAATGTGGGATTGGATAACTAGGAGTGATGAGAAGAAATGAGAATTCTCTCATTCCTGATTGTGAAACTGACCATCATTGCTCTAAACCGTCCCCTCAAATCTTGATTAGGACCATTTCCTACTAAAGATTGAATTTTAGAAGACTTGATAGAAAAATATCAGGATGCTTGAGAGTTTATAATTTTCTTATAGTTTTTAGCAAACTGCTACAGATTCAGTCAAACCTGTACTGATGGACAGATGAGCGAGAAGAAAACACCACCTTATTATGAGAGTATGAGAGGTCTTCTTGGCCAGTAGGAAGCAATCCAAGATGATTAAGATTCAAAAATATATATCCCACAAATAGTTGGAAAAGCTGAATTTTCTGCCCCTAGGCAGTCAATGCAAATGAAAGCAGAGAAACAAGAAACTCAGTGTATTAGTTTCTTATTACTGCTGTAACAAATAGTCACACATTTAATTGCTTAAAGCAGCACAAATTCATTCTCTTTCAGTTCTGGATGTTGGAAGTCTAAAATCAAGGCGCTGGCAGGGCTGTACTCCATTCAGAGGCTTTGTATTCCATTTCCTTGCCCTTTTCAGCTTTTAGAGATGATTCATGTTTCTTACCTCACGATCCCTTCCTTGTATGACTCCAACCTCTTGCTTTCCTGTGACATCTCCTGTGACATCGCATTTCACCTTCTTACCTCTTTTTTTTCAGGGCCCTTGTGATTATTACATTGGATTCAATCTGATAATCCAGGATAATCTCCTTATCTCAAAATCCTTAATTTAATCATGTCTGCAAAGTCCCATTTACCCTGTAAGGTAATGATTCACAGGGCCTGGGAATTAGGGGCTTGGACACCTTTGCGGGGTGGTCATCTTCTGACCTATCACACTCAGCTGGAAATCTTATGGGACCTAGAAAAAAGTTTCACCCAAATACCTCCTAATCGTCACCTTCCTTGGAATGGAGAGAGAAAGGTTACCTGTGACACTGTTTAAATCCTCGGATCCAAACAAGTGCAAAGCCAATTCTGGACTTTCTAGTGAAATGATCTGTTAAATCCAGAGTTTAAGATTTTTTGAATTGAGTTTCTGTAATCTGCAACCCAAACATGCCTGATTTGTACACTGGCTCAGGGTCACAAAACAGCAAGCCCAGAGCAAGGGCTTCCCTGGTGACACAGTGGTTGAGGGTCCGCCTGCCGATGCAGGGGACATGGGTTCGTGCCCCGGTCCGGGAAGATCCCACATGCCGTGGAGCGGCTGGGCCCGTGAGCCATGGCCGCTGAGTCTGCGCGTCCGGAGCCTGTGCTCCACAACGGGAGAGGCCACAACAGTGAGAGGCCCGCGTACCGCAAAAAAAAAAACAACAAAAAAACAAACAGCAGAGCAAGATTTCATGCCAGGTCATCTGATGACCGAGTCCAACCTCTTGATCGTTATAGGGGTCGCTGATGATAATGCTCATTTGCCCTTTATTTGACCGGGGGGCCTCTTAATTCTTGGTTCGTGCTCTCACTCCCACCTGCCTGCCTTGGCCACAGGGATTTACATTGTGGCTTCTTGTTCAGGGCTACACTCTCTTCTAATCCTCACCAAATTCCTAGCCTGTTTCTTCCAGTACTTTTAAAAATATGGTAAACAGTGACTCACTGACAAGCTAGGCCTCAGATTCTAGGGCTGCAAAGACATGTATCTTTCCTGGGGTATAAGAAAGACTTTGTCTTTAGAGAGAGAACTAACTATCCCCTTCCAACCGATCCCATCTCCAAGACTGGAAAGCATGCTTTTAGTAAAAAACAGTTGAATTTTTAAATTTTGTTACATTAAATTCTTAAACCTCAAGTGTTACCCACAGACTTCACTACTGGCTGCCTGGAAGACACCATCCTTTGCTTCAAGACCTTATATTGCCCAAATGACAGCTATTGCTTCAAGCTAGGCTTAAATATAAACACAAGGTACGAAGAGGGCATAAGATAATCAACTTAATCTAATTTATGCAAGGTGGTAGGCAATTATTGTTTTTCGAAGTGAGATATATGATTACTGATTGATTTTATGATGTTATAATATTCTGTATTTCTGTAACAGTTCACTTTAGCTGGGCTGTCCCGTCAATTTGGAATGTTAGTCCCTTAAGTGAACCAAATCAGGTTATCCTGGCTCCTTAGCTGGACCTAATATAGCCTTAAGATTCATCATTTGGCATTTGACAAGTGAAACGTGGGTATTTGCATAATGTAATTTTGATACTTTTTAAGTTCCCATGTGAAGATTCTTTCATTATCATATTTTGTTATAGATTTCAGAATGGTTATATTTATATGATATCCTTTACCATTTAGAATAATAACTAGGGAAAAAACATAAATACTCCAGTAAATTCTCTTTTAAAAAAGTCATATTTCATGCAGTGAAGATTATGCAATGGTTTTTTTTTTTTTTTGCGGTACATGCTCCTCTCACTGTTGTGGCCTCTCCTGTTGCGGAGCACAGGCTCCGGACGCACAGGCTCAGCGGCCATGGCTCACGGGCCCAGCCGCTCCGCGGCATGTGGGATCTTCCCGGACCGGGGCACGAAGCCGTGTCCCCTGCATCGGCAGGCGGACTCTCAACCACTGCGCCACCAGGGAAGCCCACATGCAATGGTATTTTGAATTGAGGATCCTTAATGCAAATTCAAACACACTTTACAAATCGTAGGTTGTTACAGTCAATGGGTGACAACATACCTTTTAATAGATAAAATACCCTGTGTTTTATTTGGTTGTTAGACTCATTTTGGAGCTAAATGGTTTTTGTGTTGCCGTCTACTTGTAGGAAAACTTATACACGTTACAAAACATTTTACCTGGCTTTTTATAGAAGTGAACACACTGGTTAGCCGAGGCTGATAGAAGTCTGGATCATTTTTCTATATTTCTAAATCTGAAATAATTCTAATGCCCCCCAAAAATGTCAAAGCAAGGCATTAGAAAAAAGATGATCCTCCCCCCACCCCCAAATTTTAATCCCCATAAAAACTAAGCTATAGGTACAAGTTGTAAGTAGCTATATGGTCATAGCAATCTAAGAGTAAGAGAGAGAAACAAAATTTTGCTGTGTCCCTGAAGTACTTGGCAGTCTCGAGGGAACTGACAGATGTTGGAGACAGGATTTCAAAGCTAATGTGAGCACTTCTACATTTTTATGTTTATTGCTGGGCATTCGGTTGAATTAGTACTATTTCCTGCCCTTCTGGATCTCACAATCTAGTATGTCCCCATACTTTCCTAGCTTTGGTGTTAGTCTCTGCATCCTCCCATCTGATTCCCCCTATATTTTCTTCTTGCCCTAGATCCTGGGCTGTTCTAACTCTAAGTTAGTGGGGGTGGATCGACCTGGCCCTGAAGCTCCAGGTTCTGATTTTTGAATTAAGAGAATAGCTCTGTTATTTCTGATGGGAAGGAAACTCCCTGACCCTCCCAACCCTGTCCTCAGCAGCTGGGGTGTCTGTCTTGGGAAGGCCTTGATGACACCTCAGGCCTTCTGTTGCCCTTTCCTGGCTAGAGCTACTTCTGCTGCCGAGGCGGTTAATTCATCAGGCTGGAGCCCAGTGGGTTCTCTGGCCCAAGGAAACACTAGCACCCCGACCAGATGGCTCTTGGCTTCATCTAAGCTGCAAACTCTCAACAGTAGGTTTACCAGCTGTGTGACCTTCAGCAAGTTTCTTAATCTCTCTGTGTTTAATTTTTCTATTCTGCAAAATGAGGCTAATGATAGCACCTTCCTTACACTGCTGTTTTGAAGATCAAATGTGTTACTATTTGTGAAGCATTTGAACATTTAAATCCTATATGAAAGTTTGTTAAATAAAAACAAACAAAAGAAGAGCATTAGGATATGCCACTCCAAAATATGTCTCTTTGGCATAAGGATTATTTTGAGCTAATTATTTTTGAGAAACTGCAGACACTGGAGAAGCTCAGAAAATAGAAAGTTATCTTTTGTAAGGGAAATTGGCACTTATAAAGGAGATCTCCCTTTGTAAGGGTGTCTCCCTCTCGGTACCAGGAAGAGAAGGATAACTCTAAAACATAACAGAATCTTGTCAATGGAGAAGGCAGCCACTTAAATCTGCATACCATACCATACCCTTGTTGACTGTGGTTTTCCTGGAAACCTCTAACTGGCCTCCTCTGTTGCACCTCCAGCACACACCTTTCTCTTTTGTCTTTAGCTGGAGATGATATTTACGGGAGTGGCTTAGGCCATCTTAGGGAGTTACTAGGTTTCCCTGGGTCTCTCCCATGTATACATGAGGCATATTTGTTAAATTAATTAGACAAGGAGGCCATTGGACTAATGTGGCTCTAGTGCCTGGTGGCCTACATAAGCAAACCAAAATAAAAGCCTATATATTCCTCACGCTTCCTAGATCAAAATGCTAAGGACAACCAGTCACAAACAGCCAGCTAGGTTTTAAGCTGTAGTCAATCAATAATTTCCTTACTTTGCTTCTGCCTTTTCTCTATAAAGGTCTCCCCATTTCCTGTCCCACATAGTGCTCCTAGCCACTTGCGGTTTAACATTACCCAGTTAGAATCGATTTTTGCTCAAAAAAAACTCTTAAAATTTTTAATATACCTCAATTTACCTTTTAACAACATATTAATAAACGTCTGTTCCCTTTTCTCTTGTTAATCTATCTTTTATTACAGGGATCTCAGACAAGAACTCAGAAGAAGGTAGAGGGAAAGTTAATTTTCCTCCTGTGCAGAAACAAACAAACAAATAATCAGTGTGTTGGGTAGAGAAGAGTTAGTGATGACAAGGGAGAGAATTCTAGGATCATAGAGATATCCTCCAAGTATATGGGGAAAGGGGATGAGACCAGAGTGTCTTGTATTTGTCGTCCCTGATATAGACCCTAATGCATTCAGCCCTAGACACAGGTTTAAAGATGATAAATGTGCAATTACTCTCAAACCTCTATTCTTCTTCCCTTTAGAAAAGATCTTAAATGTATTCTCTAGGGAGTAACATTTATTCATTTATTCAACAGTAATTTTTTTTTTCTCTATTCAGTACCTACTTATTTCAAGGCAGATGCTACATGCTGGGGACACACGTAACTAAGTTAACCATGGTCTCTGACCAGATAAGCCTTAGATTCTAGTTGGTGAGAGACATTATGCAGATAACTGTGCAATTACTTATTTAATCACAACTGTGAAGAGCACTCTGAAGGAGAAAGATAATGTGTAACAGGAGTCCCATCCTAATCCTGTGGGTCAGGGAAAGTGTCTTTAAAGAAATGGTATTTCAGAGGAGCTGGTTAGGCCAGGGGTTTGGCCTTGAGGAAGAGAAGGGCGTTCCAAGCTGAGGGAGCAACATGGGCAAAGGCTCTGGAATCATTTTGCACTAGATGAGATTCAACAAAGAAGAGAATTAATGTCTTACTTTAAGAAGGAAGGAATGGTAGGTGGCAGATGTTTTATATAATCACCTGTTTCCCCCAAAGGCAGACAGTGTGGGTGCCTTATAATTTTACCAGCACCATGAAACAACAGTAGGGAATATTGAAAATAATTCTGATTGAGGGAAGGGAAGATTTCATGGAGGCAATTATACTAGGGTTTTACAGGATGGGTTGAGCTACAATAGACATGAATAAACTGGAGGATAAGAAGCTATAGACCAAATACATCACTGAAATGTAAAATGTTTGGTATTAGCAAGACGGCAGAATTTATGCTTGTATTTTCTTAGATCTACTTCTCTGGGCTCCCGAAAGCATACCGTGGAATCCACTGCCAGAGCCACTTACAATAAAGTTGTCCTGTTTACAGGTTTTTGATAAGCTGTTTTTATTCTTTAATAAATAAGAAAAGAGGCCATTGTCCTTTACAAAATAGCTGAGGTTGTACTTGAACAAAATCTGTTTGGAAATGTTAAGCTGGTTACACAGAACTAATATGCCTCAAGGTGGTCATTCTCTCTGGATTAAAGCTGTGGAACAATTGTGGCTCCTGTTACAAGGAAAAGGACAAAGGGCCATTATGAAAAGGGACAAAAATCTCTGTTCCCAGAGGGGGACTGACAAGCTGAAAGTCCCCCTGTACATGCCAACACAAAAGGCTGATTGCCTCGGATTGTTTGTTTATGTAAATCAAAAGGCTGCCATTAATTCTGCAAGTGGGACTGCTGAGCAACAAAGAAGGTGGTGATTGGCCAGATTCTCGCTCATGCGTTGGTGGCAAATCTGACAAATTCTATTACTTTTGTGCTATGCTCTATCTGCACACCTTCAGGAAAAGAAGCTTGTTATTATGC
Source organism: Lagenorhynchus albirostris (assembly GCF_949774975.1). Taxonomy (NCBI): domain Eukaryota; kingdom Metazoa; phylum Chordata; class Mammalia; order Artiodactyla; family Delphinidae; genus Lagenorhynchus; species Lagenorhynchus albirostris. The sequence goes on from NC_083100.1 coordinate 73,871,405, forward strand.
ACTAAAGGGAATCATTTGTGTCTTTAGAGTAAGAGCTGGATTTGAAGGCAAGAGAACTTCTCAAGGATCTTCCCCAAAGCTCTCTCCAAGTCGGACTCAACTGTACATCATGACAGACGTTACAGTGACATTCAGTCAGGTTGAGTGTAATGGGGATACACCCCCTGAAAAGAGTCAACAAAAAATCACTAAAATCACGGAAAAAGCCAGTGATATGGATGGCACCCCACCATACTGCAGGGTAGAATCTAGTCTTGAAGATGAACCCACGAAAGGAAGTCAGGAGAAAAGTGAAAAATTACAAGAGAACATACTGCTCCACTCGTCCATGGATGAGAAGATTCTAAAAGGTAAAGCATTTTCCTCTTCTATAATTTGCTTGATTTGATTTGTAAACTCACTCAGGAATCTTTGGGTGAACTGTTATGACAGGAATAAGCTGTACATCCTCCCACCCTTGCCCCTGCCCAAATGCAGTCCCTTATCCTACAGGGGCTGCAGAGTATAAGGACTAAACCTCTGCCCTGGGTCAAATCCAGGCTCATTTATTTGATAGCTCTGTGACCCTAGACAACTTTCTTGGCTTCCCGAAGCCTTGGTTTTCTCATTAGAAGAAGGCAGAATAATAGTTCTGATATTTGTACAGTTGTTGTGAAAATTCCTGTTGGTTAAATGTTAACTACTGTTATTTATTATTATATGGACAGCACCATTATTATTCAGTCAGAAGAAATTCATAAATTCAACTTTTCTTTCTAAATCTACCTGGAAGTGTCTGAATTCGTGGTACTATAAACTTACATAGACATTAAAGGAGAGGTTACCGTTATGCTTATACATAAAAGGAATCAGTGAAGAAATGAGTTGGAAAAATGAAATAGTTATTTTTAGTGACCACAAAAATCAAAGACCTCTACCTTGTTAGAGTCTTCATTGGTAATTTATTTATCTTAGACTACTTAAATGTTAAAATATTAATCTTGTGGGGGGTTTTCTTCCCAGAAACACCAGAAGAGAATCTCTATATTGCTCATAAGGCTATCACAGATCTTTCTCTCCAAGAAACAAGTGTTGACGAAATGACATTCAGAGAAGGTAAGAGGAACTTCCATTTTGTACACAGAAATTGTTTGATGGAATGTGGAAGACAGTTTTTGCATGGGATGTTACGTGAGTGTGGTATTGAAAAAGCAATCCAGGTAATGCTTTCAAAAACTCAAAGCTGCTATAGGCAGATAAGGGAGTCTGGATTTATCTGTGGGTTCCACGTGGGAAAGCATTACACACTCTTCAAGACTGAGACTGCATGGAACGGTAAAACTGATTGGCACGCTTTGACCTGATGATATGATATCTGCGTCTTAATAAGTTAGTCTACTAAATAAACCTTTCCTTTTGATTAAGTGTCTTCAAATCTATGTCAGGCGCCTTGCAAGATGTAAACATTTCAAAAATGGGTTTATCTTAAAAGTTTACCATTGGCATACTGTTTAAAATAATCTTATAAATTTATTTATCTATAGGAAAATTCTAGGCCTCTGCTGTAAGCACAAAATGGTTACCTAATTCTTGTCAAAGAAATCTTCCAGGTGATGAAGTTAATTTTACTTGTGTTCTTTCAGAAAAATGGGAGAAGAAAAAGAACATTGATTTTTAAATGACTGTATTATTTTTCAAATAAACTCAAGAGTCTAAGAGACACAAAATCTTTTAGACTTCTAAGGAGACACCTACATTCAAACAATTTCAAAATAAAGTGGAAGATAAAAATCTACCAATTAATCATTCATATCCTCTCTTGCAGCCATACACATCTTATCTCAAAATTGAAGTCAGCTTGGTAGACCTAAGTGATTTAGCTTAGTCAGGACCTTAACAAGTAAAACATTGAAGAGATTATTGGTTGAAATATTAGAACATCACACAAAATAGTAGATGCCTAGGAGGATAAGGTTGTTGGCAGTTTCCTGGGTTTGTCCCCTTTGCCTGGACACCTCTCAGACTGTCTGCTGACTACATACGGTGGTCCACTGTGTAGTCACTCAAAGAAGAACGTAGTAAGCAACAGTCACTGTCAAGCTCTTACATTATCACAGATAATTTATAAGACCTAAACCGCATGAAATGGACTAAATAACCTCTCACCCTAACCCTTCTACTGCCAATGAGCAAGCGAATTCTGAGAGGCAGGGATCTCAACCTTTCAACTAGAGCCCCTTTCAAATTTGTGATCAGAAAGTCACTGGAGACAATAGTTTTCTATGATCTTTCATTTCCTTCAAATAAAGAATAAAAGCAGTCTGGATTTTTAAAGTGGATGATCTCAGATCAGAGTTTTTCCCTGCATGAATCCTTTTGTGTTTGGTGGAACATGTTCCTCCTGTAGGGTTAGAAGGACACATTATGGTGTTTTTTATTTTCACAATGGCAAACAGCTATAAAGTCCCCAAAGAGAATACTCCTGAGTGGAAAAATAGGAAGATGTTAAAAATACTTAGAATTATAATTTAAAGTCAAGAAGTAATTTCATGCATGACAACTCCATGCCCAAGTCACGAATATGAGTAAAAAGATCAGTTTCTTTGGTTCTTATGGAAAAGAAGAAAACAAAACAAAGCTTAAAATTATAGCAAACATTCGAGTACATATTTATTTATGATGTAAAGAATACTGACTGGATGCCAGTGGCCTGATAGGAGTTGTGCACAGCTAATGAGGAGAGATGAACCACCTCCACTTCTATCTCTTTGTGTAAGTTTACAATCTGATTCCTATAGTTGGGAAAACAAAACGAAAAGAGAATGAAAAATCTCTGATGGAAATGGACTTGTCAACATCTTTCAGTGGAAATAGGAAATTGTGGAGGAGAAGGGCAAAGAGGAACAGTGCCTCTCGCTTTATATAAAGACTGTTATGGTGTTGAAAGGGAATAGTGAACGCAACCCTGAGTCATGTGCACTGCAGGCTGAAGCTTCCCACAGAAGTCCTTCAGGGCTGAAAGCTCTAAGAACAACCTCTACTCTCCTATTATTAATTCATTTTTTTCATGCTCAATAAATATTATTGAGGATATGCTGATAGGATGTGTTTGAAAAGTGAAATTTGCAATGAATTAAATGAGCCTCTTAAAAGTCACTGCATGGTACCAAACAACTTAAGTTAATTAGTTGTCGGTTAAGGACATGTCGAAAATAATAGGCTAACCTAACACTCTGTAGATATGACCTCAACATGATTTTTAAATCTTGACTCACTAGAAATCAGTGGCAGATCTTAGGCTATAGAGTGTGTCCTTTCGTGGACTTGATGCGTCCATTAGCCCAGCACATGACTCTTGGCCATCTGTACTCCTCCTCCATAGCTGGTACTTTAGGACATGAGAACTCTGAGAAGCATGGTGGTAAACACTGAATTTGCTACTCTGAGTGTGACCAGTCACTGGCAGTCATTATTTCATTATTTTTACTGTTGGAAGAAAGCCTTTTTTCTAACTTTCCTTGAGGAGTGTGTGTGTGTGTGTGTGTGTGTGTGTGTGTGTGTGTGTGTGTGTGTAGGAGCTAGGTCCAAATATTTTTTAATATATTCACATATCCACTCGTGACAGGCTAGACAGGATTTTTAAAAGTGTGTCTCAGGGAATACCAGTATCGCTAGATACAGTAGTCCACACCAAAAATGTTCCGTAGTCAGATGAGGTTGGGTTGCTGGATGCTAACATCCATTAGTATTTTAAAGGCTTGGATAAATTCTGAAGAGGCTTACTTCATTGTGCTTAATGCAGTGTCTTCCAAGCTAATTTGATGGTGTAGCCTGTTTTATTGTGTAAAACATATTAATAACCCATAAAACAATATCCCATAAAATGTTTGGTGGAAAATGATTGTCCAGAAATATAATCTGGAGAATCTGTGGTATTTTGAAATCTCTACACATATCAATTGCCAATTGATTTTGCTACAGGACGTCAGTGGGAGAAGATTCCTTTGAGCAGCAGTTACCAAGAACCAAGTAGACGAAAGGAAAGGATTGCTGAACAACCTTTAGGAGAGAGAGGAGATGAGGATCTGAAGAACAAAACTCAACAACAGGCAATGGAAATTGAATGGCTAGGATTTCGGAAACCAAGCCAAGCTGATGTGTTACATTCTAAGCATGATGAGGAGCAAGAGGTTTGGGATGAAGAAATTAATAATGATGATGATGATGATTGCAAAGATGATGAAGATGAAGTTCGAGTGATAGAACTTAAGAAAAAAAATGAAGAAGGTTCTCAGTTAAAAGAGGAAGGCGATGCAAGTGAGGACTCCCCACTGAGCAGCCCCAGTTCCCAACCTGTCACACCTGATGAGCAGCCAGCCTTCGGAAAGAAGGGTGATATTTCCAGAAATGCTTATTCAAGATACAATACGATATCCTATCGGAAAATCAGAAAGGGGAACACCAAGCAAAGAATTGATGAATTCGAGTCTATGATGCATTTATAAACTAACTGGAACTGAGAAGTTCTCATGCCCACTAAAGCAAAAGCTAATTCTCTTCTCCTGAGATGCATCTTTGTATGCCTTGAGTCATCCCCTATAAAGAAGTGGAAGCTTAATCTCTGTTTCACTGCAGAATAATGTGGAAATAACCCTAGGCAAAACTCAGTCTGGTAACCTCAAATCAAAAAGCTTTAGATTCATTCTTGGATATTTGCTTTTTAAATCCTCACTAATATAGCCTGTGTGCTAAGCACTAAACAGTTTGACTTTAAAAGTAGCAATGCTGGGAAATGTAGTCATCAAATGAAAGAGGACTATTTGAAATGAAATGTATTTCTTTTGGTGTCTTTCTTCCTGAGGGTGATAGAAAGTCTGGTATCAAATCTCTCTTTCTTTAAAACGTGGTTTTATAGACTCTGGCAATAAACTTTCCAAAATACTTTGCCTTTCCTATTATCTTCAGATTTTAAGTTGTTTTTCTTGGCATGTACGGAGTGAAATTCTGTATAGGCTGCCTTCCTAGGTGTTACCATTCACTGAATTTTCTCACTAGAGGGGCTGAGCAATTGTCAGTCAGGAAAATTCTGTTTACTAAATGTTGGCTTTATGTTCTCAAGATGAATTAAATCCATTGTGAGATTGCCACAGGGAGGGGCTGGAAGATTGGTGGGCAATTGACTAGAGTTATATCAGATAGATTATTTCTGAGACTGAAAATAAAATCTTGTCTAGCACAGTTAATGTCATTAAACATGAAAATGACAGCTTTAGCACAATTTTAAGAAAATACCCCTCTCTATTACTACACTTTCTCCTATTAAGAGTATCTCAGAATAATTTTCTTTCCTTAGAAACCTGAGACAACTCTAGTCATAACTGTACTAGTTACTATGAAAATGGAAATAATTATCTTAGAATATTTTCAAAGTAGAGTGTGAGCATGTATTTTTAGTGAGAAAGCTCTGATGGTTGTTGGGAATATATAATTTACTGGACCTCAGCCCAAATCAGGATGCTTAAAATTGTGCTTGTGAAGCTTCACTCAAACCAATGTGTCAAATAATGTATTGAATATTTATGAAAAGGGAGAGTCTATATTTATATTCTTAGATAGTTCCATAATTTTTCATTTCATGCTTCTATATATATTATCCTGAGCTTTCTGTCACCACAGATAAAGACATTTCTTTTGGCCCTAGAAATAAAAAGACAATTCCTTATTGTCTGAATGTAATACAGTCTTCATTGTACTATTCAACCCTTTGTTTATTTATTTTTCATTTTGTGAAAAACCCTGGGTTAGCCCTTCTCAGATTTTTGCTTATTTCTGTGTAACAAATCCCACACATTCTAAAGGCACTTTCTTTAATTCTTTTTTATCATGTAATATGTTTCCATGGTATCATATACTATTAGTGTTGATGAGACCCAATTTTGAATTTTTTCCTTTTATTCTTTCAAACAGATACTTCACAACCTGACCATATAAAAGTCTGTCACGCTTAATCTATAGAATCTATACATTTCACTCTCGACAATGCAAGTTTTCAGAATAAAGACAGGGAAATCAGTTTTTTATTGACAAATTTCGGTAGAAGATTGATGCACTAGGACAATTACCTGTTTACTTAGAGCCTCTAAATCTTTTCACTTGGACAAGCTATTTTCTTTTTGGATTACTGATGAACCCTACTATTTTCTACTTAATTTCAAAGCACAGTATTGTGTTATCCATCATGGAACAGGACCATATTCTTAACCTACCATCAACAGAGCCTGTATTTTGAATTATTCCAGCAGAGGCAGCCAATTCCTGTGGAACTTGAGTGAGGTGGGAGGTCTGTGGTCATTTGATGTGGTCAAGCAACTAGCTCTAATTGGACTCCAAAATATAGTAACCCTGGCCCTTTTAGTTTTGTGCTCTTACCAGATGATTAACCAACTATGAAAGATTTTATCAACAAGACTATTTCAGGGTATGTTCAATGAGTAAATGCTTAATGCTCATGAATGAGGCAATGTAGTTGCAGAAGAGCACTGAAACTATTATTTGGCATTCGTGCCCATTGCCCTATTCCGCCATCTTACACTAAGGCCACAGAGCTTAGTGACTGTAAGTACATAATGGTGATGGGTGGCTGTTTGATTCTTGTAGCCTAAGAAAGACAAGGGTCTGGTTCAAATCTCATGGGGGGATACTTCACATATTTGAAAAGCATATGGGACACATTAAGAACACAGATTGGTAGCTACACATGAAGGTTTACTGCTTTTGTGCTTCAAGATTCAGGAATGGAAGAAGGACTCTGGTACCTGGTAGGAGGGAGAATTGACTTATTGTGAGAATGCTGGTATTTCTTACATGACTTTTTATTTTCCTTACATGCTGGGTGAACAGGAAGTAATAACAGCTCTATTTCTCTGTCAATATAAAACGTAACCCTTCATATAATGCTACCTTTGAAGACACAGAATATATCAGACTCTATCTATCTACCTATTAACAGTTTAAATAAAGAACTGTGTTTGACTTGCTCTCAATAAAAGTTTGTGTCCTTGTTTTTGGTGCCTAGATTTTATTTTTTTTAATCTGCCTTTTAAAATTTAAAAGAACCCTTGCATATTAGCAGCTATTGAGACCATCAATAAATACCATTTCAGAAATCAAGAGAATACCTCCTTTTAATTCATTTGCATTATTTATTTCAAAAAGGTCTTAAAATGCTTGTATATGAAATTGTAAAAAGAATTTCTGATGGATAGATATGTAATGTTCATGAGACATTTCTATTATTTTTACAGGAACTGAACTATTGTTTTAGATACATCTTAATTCCAACAACTTGAAACATATATATATCTTTGTAGTCATTAAGGTAATACATTGCTGTGAACTATGCTGACACTTTTATAGTAATTGTTTCTACATATTTACATGGTGGAGTACTTTTGACACACTTTCAAATGGAGAACAGACATTTGAGTTTTTCAAAATGATAGGAAAAACATTTAAAATAAGTACTAATAGAGAATTATGGAAAAAGATGAAACACCAGCGTATCATGAAGAAATATGTCTGGCCATATGAGAAAGGCATTATTTCTTTTAAAGCCTAAACTTTCATTTCTCTATAAAAGCAAGAGGGCTATAAAAAGTAATGTCAAAAGTTACAGCAAACATTTGTCCATTTTAAAATATCAGACAGGAACATAATAAATATGAATACCAAAACGTGTACACAGCTCATGAAGAACACAAGGTAAGTAGAACATACAATTGACATAAACACAATGACACGGGTAGTAATGAGCAGTGGAAATCACCCGGATACGTGGCAAACTACAAAATCAAAGCGTTTTGTAATTAACCACAAGCTTGGATGAGTTTTGGTTATGAATTTGGAAAGTAATTGAATTTTTACTTAGAAACTTAAAATTACATATTTGATTTATTCTTTATAGTAAACTTGGTCAGAGGCAGAAAAACTGGGTACCTAAAAATGTTCAAATTTATTCCAAATTCCTTTCTACTCCATAGTTTCAATCTAGTTTTTCCACTAACAAATATCTTTAGGTAATCAATAACAAATTCACAAATTTAACCTTTGCCTTCCCTTGTTTTTATGCCCAGCTCTTATAGCTAATACGTATAAAACTAGCAACATTTGGGCAGTTGTTTGAAGGAGAAGAATTAACGCATGTGCATAAACCTAAACTGAATAACAAGCATCCTGATAATTTAGAGTTTGGTTACTCCTTTCAGGTCTGGAAAAAAAAATACCCAGAGTGAAAGTCTGTGTGAGATACTTTTGTCCAGAAGACCAGATGCAGATGAAGCTATGCACTTAAGAGAGACGTAAAAAAAATCCCAAAACAGTTCTTAATTTTTCTTTGTTAGTTAAAACTCTTGGTTTTACTTTCTCTCAGTTCAAAGCATAAAATATAGAAACATACCCATAGCCATATATATATGTTTTAGTTTCAACAGCTAATATAAAGACTTTGTATAGATATTTATAACCAATATCCTTGAACTGGGAAAACCTATCAGTCAATAACAAAATAGAAAATCTCAGTTTTCAAAGAAATTATTTGTTACTTATTTGATGGCTACTGTCGTCATTAGAAACTCAGCATATTAGAAGTTGCTCTATTTGCTGGAAAATGAGATTTTTGTGTTTTTGCAAAGCAAAGATTCACATAAACTTGAAAAGAGACCCTAACTGTAGTGATAACTATTAGTTGACCCATTAGGTTGAAAACAGAGGCATTAAATCTTAGTGCGATGGTATTTTTTTCCTTTCTTTTAGGCACGGACACCACCAACACCTGAAATTCCACCCATTAAACCTCATCAGGAGTAGATAATACTTTACATGGCTTATTCAAACCTGACCATGGAATGGCTATTTGCCAAAAATGAATATTTTTGTACATTAACTGTGGTTAGTGTTCCTTTTCTCATTTCAAGGCATCTTGGCTCGTAGCAATTGTTGAGTAAACTTATGCAAAGGTTGTTGTAAAAGCATTATGGTGACAATCTACACATTGGAATGAAAGCTACACGACTTGGTTTTTGTTTTAAATTAAAGGACTCCAGTTTTTCACTTTCCACCTCTGTTCAAATTGAGCAATTTGTCAGCTTTGATTAATGGTTGGGGGACCAAAGAGTTGGTAATATCATTCACAGAGAAGCAATCTCTCTATGTCCACTTCTCCCTCTCATACTTGTTCTAGGAAATGGAAAGGAATATGTCCTGCATGAAGTCAAGGAGATAGACCACTGCGAAGTGTATGAGGATAACTATCCTTAAGCCTACACTTCAGTTGTTTAACAGAGAGGGGCGCAGCCTCTATTTCCTGTCTGTACAACATGCAAGAGAGAGACCAAAGAGGTGTGACTCTATACCAAGGGATTTTAACTGAGCCCACCTGAGTTGTCTGTCCTACTTACAGAAGAAATAGAAAGAGGAGAAGAAGGAGGGAGAGGAGAAGAAGAGGAGAAGGAAGAGAAGAATCAAAGAATCACAGCAGCATGGTTTAGTGAAAGAGGCTCACCTTTTTTTTTTTTTTTGAGCCCAATAGAATGGAATCTGGGTTTTAACTCTTACTAGTGGGACGACTTTAGACAACCCCTCTCAGCTATCCTCGTCTGCATAATGAGGAGAATGAAACTCCCCTCACTGAGTTGCGCACAATAGTGAGATGGGGCACAAACAGTGCCTAGCACATAGTAGGTACTCAAAGGTACTTAGTCCCACTTCTTTTCTCTTTACTCCTTGTAATTTTCTTGTTTTTATCCAAGTTCTTGGGGCTTTCTTTTGAGACAGAATTTCTTTTCTGCGTTTGAATGTGAAAGTTAAAGATGTTACAGCAAATCAAGATGGTACTATCTGGTGAACCTCAACTCCATTCTCTTGCATGAGAGACCCTTGAAAATCATTTTAAGCCATTCATGAAATGAAGGTTGACTGGAAAAATTGAATTCCTATACACCGTAACTAGTATCTTTGCTCCTCTACAGTTCCTAAGGCAATTCTAGAGGCAAGGTGTTAATATATAAGAAAGTATTTCCAAATTAGAGTTCAAAGCTAATGATACATTGTGATCAGAGCACATGGTGGTTTTTGCCCTTGTGAATGACAGTTGATTAAATGTTGGCAAGAAGAATTGAGCAAATTTGAGGCTGGTGATAAAAAACAGTTGTATCAACAACAGCTGTGTAATCCTTCAGGAGAGTAGGGTAGAATCTCTAGGTAACTGTTGAAAACAAGAAAAGAACTGTGCAAGCTGGAAGGCTCAGAAGAACTCAGACGGTTTGGTAAATTAGTTTTTGATCAAATAAGTCCTGTAAAATATTATCAACTATGTTTGTGTTCAAGGTAACAAGATGCAGAGACATTTTTTAAAGAAAAGGCAATAATTTAAGCTAATCCAGGGAAAACTCTGAAGTCCCCAAGAACAGAGCCCCCTATTGAGGAACTTGGGCTAATTAAGACCCTAATGTGTCCCAGCCAAGGGTTTATCTTTAGAAGTACCAGAAAACCTAGAGGCATTTATACTTTTATGAAGGTCTTCTGAAAACAAAAATTAGAGGGCAATGTTTAAAAGAATGTTGGTAGTAGATTTCACAACTAGTCAATACTCTTACAGTTAGGTCCATAAGATTCCTAACTACTGCTTAGTTCCTTGCTTCTAAGAGTAATTGAGCAAAAACATGGTAAAAGCTGTTTTAAAAGTTCTACCCAGGGCTTTCCTGGTGGCGCAGTGGTTGAGAGTCCGCCTGCCGATGCAGGGGACGCGGGTTCGTGCCCCGGTCCGGGAGGATCCCACATGCCGCGGAGCGGCTGCGTCCGTGAGCCATGGCCGCTGGGCCTGCACGTCCGGAGCCTGTGCTCCACAACGGGAGAGGCCACAGCAGTGAGAGGCCTGTGTACCGCAAAAAAAAAAAAAAAAAAATTCTACCCACGAACAAATATGTGATGTATGAAAACAGTTCTTTGTTATATTGACAATATGGATCCAAATATAGCTTCACATATTAAGTATGTCAAGGCAAAGCCAGGAAGAGCATACACTGAACAGACCACAGAAGGGTCTTTTGAGCAAAAATATTCAAATTTCTTCAGCTGGTATACCCAAAGGTAAGTGTATCAAAAACATAATTCATCTGTTTGTGAACAGAGTTGACATTTTTGGTGGAAACTCTTTTTGAATAAAAAGAGATTCTTTAGACTGGCAGAAAACCTTTCAACATTTTTCATTTACACAAAGCATTGCATGAGGCATCCAGCATATTTAGTTTGGTCAGCAACTCAATTAGTCCTTTGGCAACTGACTTGTGTTTTATCCCTCACGTGGCTCTGTTTTGAAAATAATTATCTCATTTTCTACTCATTTTCTTATCTCATCTGCAATGTCAATTATTTACATAAAACATCTTAAATATGTTGCAAATACGTAAAACTATTTCCCCTTCCAACTCTTAGTTATTGTTTTGCTTTTGTGTAATTAATTGGGAGTTAAAATTTAAACAGGAAATCAGAACTAAAGGTGCCCAGTTTTACCATCAGCTCAACAGCACAGGTTTGTTTGTTTGTTTGTTTGTTTTAATATTAACAGGAATATAGCATGATTGACCTCCAGAGACCCAACCCTAACAAAAAAATTTATGTATATCTTTCTTAAGAATGTTGTGGAGGAGATTTGGTTAGGCTAGTGGCCCTGTCTCTGGAGATCCAAATTCTAATCCTGATTCTCTCACTAACTGGCCTGGGATTTCTGGACAGGCCATCTTCCTTACCAAAATGAATGCAAAGGATATTAGGATTTCTAAGATATCTTCTGGTATGCCTAAGTATTGTCATACCTAAGATTATGTGCTCAATTTGGATCAAAGAAATATTGGAATTTTCCCCAAATTTATCAGTGTTATCTTGAGGTCCACATCTAGGACTTTATTCTTTTCTCCCCCCACCCCCCGCCCCATAGAGGTGCCGGATCCCCTCCCGTTTTTGGACAAGTCTCGGACAATTTTTTCTTAACTCTCTCCCTAACTGTTTTAAACTCATTCTCTTCCCCTTTCTTTATGTTTCCCTCACTTTATTTCTACCTTGAAATCTTTTAGAGCTCATTTTTAGCATTCTTCATCCCCGTGAATGCTGCTGAATAGTAGTATTTTCACATAAAAGAACTTTAATATTTTTCCGTGCTCTACTTCTGCTTTACTCATTTCAACTCCTCTTATTTGGTCCCACATTAGAGTAGGTTCAATGATTAAATGTATTTTTGGTTACTGCGGTGTGCCGTGACCCAGCCTCTATTTCTCTGCATTTTTTTCTTTCTTTTTTAATATCCACATGAGTCTAGAAGTTACTAGTATGACCATTTTTTAAAGTGCAATTTAAAAGCACAGAATGAATGGAAACAACATCCATGTCTAGAATCGAATAAGCATGTGACTTCCTCACTTAAAGTTTTTCCACTGACTCAGATTGGGAAAAACATTATACAATCATCTAGATCAAAACCCTGCCATCAAGGAGTATTATATCAATACTATTTCAAACTGTTAGGTAACCATGCATGTAGTGGGGAGGGATTTCACCAAGGTGAAAGCTGTGTGTTTCTGAGGTCTTTTAGCCTAGGAACTCAAGTAATTTTCTTTCTTTCTTTTTTTTTTTTGATGAAAAAATAGCAAATAAAGGATCAGCTTCTCACTGATTATACCTACTTGTGGACCAAAAGAGCTGGTTATGATCAAACTCAGCCTTCATGAGTATCATTGTGCTTCTCCAAGTACTTCCGTCTTCTTTTCCAGTTACCTGTTACATGGCATGTGGAAACTTGAAGGCTTTGTTCCAGCACAGGGTGGAAAGCAGGCAATTCAAAAGCCCATCTAGTGCTAAGAAGGACTCCAATCTAATGTTGGACTGTTTCCCTGAGTTAACTTTTGGTATCTCAAATATTGTGATTTTTAAAAAATCTTCCATTCAAATGTTATTAATTTTGAAAATTTTGAACTAGCATGGAGAAATAGTCACCAAGTTCATTGTCATAGTCACAGTGTCTAATAGATTTACTAGATAAAGACATCAGTTCCTCCTCAGTCTTCATAATATTTTTCAAATTTCCACTTTTGATATGGCTTCACTGGGTCACAAGCAGCAACTTTCAGGGTCTTCTGAGAGAAATTTCCTTCTAAGCATAACAACTGGTGATAGTTTCCGAAAACAATGTGATTCACCTGGAGAGAAACATGATCTGAGAATGAGCCACAGACTGAATTTGACAATCGTGATGTAAGAAAATGAAAACCAATAAAAAATTAGGTAATTACATTTTTGATTTTTCAGGAATTCTCCTGAACAAAATTAATAACATAAACACAAGTTTTAGGCAGTATTAAGTTTGTCTTTATCTCAAACTAAGTTCTCACATTCTCCTAGCTACAAGACGTTTAATTCTTCATGAGACAAAAGATGAATTTTCTGATGATATGGCTGATAATTATATTACTTAAAGGAAATAATTCCAGATGGCATTTACTATATTTGATCGCTGGCTGCCTCACTGCTGGTAGTAAGAAAAAATACACACCATTATAAAAAGTGTGTTAGTTAATTTCTTAAGTCTGTGACTTAGAATGCAAATTTGGAATAAAAAGTGCTAGAAATGATGTATTTTATTTAAGAGTTTCCTATCATGATCTCTGAGAGTACATAATGTCTGATGTCCAGAAAGTCCAGACGTGATTAGAGAAAGTCATAGGTATTTCAGAGGTTCTATTATTGCTTAATATTTATTGAATGTCCTAGAAATGGTCGATAACCTACTTAGAACTTGCTCATGGGTTTATAATTTTTTCACTTACCAGTCCTCTCAATTACCCATGACTGTGACAAAGATCATTCTAATTATATATATATTTAATTATATATAATATATATATATATGTTGTTTTGAAATGCTTTAAAAATTTATCAAACAGGGGTGACTTCATAATAATTTATTTTAGAGATGCTCTTACAAAACCAATGTCATCCTTGTAGGATTTTGGGAATATGATGCTTGAGTATGCTCAAGGTTTTGTAAAAGAGATAACATTGAGAAGATCATTCTGGATTTTCTACAATGTTCTGCTCATGGGTTGTAAAGAGGTAACTAAATAACTTGTCCCCAGCAAAAAACACAATGTGGAAACCGGTATTGGAGGGGCATTCTATATCCAAATCCTAGCCGCCACCTGTGAGACTTTTCCTCTTAGGTGGCCACAGTTCACAGCATTTGAGGAGGGCTGACCTAGAGGACACCTTTTAAATGCAGATTCAGAAATGTATAATTTTAATAGCTCACTGGTATCCGGGGTCAAACTCACTGTCACCCTTCTGCCTTCCATGAAGCTCTCAATGCCTAATGCTTTCTAAAAGAAGAGACATGTTCCTGTTATTCATAGTCTTATTCTCCATTTCTTTTGTTTTTTAAGACTTATACATCTTGGGGGACCTAGGAGGTTTAGTAAGAAAACTACCAAAATACTGAAAAAATAAGAAAGATAATTGTCAAGATACTCTTCTCCATGACATCTAGCGTCGTGAAAAGGGGAACCCAAGGCAGAAGGCAGCTATGTAACATGTTACAAAGTCATAGGCACAAACAAGGTAGGGGAACAGCTTTCTAATTTTTGCCAGCTTAATGAAATTACCTTATTTACAAATTGGCTTACCATTAAGGAGACCAGTTTTGGGCCTATACAAAAATCAGCGAATAAAGGCTTAAGTTCTCAGTGGGCCCAATCCAGTTTATAATTTAATTTAAGGACTGTCAGCTCCTAAATATTTTAATTTAAGGACTGTCAGCTCCTAAATATTTTCTCACCAGCCTAATATCTTTTCTGATAACAGATTCACTTCTGAAGATGAGAAATGTATTCTTTTTCTCATTCGCAATCTCAATCTTTCCTCCTCTCTCTCTCCCTCTCTCCCTCCCTCCCTCCCTCCCTCCGTATCTATCTATCTATCTATCTATCTATCTATCTATCTATCTATCTAATCTATCTATCTATCCATCTACGTATCTCTCTCTCTCCCTCCCTCTCTCTATCGCTCCTCTTTGCCACAGGGTTAAGAAAGCAGAAGGTAAAATGTAATTTATTCAATATGTGTTTACAGGTTTTCTTAACACTATGCAACGTGAAATTAGCAGCTCACACACTGGTAATTCCTAATTTTTCTGAATAACTCAATAATAACCATCATCACTAAAAAGAAAAAAATATTGTCCAGAAGGAACTGAAATATAACAGGGATGATCTATAGAAAGAAAGATTGGAGGAGGTGTTGCTTAGGTCCTAATTTTGATCCTGAGCAGGAAGAAAAATGTCATGAAGAGAACAGTCACTGGCTGTGACATCAAAAAGAATGGAGGCGCTCCAAAGAAAAAAGTGTGCTTACTTTGGGGTTCATCCCTGAGCAAAATGATGGTCTCGCATACTCAATGCATTCAGTGGATTTGGTGGCTACCTGCTAGTGAGATAGCAGAAAATTTGAGAAGGCAGGCTTGAAATTATTCCTACCACTCCAAGATCCTACACCAAAGCTTATGACTTTGTGTCCTATTAAAATATAATTGGGGAAAACAGAAGACTTTGAGAGTGAATAGGATAGAGCACAGATGTTCTGGTAAATATTCACAACTGGACCTCTGGTAAAACATCCCCGATTTGTAGTGTGAAATAAAATTCATATTTATGGCAAGACAAGAAAAATTTAAACATAAAAATTCCTCTCTGCCCTTTGGCCTCCCCTCTCCCCCATCTATGCATTGTGTCTCCGCATTATGCATTGACCGAACCTCCCCCATCAGCAGGAATACCTGCTCAACCATAAACAACAACATTCTTCTAGCATCAACAACTCCTTAAAAGAGAACAGTCCTTCCTGATCTTGTGAAGGGTCACATGACCCACCACGATGGCACTTAAATCTGGATTGTGTAAATTGTCAATAATTCGTTATTTAATGTGCAGCCCTGTGTCTCAAAAAATTTATATAAACTGTGTCTTGACTTCTAACAGGCAGAACAGTTCTCAGAGCTTTCTGAGATGCTCTTTCCGGGTTATAATCCTCAAATTTGGCTCAAATAAAATTTTCCAATTCTTTCTTAGATCGACTGGTTAATTTTTTGTCAACAGTAGCATGGGTATAAATACTTGCATCATGGCTGGTTTCAAGTTACCCATGTGACATTGCTGAATGTGAAGTTGGCAAGAGCTGTGCACAGCCAGCTCCCCCAGGCTGGTTGCAGTTGGCTCCAGCACCCGCTCAGAGCCTAGGCCTCTGGGAACCAGAGGGCATGAGAAAGTCTCTCTACACGGAAAGGAGGCAGGATGCGGAACCAGGTTCACACTAAGTGCAGGGCTTGTGGGAAGCACACTGCTTCTCACTTTTCCCATATACTGTCCCTGTAAACTTTCCTGGTAACCAGTGAGAACCAATTCTAGTCTATACACCTTTCTTCTGGCATTATTAGTTGACTGAAGCAAGTGACTTTTAGAAACAAAGATGACAATAGCAATTTAACCAAAAGAACCTGGTGACTGTTCTATTTAAAATAACTGACTTGAAATAAATTTTGTGAAAAGAATAAAAAAAGACTCAACAATTTATAGAAAATATCTGTTTATCTCTCTGTATGAACTTTCACACTGTCTCTATTGTCCCAAACACACTTAAGGCTTCTGATTGAGAAAGCTGACAATGAGGGTTTTATGTCCCATTTAATTGAAAGCTGGATTTGTGGTAAGCAACAGGTGCAAATATTCTCTTACCAGTTCTGGATGAAAGACAGATGTTGATTTATGCAGCCATTTTAGCCCTTTGTTTCTGTTATCACAAGGGTGCAGCCTCAGGGCTCCGTTATCAGGGAAGGGAGCTAAGCACCATTCTCCTTGTTTAATAAGTCTTAACCAGGTGTAATTAAATTGTTGAAGCTGTAGGTGAAATGAATAAGAAGGTGACTTCCAATGGCACACACAAGTAGCAGCTTTGTCAAACGTTTTTGTTAGCAATGCTTAAGAATATAGGCACTCTAGTCAGATGTTCTGTGTTCAAATCCTGGTGTTGTCATTTTCAGTTCTGACCATGTGGGCATATTATTTACCCTGTCTGATCTTATTTTTATCATTTTTAAGTTGGATAGCTATAGTGTCTATCTCAAAACCTTGGGGTAATGACTCTCAAGTGTTGAGCACACAGTAAGGCCTCAATAAGTGTTAGTTGCAATAATAAAAAGTATTTAGTACAATTAGTATGTATCTGCGAATGGATGTCATTTTAGGTGTTCTGAATGCCAGACTACCTTGGTGCTTGAAGTATTGGAACATTCAAACCACCACATAATTTAGGCCCCTGGCCATTGGGGCTACAGGGAGATCCAAGTCACAGTCCTAAATTACTTTGATGGGAATTATTATGTTTCTTTTTTTTAAGACTAGACATTTGGACTCCTAGAGGCTTTGTTCTATTATAGGAAAGGTTAAAAATCTTTCTTTGCTGGTAGCATAAGGAATCACCAGTTTGCTACTGCGTCAGCATCCCCCAGTTCACAGGAATGGCTCTTGGAGATGTCCAGTTTTGGGGAGTCGCCAACTGTATGTCTAAAATAAATACTGTTTTAGGTAATGGAAGGATGTTTTTAATTTTTATAAATATTTCTCTCCAGTTTTCTTACAACCTAGTACTGTCTGCCTGGTCAATATACTCTAAATGTCTAGGTGTGTGGGAAATTTGTTGTTTTGCACCAATGTAAACATATTTTAAGAAAATAGACTGCCGGTAAAATCTATCTAAATACTTTTATCTAGTGAACCATTTGTAATATAATTGAGATTTAACTTAGATTATCAAGTATGTTATTGTATTAGAACTCTCCATTCAAAGGGTAGTACCTGGACCAAAATTAGCATCTCCTGGGAGCTACTTAGAAACGCTGAATCTCACTCCCCACTATGGACTTATTAAATCAGAATCTGCATTGTAACAAACTCCCCAGGTGATATGAGTGCACATTAAATCTGAGAAGCACAAACACGTCATAATACAAGGATTTATGTGGCTACTAGGAGAAGCTAACTCTTACCTTGAAAAGGGACATTTCAACTGGTAGAAAAGTCAATAACTAAGGAGACATTTTAAGTAAGGTGACAGATAGGGCTTGATGGTTCAATCCTAGGGTTTTATTCCTTTTGAGCTTTTTTGGATGAATGCTACAGTCACTGGCTTAATATTAAGCCTCATTAATTCTGCTAAAAATAAGTTAACTTCCTCCATGTTCCTTTACTTTTTATTACTCAAACCAACCAAAAGAAGCAGAAGCTAAAAATGAGTAACAAGACAAAAAGGAAGATGGGCGTTTGTGAAAAGCAGGGGCTCCATGATTCATACTTTTTGTCTCCTAGCATCCCTTCGAGAGACTTAGTGGTTATTGAGAACTTGGGTTTTCAGATAAAATACTGGTTCATCAGACACAGAAAGTCACTATAATGATGAGTCTTGAAGGATTGCATTAGTTAATATTTTACTTTCATATAATTTGGACTGCTTATGGTTTTGTTTTACAATTTACTACTTTATTTCCTCTTTGAATTGTTAATACGTGAAAATTACTTCTTTCAATTGATTTTTGACACTTTTCTCTTTCCTCTGTCTCCTCTTTCCTAATTAAGAACGAATTCCATTAGCTTCAAGTTTCCAATCCAGAGCTGAATTATAGCAGCTTTGAATTCAGAGGTAGAGATGGGATGTGCTTGAAAATACAAGCAATACCTCTAAGTCAAAGCAAAGGAGTAAGTCTTGGCAAGCCTAGATTCTCATCACAAAAAATTTCTCTATCAAAGAATTTACCTGAAATTTTAGGGGGTGAATTCAACTCCGGAATGTATGTTCCTGTGAGTCCTATTTGGTACCCAAACTGATAACTGTCCCCACAGAATGAGTTGTTAGGAAACATATGTTGGAGAGGGAGATGCTATCACTCAGAGCTCACCTCCAGCCCTGCAGAGTCCTTGCTCTGTTCTCCCTGGCCCTACTCCCTCCCCTAAATATTGTGCTCTGAGTTTGTTGAAATTTTGCTTAGAGTTTTCCGCCATGGATCATGAATTGTGCAATTTGTATTACTCCCTTAAGATGTAGGATAACGTGTGTGTGTGTGTGTGGGGGGGTGGAATCAGAGAGTAAAATTGCTCCCTTAGATTAATTATTTAAAAATATGTACCATCTTTATTTTCTTTATCATTTTGTCGTTATACGTAATGAGTTACTTTTCTCATTTTTGTCTTTATTACTATAGCAGTGAAAATTTGTGGAGCAGCAAATGTTAGATATTCTTTTACAGGCTTCACATGTGTTATCTAATTCTATCCTCACACCAGCTCTGGAATAGGCACTATTATCACTGCCATTTACCTAAGGGTTAAGAAATTTGCAGTTGACACGTTTTTTACAAGTGATGGAACCAGAACTGGGTCCCCGGTGGGTTGACTACAGTATCAACTACAGTTGACCTTTATTCCCTGTCACTGTCTTTTACATTTAGAAGTGGACCCTGTTGTCACCAACCCTATCATTACACAGAAATGTAGAAACTAATTATTGTTTCTGTAGGCGAAAATGAATTACTCAAGTGAATGACGAATGTCATACCCTGCACCTATCAACTACACCTGCACCTACTATCAACTGTACCTACCATGAGAGAAAAAACCCAGCTCAGCATACCTTGCTGCTCCCATCACAGTCTTCCAGAATGGCTGTGGTGTTTTTGATGGAAATGCATTTACCCAAGGCCTCATTAATAAGCTAGGAAGCAAAATATAAATGCGTTAAGAAAAGATATTTTAAAGTACAATAAGACATTCAGAAAACACAAAACTATAATAGGGTTAAAAGATAGCTAAGTTAATAGCATTACTTAGCACTATACAATTTTATTGGTTGCTGTCTCTAACAGAGACATAATGTAATCTTGCTAAAGTACAGCTTCAATCTGTCAATTTAGGCCTGTGATTCAGCCACAGAGCCAACAGAGGCTCTTAATTAACCCTTGCCTGGAATGCTGAATAGGAAAGGAGAAAAAGGTGGCATGAAAAGTAGTTATTTTCTTGTCTCAAGTTTGTCTGATGCATATATTAAAAGTCAATGCACATACTTGCAACTTAATCAAACCAGCGGTTATGGGCTCTGTTCCCTGGCTGACCCCTCCAAGCTATTCGACTGCTTAGGCACTGAATCATAGATAAATTGAGTCCTTCAAAAACAGCAGATTCCAGCTGACTCCTGGTCGGAATCTTCCTAATGACTCAGGCAAGCTACAATTCATTACAGGAAAGTCACGCAAGTTAATACAGAGCAAAGCTTAAAGGCATTTTCTGGCAGGCCCCCAGGTTTTTAATGGATTTCTAAGGTCCAGTATGGAGGCAGCTTTCTATAAGTCACCATTTAATGTGGAAAAATATTGATTCCCTCGCTCCCTTTGACATTCTGGGCAGGTCTAACGAGATGGTGGGTTAATAGCACAATTTGGGGGCTTCCCTGGTGGCGTAGTGGTTGGGAGTACGCCTGCCGATGCAGGGGACACGGGTTCGTGCCCCGGTCCGGGAACATCCCACATGCCGTGGAGCGGCTGGGCCCATGAGCCATGGCCGCTGAGCCTGCGCGTCCGGAGCCTGTGCTCCGCAGCGGGAGGGGCCACAACAGTGAGAGGCCCGCGTACCGCAAAAAAAAAAAAAAAAAGAAAGAAAAAAAAGCACAATTTGGACTTAGATATCTAGAAGAGCTGTGGAGAGCTAAGTGTCTACACAGGGAAGCCCCCTGTGCTGGGAAGTGGGGAGGTCTTTGTTGCCGGGGACTCTATTTGTGTCCTTTCTGTTCCAGGGCGCCTAACAAAGAGCTCTAACCCTGGAGCGCTGTAGGACGCAGGCTATGTAGCTCACAGAGTTGCCAGACTTCATAACGCAGTGCTCAGTGGGTTGGTTCTCACTTTTACATGCATAACTTTTCTTGTGAGAAAGTTAAGGGGAATCTTTAGGGTCCAGAAAGTGCAGAAAAAAAAATGTAAAAACAAGAGGGAAAATTGCAAATGCTGGCAAGCAGGGGACCAATAGTGAGCATGGATAAGCCAGAGCTGGAATTGAGGTCGTCCGCACATGATGGGAAGCTAAAAAGTTAGACCCTCAGTGGAATGGTGTACTGGGAAAAAACAATTTACCCATTAGCACAGGGGGACAAAGGGGAAGCTAGGTTCTCCCATGGGAATCTGAAACCTTACATCAACCTTCATTTTGGTTTGAGATGCCCACTTATACCACTAGCATTGGCTAGGAACACGGATAGAACCCTCAAAGCACAAAAATAAACATAAAAATCTACCAGTTTTGTTACCTCTGGGGTGACTGGCAAGCAAAACATTTCTAGAAGAACAGAATCTCCATCAGAAATCCTCAAAGGAAGCTCTATTCACAATTTAAATTGTGACTAGACAATGACAAGTTTGGGAGGAGACAACCCATCATTAGTAAGTGGGAGCAGTCAGAACCTACAGAAGGAATCCACCACCATGAACTTCAGAGAAAGGGTTAATAAATAGAAGTGCACAGAGGTAGAATACTCCTGGAGTTGAAAGAAAGGAAATGCTGTCCCAATTGCTCTCTGGATCTTAACAGAAATAAATATAAACTCCTGTACTTGTAGATTATGCAGAAAATATCTTATCTTCAAATGAATTTGGAAAACTCTGGCTTCAGTACAGTTGAACAGGTTGCCTTACTCCAGAACTTCTCAGAACCTTCGGTACTGAGTGCAGGTTAATGTTTAGCTCGTGGCTCTGAAAGGCAATGTGGTACGAGAGTTTGCCAAATACATTTGACCACGGAATCCTATTTCTGACTGCACAACTACTAACTTTGCTCAGAACAGTGTTTGGGATCGCCTGGTTTAATTGATTTCTTTGTATTCATTTCTCACAATCCCTTCTTCCAAGCACTGAAAGGCTTAGAAAGAGAGAAAACTTTTCTATCCCTTGCCTCCCCTCTCCCACTTCATATGAAGATCTGTTTCCCTTCCCTTCTTTTGGAAATTACTGGAGAAACTGCTTTCCTTCATATAGGAATGGTCTATGAAGTGCTAAGGAATTGTTATTCTTTATCTCATTATGAATAGTTTTGAAAACTGGTTTTTAACTTTTGATTTTTAAAAAATTATATCCATGCTTTTATTGTAAACCATGTCAATCATTTTTTTTAAATTAGGGAGTACACAAATTTTAAATTATCCATTTTGAATTATTTCATTTCCAATTTAGGAGGTGGGAGTTCCCTATGGTTTATCTCAGAGTTGTTAAACACTAGGCTAGAAGCTGTTTGCTGAGTTTTATCCAACATAAATACGAATTATTGGTGAGGTTCTTTTACTTTATTATTTTCAAATATTTTTGGTTCAGTGAGAAAAGATTTGTTCTTATTTTTAAAAAGTCAAACTTGGGCTTCCCTGGTGGCGCAGTTGTTGGGAGTCCACCTGCCGATGCAGGGGGCGTGGGTTCGTGCCCTGGTCCGGGAGGATCCCACGTGCCGCGGAGCGGCTGGGCCCGCGGGCCGTGGCCGCTGGGCCTGCGCGTCCGGAGCCTGTGCTCCGCAACGGGAGAGGCCACAGCAGTGAGAGGCCCGCGTACCGTAAAAAAAAAAAAAAAAAGTCAAACTTTCCTCAGTGTGTAGGTTTAAAGAAGGGAAAAATATGAAGCAAGTAAAAAAAAGCTGTGGATTTTATTTTCTTGGAACTTTACACGATTATCTATCCAAAATAATAGTCTAGTTAATCTTACTCTGAATTGCCTGGAGAAAGGTTTTTTGTTTGTTTGTTTGTTTGTTTTAATAGTAATAATACTCCCTACTGGTTGCTTCAGAAGGGAGCAAATGTCATTTTATTAAAATTTGTCTAAGGAAGGCAGCAAATAGGGAGGAAAATAGAAAGAATTTGTTAAAATCATTTAAAAAATATTTTCCACATTTTGTTGTATTAAAACTCAGGCATCAGCAGAAGGCTGTTTCATTAGGAGAGCTCTTCAAAAATTTCACGGGAACTATTATACAAGCTAGCCTCAAAGAGGAGCAAAAGATAGTTTTTTAGTTCCCTCTGGTGGTTAAAGTTCAGTAATGCTCTTGCTGAGATTCTGTGTTGTTAGGACAGGAAAAAATTACTACGGCGATAATTTCTTTTTATTTTATCCTGCTCAGGAAATAGAGTCTTAAAAATGTAAATTTATTTTACAAGCATATTATTTGAACAGTGTATTAACCCAGGTTATTCTTGCTAATGAGTTATCTAAGATAAAATATCAGGTTGAACCATCTGAAGTAGCGACTATCGCATTTTGACCTACAAAGGTGGCAATTATGTCATACACAAACAGATTCCATATACTTATTTGTCAGTTGAATTTTATAAAAGCAGAACAAATTCTCAGACTGGTTTCCTCTCTTTCTCACTTTTCTGGGATCTCCTTTATATCATCAAGGGGAATGGCTTTACTAAGTGTCCTTGTCATCAGGAGATTTCCTAGGCAGAGAAAAACTGGGTTTGTACAATCCACTTTCTAGGGAGAACTGAAAAAATATGACCTAAAAAAAATTTGCATTAAAATTAAAAATTTAAAATTTGCATTAAAATTAAAAATTTGCATTACAGGAGAAGACCTCTAGGTCAAGGCTTGACTAACCATCTCTAAACCCAGTCTATGGTAAGTGTTCTCATATCTTGTCATCTTCTTCAAATTAAGCCTCGCTCCTAGAATGGTTTTGAAATGGCTTTTTTTTTTTTTTTTTTTTTTGCATTACGCGGGCCTCTCACTGTTGTGGCCTCTCCCGTTGTGGAACACAGGCTCCGGACGCGCAGGCTCAGCGGCCATGGCTCACGAGCCCAGCCGCTCTGCGGCACGTGGGATCTTCCCGGACCGGGGCACGAACCCGCGTCCCCTGCATCGGCAGGCGGACTCTCAACCACTGCGCCACCAGGGAAGCCCTGAAATGGCTTTTACTTTGTTTGTTTTCTCTCTTATTTTTTTTAGAGTTTCTCTCCTTCCTTGACTTTTCTTAGCTTTGTACTCTATCCAACCTATCAAGTTTGGCTTCCTTCCCTTTGGTATGTTACCTTGTGCCCTGGAATTTTCCCTGCTATTGTCTGACAATTTCTATTATTTTCAATCCCTCTTTGAAATCTCTAAAATTCTAATTAAATCACGGTCATGCCATTGCTTAACCCTACTCAGCAACTTCCAATTACATTCTGAAGAGAGAGAGAGAGAGAGAGAGAGAGAGAGAGAGAGAGAGAGAGAATCCTTACTCTGCCGCCCGCAAGGACCTGTGTATGCATCTCCTTCCTCTCTCTTCACCTTCATCTGGTGCCATCCTTCCCACCTTCACACCCTGATAACAACATCCATCTTCTTTCCAGTTCTTGAAATCCTCAAACTTTCACCTGTCTTAGAGTTTTTGCACAAAGGGCATCCTCTGCCCACGGCTCTCTTCTTTACAGCTTGGCCAGCGCTTGGTCTTTCAGGCCTGGCCTTCAATGTCTCCACAGAGTTGACTACTCTAAGAATAATTCCTGACTTGTGGCCAGTTCCCTAAATAAAAGCTATTATATTTTTTATTTACAGTTTACTTGCTTATTTGTTTATTATCTTTCTATCCTACCCAACTTTAAGCTCCACAGAGAAGGGATCAAGTCTACTTCATTCATCACCCTATAATCCAGTTCTGAAATACTGCCTGGTTTCTTGACACTCGGTACGTGTTTGCTGAATTAATCAATGAGCATGGCCGCCTGGAAGCCTTCCTCAAGTTTACCCAATGTATGTAGTCCTCAACCACGCTTGGTCTCCTCTGCACTCATATTTGCTGTTTACTTATAATGTAATAATTCATTCTTCCCCATGCATTTTCAAAAGGGTTTTTGCATTGTCTTTTGACGAAGTCAGATTTTAAATTGCTGCTTGAACTTACCACACCACTTGCCCTCACTATGGGAGCCTTCAAGTCTGGAAAAACATTCTCCAAGTACCACTTGAAGCTTTTGCATTTTAGTTTCTTTCGAAGTTCCCGTTGCTGGGTGAGGTTTCCGACATCTAACCCTTGGTCTGTGAGGTGATCCCCATGGCCGTAGAAGAGCTCCTTGTACTCATCAAGCCAGACCTCAGCCACCCTCACCAAGTTCCGCTCCACTGTTTTCATCCGGTCTTTGGGGAAGGAATACGGATTGTCATTTCGGAATATGTGGCCCACTCGGGAACAGGGAATGATCTCAATTTCGCCACCACACATCCACACCTGGAACAATTGGATGACACACACCAATTATCTGGTGATTGTCCACAAATCATGGACAATTAGTGACAAGAAGCCAACCGGCAACTTTTTCCCCCTGTTGAAGTACTACTCTTCACTTCTGAAATCCTTTTCAACAGAAAATTAAACTCAACAGGTTTATTTAGTTTTGTATATTGCTGTGGACCATTTTAGGGTTATTAAAATATATATTTTCTCTTTTCCTATCCTGTATAAATCTTGTTTTTTTCCTAAAAAAATCCTAACAGAATCCCAATGTATGAAATATGTACCATGAGTTCCTGCTTTAGTCAGATCAAGGAAAGGAATATATATTTCCTTTTTTTTTCACTGTCCCCTTCTCACATCTTGGAATGATCTGTATGACTTGTGGCCACAACTGAAGACAATTCTTCCTGATCAAGAGCTCAAAGTAATACCCCTGTCACTATATACACCCCTCTCCATAGGAAAGCAGGCGCTTTGGATGTTCTCCACTATGGCTGCTGCCACCGCTTTCTCAGATATGAATCAATGGTTATATAAATATCCAGAGTTATCTGAGACGTCCTAAGATGCTGTACTATCGCCTGTTGGTGGCCTTCCCTAGTGGCTCTTTTTATCCTTCTGTCACTTGTGCTCTCCAAGATGGCCCGTTACTAAATAATTCCATTATTTCTAATATATTAGAAAAACACATGAGAGTAATTTTGTGTCGAGTATGCATCCCACAGCATTTACATTGAATGGCAGACAGTTATTTCCCCCACATTCAGATGCAGAAACCATGTTGTGAAATATGAGGGAACTCCAATAAATTTCATGAGAGTTATTGATTCTTCCAAATTCAATCTGGAATATGAAGACATTAATCCAGAGGCCTTAATATTTCTGTGAAATTTCCTCCCAGAGGTAGTAACACATCTGATTGTATTAGTAAAATGAAACTGTTTAAAAATGATAAACTCTTAATTGTAAAGAGAATTTGAGAAACACTTGGGTGATACCTTGAAAGAGAGCTCCATATTTTCTCCACCCCAAACGTCGAGCCCAGGATCGTATGTTCCCAGTTCAAAAAAGTAATTTTTATCAATAGAAAATAATCCACCTGCCATGACGGGGCATCTACAAAAAGAAAAGTTGGTTTTTTAATCTCGCATGTCATGGGAGCTCAACTTTTAGAGTGGGTTCCCTACTAGGAGGCATTTTAGAATATTTACCAAGTATGGGGAGGTCTTGAAAGAAGTCACACATAGCATCTAAGTGACAAATTCCCTGGTTTATGTGACAGAACTTGATTAGGGTCAGCGAAGATGGGGCCTGGAACTAGGATTCTTACTTGTCCTTTATGCCCTGACACAAATTCTCCAGAGATGTTATTTTTAATAACAGTTATTTAGTGCTGTTTAGGGAAGACCCGGCAGGCACTGCTGTAAGTGTTATATATGTATTAACTCAGACCTCACAAAAATCCTGTATGTAACACTAAGAAACTACAACCCAGAAAAGGTAACAAAGTTTCCTAAGGTCACAGACTGGTAGGCTGTACATCTGGGGTTCAAATTTGGGTGGTCTGGCTTGACTCTATGATTTCTCCCCCGCTATACTGCCTCAACTGTACACAAACTTTACTGACAGCTTGTTATGTGGCAAACACTTTTTAAAGCACTTTATATATAGTATTATCTGATTTAATTCTCAAAACAATCTGAGGTAGATACTTCTGTTTGTCTTAAAGTAAAAATGAGGAAACAGAGACTCAAAGAGGTTAAGAAATTTTTTAAAAGTCACCACTAGTACCTAGTAGAGTTCAGATTTAAACCCAAAGGGTCTGACTCCAGAGCCTTCACTGCTGTTATTGGTCATGGGGAACAGAAACTACATTTGAGTCAGCAGTTAGACAAGGCAGTCATCACTTCCCATGGTGGTCACCAAGGGCTCCCCCTGCTCTGCCTGAGGCTGGCTGAGTGCTCATCCTGCAGGTCTAGACTTTGGGGGAAGTGTTAGGAAGCTCCCACCACTTGGCTTCAGGTCTAAGCTGTGTTCTTCAATCCAGTTTCTCCAGCAATAAAGCCCCAATTATAATTCACATCCAGCTTCTGTGTCTATTTCTCAATTTATTCACAGAATTTTGCACCCTTCCCATAGAAAGTACAGGATTAGACTCAAAAAGAATTAGAATGATCTCTCTATTACTATTATTTACTCTTAATTTTTACTCATGTTGACTTTAATATTATGTGTGTTTATATAGCATTTATGCAGCACATTTAAGTGCCTTATATTTCTTAGTTTGCAAATTCCAGAGAACAAGAGTAGTGTTTGTGAATTTCCCTGGTTCAGGGCTGGACCCACTGAAAAGGTGAGTTTTTGTTGTGGGAAACTAACTTCTCAGGAAAACATTGTTTGCTTTTGGTCATTTATTGGCTAGAACTGTAATTCTTGGTGTTCTATAGACTGACAGCATATACTTGTTTTGTGGAATTGCTTCCTATGCCTTTATAAAAAAGATATATGACTCCTTCCTAATCTTAAGTTTCACACACTTACCTTATTATATCAGTTTCTTTAATTTTGTGTTTTGCAACAACGTCTGGAGGAATTGTTCTCCAACCAAAGTTCATTGGCCACACAAAGATGCCTCTTTGAAAGTTGTCCACTGTCATGTAACTAGTCCAGGAAAAAAAAACCAAAGTGCTACCTGAGATCATACACATACACTTAACCAACTCGACATCATGTCTTGTGCAAGTAAATGAAACAAGTGCCTACGCAGATGATTTTAGATCATCATGAACTTTTTAACAACGTTTCAATAAAATGTATGAGTATAATTTGCATCAGTGACTAACTGGCTGGATTGCTCACTTTTAACTTACACTTCTCTTTTAATAATGTTCCGGCCATTTTTGAGGAAAAAAAACCCACTTAGGAATATATATGTGTATGTGTACATATATATATGTATACATACAGATACCACAAAAAGAAAAACTAATCTTAAGGAAAATAAATATTTGGGGGTTCAGCTGAATAGAAAGAGGAAAGACCTGGATGATGAGTATTAGTATTTATTAGCATTAAGGGTTAAGAATTTGTGATAATCAAATAAACAATTGGATTGATCTGCTTTCATCTCAAGATATCTATCATGTATTTCCATTTATTTAAACAGATAAATTGTGTATTACTTAGATTTGCAAAAATGTACATATTAGGAGTATGACCAGTACTTTCTGCTGCTGGTTAAAACTCACTTAAGTATCTTGTGGAATATGACAATACCTCATATCCTTATCATTGATGACTTCAATTACTGGACAGGCTACTTTCTTTCTACTTAAATAAACTCTTTCCAGAAGAGGTTCCAACCAACCAACGTTACATTCCACGTGAGAATCTAAGAATGTCAACACGTCACCTACAGAGCCAGAAAAAGAACAATTATTTGAAAATGCAATACACTGAATGTGTGTACGTCACGTTCAAAGGTCCTGGGGACTGATCCAGAAATGTGGTTGTAAAGGCAGTAGTCTTTTCTTCTCACTGAATTTCTTCCTTGTCTCTCTAATTTCATTCCATAATGACATAAAAGAAATTTTGTTTCTAGCAGTCCCTTGGAGCAAGCATTATTTATGTTTGGAAAAAATTGATCAGCCACTTAGAATGCGGAGCCAAGGCTCTGAAGGGAATATTTAGTATTAAAGTTAGTTGCTTTTGTCTCTTCTAAGGAGGGTGGGTCCCATTAACTCTGGGGTAGAGGACTGGGACTTTGTTTTGCAGAAGACAAGGAAGAGTTTGAGATTCCAAGTTTGGCCTTAGGAATGATGAAGAGGACAAATTGCTCCACATTATAGGAGTGAAAAGGAATTAAAGTGGGGGAACTAGTAAGACTAGGAGGTAGTTTTAAAAGGCTTACGGAGGAGGGAATGGGGAGTTGTTTAATGGGTACAGAGTTTTAGTTTCATGAGATGAAAAGAGTGCTGGAGATTGGGTGCCCAACAGTGTGAATGTACTTCACAGTGAACTGTACATTTGAAGAATTGTCTGTCCTTGTTGAGCACAGACCCCCACTTATACTTAGGTGACCAACTTAGGATACTGCTGCTAGCACCAATTAGTGACGGAGATTGTGCTTAGAGTTCCTTGATGAATGTGGACCTGCTGCCCATTTAATTTTACAGAATGATTTATAAGTGATGGTGAGGAAATCACGTGTCTTCCCTGCAGCAGGAACAAGTTGTAGAAATTTACAGAAAGATTGTTGCTCTTCAGGAGACCTGAGAGTTGGCCAGAAGTTAGATGTCACTTGTTCTCCACACACTAAAAGTTAGCCAGAGAGTTACACTTTTGCCTTATTGTTTTGTAGAAGACTCTTTCAGACTTTCAGAGAGCCTGACATTTCTCTGAGACCAAATGTGGCTAACTCGACTTCTGTTTCTGCATGTCCTTGGATATCTGATCTCAACCTTGCCTGTGGCTTCTCTTCCCTCCTCTCTGAATCCTAAGGGGTAAGTCTTTAGGAAGCAGTAGCTGTCAAGGCCTGTCAGATTCTGGATTCAGAGGCTTACCTTTGATCTCTTTGTTTGGTCAGGCATTCTAGAGAAGATTTCTACACTGGTATCTTTGCTGATCTCTGATTATAGAGACTCTTCAAATCCACCGCAGGCTGCTGCCTATGCTCTACTTGTGAGGTCAAGGGAATGCCTGGGAGAGTTTGGGAGGACTCACTAGGCTGGCCAGCCCTGCTCAGTGCCATCCTTGAATGGTCCCTGAATTACATCCTTGACTAAATCTGGTACAGGACCACCTGAGTTCCCTTAAACTCTCCCCAGGGTTCAGGTGCATTTCAGGGCAGTTGGATTTATCTTTAGATGAGGCTGTTATTAACCCCATCAAACAGACATTTTTGCTTCTTTCCAAACTCAGACATCAGCCCTCCACTAATGCTGCTCAAAGTATGGGCCATAGACACTGCCATCTATAAGGAGATAGGGACAGAAATTGAGAACAAATGTTTTGAAACTTTATAGCAGTTTGCCAGAGTAATTGGTTAATTTATTGTCTATTTCATATACCTGTGTGTTATATATATACACACACACATATATATAATTATGTATATATCTATATGTGCGTATGTATATATAATTGTGTATATAGCTATTTTTTTCCCATTTCTTTTTTAGGTAATTCATTTTTATTATCATTTATAAAGGTGTCCACAAAAAATGGAAATGAAGAGAAGTCCTTCTGTGATAGTTTGGGAAGTCAGTCTCTGCCGCACAGTGGCAAGCAGTTAAGATGCACCTCGCTGAAGTTTTTCAGAGTTGTGCCCCCTTAGTGAGTCATTAAAACAATTTATTGAGATTGGCCAGAATCTAAAAAAAATAAATAAAACAGAAAAGCAGATATTAGAATCGTCATGCATTTCTTAACATGGGTCACGGTCAAAAGAGTTTGAAAGTTTCTAAACTAAGGCTGAGCTAATGTGTTCAAGGGTGTTAATGAATGGCTGAGAAACAAATTTACAATTTTACATTTGCATTTACTAAATTCAAAGAAATCATTTTATGGTGTAACTATAAGTTATTGAGAAGGTCAATGGCAATAACTTTGATCAAGTTCATTGCACCCCTTCTGAAGGTGGCCTCTCATACTGTCTAACAATTTGGGCTGTTCTGGAGATCATTACCAGCAGGCCTTGTGCTCCAGGCAGGGAGTGAGACAGTTTTTATAAGCAGCACAGTTTTGGTCCTGTATTCATCAGCTTTCTCTATATGGGTGTGTAATTTTCATCTCAAACTGAGATGGGCAAAATCAGAGCTCAGTTGCAATCCCAAACCTGTGCCTCTGGTCATAGCCCCACCATCCACCAACTTGTTCAGATTCCAATCCTAGGGGTTTTTTTGACTCCTCATATTAACACTCTCTTCACATCTTACCTGAAGGCAAGTCCTGCAGGCTCTGTGTCCACAGTAATTCTAAATCTGACCACTTCCTCTATCTGCCCTGGTACATTTCTGGTACCTGGACAACTACAGTAGCCTCCTAACTGGTCTCCCTACGTCCTCTCTGACTTCCCTAATGTCTATTCTCTACAAAATGGCCAGAATGAGCTTTTAAAATATAAGTCAGACAATTTTGTTCTCCTTTTTAATGTCCTTCATTGACTTCACATTATACCAAGAGTATCGCCTGCATTTCTTGAGTGACTCAGGAAACTTTACAGAAGACAGCCTTTGCCTTTCTCCCCCAGTGCATCTCTTACCACTCCCTCCATGGTCAGCACCCGTCAGCCATAATAAACTTCTTTCTTTAATTTGAATATGCAGAGCTTGTTTCTGCATTGAGACATTTGCATTTCTTGTTCATCACACAGATCTCAGCTCAAAAGTTATCCACTTGGACTATTTCTTGACTATTTTATTTTTGTATCATTTGTGGATAATGACTTTCCAAAGGAAATCAAATGGAGAATTTCATTAAATTTTTCCAAATGCAGTCCATAATTAAGAATCTTAGCTGTCACCACAATGCCCGTTTTGGTGTGATGTGCTTGTTGTCAATTTAAAACTTCCATTACAGAGAGAAGAAATTTGTTAGCAAACCAATGGTATAAGAAAAGTTCCAAATCTGGGGTCTAGTTGCAAGACAGTGAAACTCTGGTGAGCAGATAATTCGGCTTCAGACAATGCTTGAATCCAAGCTGGTGGAGGTCTGCAATGCTATGGCTTATAGGAGCAGAGTGGTGGCTAAATGTCTAGAAGCAACAAAATGTAGTAGAAACAAGTGTAGGTTCTAAAGCCAAGGTTTCTGGGTTCTAATCCTGGCTCTACCACTTACTAGCTGGGAGAACTTGTCATAACTTCAGTGTGCCTCCTTATTCTCATCTATAAGATGAGGGAAATGATTGTATCTACTTCATAGAGTTATTGTAAGGATTAAATCAATTAATATAGAAAGTTTGTAGAATGGTACCTAGTACATAAGGTCAACTATTATTATGGGGTACAAGTGCATCCAGAGAGGATGTGAAAATGAACCAAAATGTTTGATGCTATTTTTAGAATACTTATGGAGAGAAAAGATATACCTTCTCCCCCATTCACCCACTAATACCCACACACTAAAAAGAGGTGAGGAAAAGAAGGCATGTTACTCTTTGGGAAGAGAGGGCAATTGGGAGAGCAGACAAAAGTCAGGGGAGAGATAATTAATTCTGAAGTTCTCAAAACCGATGGGGTCAGGTCAAAAAGTCACAGGCTTAAAGGGGTGTCTAGTGGTCAAATTTGGGGTGATTTGAGCACACACACACAAATATGAATACTAATGCTGATAATATACACATTGACTTTTTCAAGGCATAAATCCATAGTGAAGTGGGCATAACAGGGAGTTAGGAGGAAGAGAAAGAGGGAGAGAGGGGAGAGAGAGGCAAAGAGAAAAAGAAAAAGAGAGATGTCTTCTTTACAAGTTGAATGCCAGCTCTAAAAGAAGAAAGAATGAGAGATTTAGAAAAACAGTTCTGCAGTCCTCAGTGTAATAATTGATTCAAGCAATGATCATCAATGGCTGCTAGATTATTGGATAAAATGTTGTGAGGGCAGACTTAGAGAATGAACTTATAGTCACCAGAGGGGGAAGGGTGGTGGGGAGGGATAGACTGGGAGTTTGGAATTGACATGTACACATTGTTAAACTTAAAATAAAACACCTTTCCATAAGAAATTTTAAAATATAAGAAAGAATGCTAGCAGTGAAAAAAAATGTTGTGAGGAAACAGAATACTCACATGGATCAAAGTCTCACCCACAAATTACTTCCTACTCTGAGGAGAACTCTAGCTGTCAACATCTTAGCCGAGTGCTTAAAATTATTATCACCAACACTGGGACGACCTGGCATCGTGTCTCTTGATTTGAAGCGATAAGAAGTTCACAATTCCCATCACCTATGTAATAGAATTCTATATGGTATTCATGAAAAACATCCTGTGAGATAACAGTGAGAACATTTCCGAACACGGTCAATTGCACGAAGTAAATGGCCTGTACTCTTCAAAAAAAAACAACTCAAGGGTAAGTAAGCAATGTGTGTGGACTTGTCTATTTTAGACTGAGACTAGGAAGACCAAGCAACCAAATGCAGTGCATGACACTGAATTTGATTTCTAATTTCAAAAGTGAGAAGCAGTTATTAAAAAATGGGGGAGCAATGAGGAAATTTGAAAAGATCATTTATTAGATGATATTTAGATGATGAAAGCCGTGCTAATGTAAGAGAATGTCTCTATTCTTCAGAGATGGCTACTGAGGTACTTAGAGATGTGGTGTCATGATGTCAAAGTTCAGAAAAAGAGTGTATGTATGTATGTGTCTGTGTATGTGTGTGATGAAGCACGTAAAACTTTGTGGCGTGAAATGATGGATATATGAGTGTTCACTGTATTATTATTTCAAATTTTCTGTATATTTGGGAAAAAAACTAAAATAAAAATGTAACCAAAACAAAATATTAGCAGCTTCTTACCTGTTGCGTTCTGTGCCCCTGCCAGCCTGGCTCTTATTAAGCCATGTCTCTCTTTGAGGTGAAGAATCCGAACTTTTGGAAACTGAGACATGTATTTATCCAAGTTATCTTTCAGGTAGTCTATATCAGGGAAAGGATAGACAAGGAAACACTTTAATTAATGAGATCTGGACAATACTAGAAGTGCCTCTTCAATATCAAATTCCCAAAACTATGACATTTTCTATAGTCACTAAACTTTATTCTTTGAACCATGATGTCATTTTCTTGGATGGATTTTTCTCTGGGTTCAATACTCTAAGCTCTCCATTTTCCCAAAACCCGAATCCGTCTTTTCAGTGTAGCCAAGTTACCGAGAGGAGGGCTTGCCTTTTCTGAGGACTTGTCAGGACAGGTACAAATTTACCTTGAAATAAATAAAGCTCAGGTTCCTGCACAAACTTTTCCCCTTGCTAAGGCCCCTTCTAAGACCTAGGGGAGAGTCTAAGCATTGTATGCAAACTGGAAATCTTGCAAAAGAAATATATTGTAACTGCAATTGGCTAAGACCACTGTCACTTCCTACTATGACACCCTCTCTATCACACCTCTGCTCTCTTGCTCTTTTGGGGGGTTTTGTGGGGTATATTTATGTAGCTTGCAGTTACTTCTATGTGCAATTAAGTTATTGACATATCCCAGGTAGGAATGGCTTCTAGGAATACTTCTGCTGGTCACTTTTCTACTAATTGTGAATTCTTTTTCTTAAAGAGGACCCCATAGAAGCTTTGGGTCCCACGAAATCCGAATAGGCCACTCCTAAAGGGACTATTCTCTGCTTGGTAACTAGATGCTATTTCTGTTTATGCTATCGAGGCCACTTCTTAAAATTTTCAACCAGTTTTCCTTAGGTATCTCCCTGCTCCTGGAGCTCAGTGTGACCCTAGTAGGTACTCTGAGGCTGAGGGAAATGGCTCCTGTCCTTGGGGTCATGACCAGGGCTAAGCTGCTCTATTAAGATAGTTGTCTCTTTGCTGCTTTCTAAAATTTTCTGAAGTGGGTTGCATTTTGGGAATTTGTAATGTGGTCTAGGACCTCTGGCAGTCATGGGACCATTTACATACACAATTGTTTTCACAGTCCAAAGGGAGAGATTCTTCACTGTAATAAACACAAAAGTAAAGACAGTGGTGGATTCTGCCTTTGAACTCTGTTGGAACCTCATTTTTCTTGTCCCTTTGGCAATTTGTCTTCTCAACACTTAGCTGAACATATAATAGGCTTGGCTCTTGAAGAAGAGAACAGAGGCCTTCCATTTCATTGTTTACTATAACTCTAGCTATTATCAGTAGGAAAGGCATCCCGTTAATTATGGAGTTTTTGCTTGTTAGATTCCATAAAAAGTTATTTATGCAATTGTAGAGAACATCTTATGGTCTCTGGAACTTCAAGGAGCTGTAGTTAGAAAATCACGTCTACATGGCAGAGAAGTCATAGCTAAAGGGAAGTCTGCAGTGGCTAGTTGAACAAGGCCCTGGATAGTTGAGCTGAATTTCTGTTACCCATAGACGTTTGGACTTAGGCCTCTAAGGCACAACATGAGAAAATGATTTGGCATTTGTAAAATGTTTATGCTTTATCAAATTACCCTGTAATTTTTGTACTTTCCATCCAAACTGCTATTGCCTCATATCAAAGTTTGATTTTCCAGGGGGTAGTTTTCTTACCTTTGGTGCTGAAGTCATCCACCAGTAGAATCTCCTTGATGAGGTGCGGAGGAGAGCGGTTGAGGACACTATGAACAGACCTCAGGAGAGTGGACCACACCTCATCCACAAAGCACATGATGACACTGGTGGTTGGGAGGTTATTGTGTACAAGTTGCTCTGCACACCTGGGCCATAACACAAGCAGAGCACAAAAGA
Organism: Lagenorhynchus albirostris; assembly: GCF_949774975.1. Lineage (NCBI taxonomy): Eukaryota > Metazoa > Chordata > Mammalia > Artiodactyla > Delphinidae > Lagenorhynchus > Lagenorhynchus albirostris. The sequence goes on from NC_083100.1 coordinate 73,907,193, forward strand.
TGTGCCAACAAGATCCACAAGGTGGTTTTAAAAGTCACAGAGTGCAATTGCGTGTAAATACACACACACTCACACCATCTATCCATCTATCTATCTATCTATCCATCCATCCTTCCATCATCTATTTATATCTTTATCTTTATATCTATCTATCCATAAGATGATTTTCTCATGTGCTTTTGTTGGGGAGAGTTATAAACAAAATAATAGAGCAGAGGAAGGATACCAAATGACAATTGTTGTTATAAGAGGCCTAGACATGCCAGACATGAGAATGGCCTGTGGAGGCATTACCCTGCAGTGGAAAGGATATAGGTTTTGCAGGTAGTTAAAACACTACTTTGAAGCCCACAGCCAATATTTCTCAGATATTTGTCTATTGATACTTTACTTAATCTCTCTGTGCCTCAGTTTCCTCATCTGTAAAGTGAGGTAATGGTTCTTACTGAAGAGAGGTTTACAGTTTAGTGAGAATGCACACTAGCACAGTTTCTGGGCACAGGAATTCACCAAATGGTAGCTATTGCTATCCTAATTAGGTTATATACCACAAGAGAACATGCCTATTCTCTTATTTAATGTTACTTAATTAACGTTAATTCAGCTAATGCTACCAAGTAGCTTATGATTGCCTTCCCAGTTGGCCTTCAGCCAAATGCCAAAGAAAATATTCTTTCCCACTGCATGTGAATGTATTTATGGATATAGATGATATGTATTCTATACTAATTAAACTCTTAAATAGCTAGCTTCTCTATCTATTTAAGGGGTCTTTGCTGAGACCCTCTCTGCTACAGGGTAGCCACAGTTGAAATAATTTTGCTGGCATGGAAGTGAGACAATGGCTACAGTGGGAGTTGGTATTCAGGTGGGTTGTAATTGGTCTTGGGACTTCTCCATGCCCTGAAGTGCATCGTGCCTCACTGCTGACATTCTCCCATCTCCCACCTGAGTAACTCTTCACAGGATGGAACCCAGGGGAACCTCACAAAGAGTGTTTGCCATATTTCTAACGCAGCTACTCTTAGTAATGTGATCATTAAATTACAATGATCATAAATAAATATTATCAGCCTTCTGCATTATTTCATTTTAAACCTCAGACTAACAGCATCTCTTCCCCTTTTTATAGAAGAATAATTGAAATCATGGGGAGTCTAGTCCATGATTATACTGTTAGTAAATGGCAGAGTTGGGACTCCAGCTCTGGTCCAGTTTGGCTCCAGAAATAACTATTCAGGAAATATTAGGTCCACAAGAATAAAAGCGGCTGGCTGTAGATGTGGCATTTTGTGGGAGCAGGTACTTCTGCCAGACAACATAACTACACTGTGCTTAGTCTGAAAATAAGAAATAGATGAGAGTAAAAGCCATAGAAAAAAACACATTAGAATGGCACTTCGCAGTTGGTAAAATACTATTATGTACATAGTTAACTTCAATCTTTATAACAACTACTTGAAATATATACTATTATACTCTTCTTCAAATAGAGCAGACTGAAGCTTAAGAAGTCAAATGAACTACCAAATGTAACATCCTTCACTGGAAAGAATGTATATGAGAATGTGAACAAATAGTTTAATCCAGATCTAGGTCATCAGAGAAAATGAGGTAAAAAGGAAAGTGGTAGAGGATTTTGAAGGTACTGGGGAAGTAGGGTTAAATATTCCATCTTGGGCTCTAAGTTGGGAAAGAGGAAGTAAAGCTAAGAGGAGTTTATTGGCCTGAGTGAAAGGAAGAGTATAGAAAACATCAGTGACCTCCTGTGACTCTCTCATCTCTAATTTTATAGTGTAAATGAATGGGAAATGCACATTTCACACATAAATATTCTTTACAACATTTGGTCCTGAAAAAAATAAATCAATTCTAAAAAGGAAGTATATGTAAGTCCATGCCACTCTCGCTACTAAATGTAAAATAGCTAGCTAGTGGGAAGCAGCCGCATAGCACACGGAGATCAGCTCGGTGCTTTGTGACCACCTAGAGGGGTGGAATAGGGAGGGTGGGAGGGAGACGCAAGAGGGGCTATGGGGATATATATATATGTATAGCTGATTCACTTTGTTATAAAGCAGAAACTAACGCACCATTGTAAAGCAATTATACTCCAATAAAGATGTTAAAAAAATAAAATAGAAAGGAAGGGTCAGCTGCACAAATTCTGCCTGAGCCATCTGAATCAGCAGGCCTTAGCTGTGAAGTCCTAGAGCTGCTTATTATTAAAATTAGGTCGACTTTAGAAACATCTAGTTACAAATGAAAATACATTGGGGAGAGTGAACTAAGCAGGCTAACTCATGTTATATAACAAGGAAGATGAATCTTCTCATCTTATAAAACAGTCGATTTTTTTGGCCTCTTTTAGAAGAAAGTTCTAAGTGGTAATGTGAGCCAGTCTGAAATTGGAGGTTGAAAGAATGCTCAGGGATTTGAGAGGTTTGGGGAAGGCACCTCCCTTCACCAAATACCTGCTCCTTCTTTCCTCCTTTCCTCTCCATTATCTGTTGTGATGCCTTAATTTCCCCATCAGGAGTCTATATAGGTAGATCAGGAAGGATTCCACTAGATCCAATGTGGATTTCTATCCCAGGAAATAGTACCTCTGCCAGTTATGGACAAATATATATTTTAGATGCATTTGAGGAATCACATTGAAGATGACCCTGTGGAAGATTATGCTCTACAGATCATACTGGTGCCTGGAAAAGGGGGTGGCATTAAAAGATGGGGAAGAGGGGCACAGAAGGATATGTGAGAGGTTTCAAATACAAAGTTTCGTAGTGTGTCTTGGTTTGGGTGGCTGAGATGCCAGGCTACTCTATCATTTATAGGTACCTGGTTTCCTGCATTACTAAACAGGTTAAACATGTTTCCAGGTGTATAGAAAACCCAGCATGCTTGTTTTGTTCAAAGGCACAATGGGTCAGAGAGGAAAGACTTTCAGCCTTATTAACTCTTGCATCATTCTTACACACGGACTGTCATCTACTTCCCATAGGTGGTGAAACTGTTTCAAGTTATCCTACATTGACCCAGCTAAAGCAAATTTCCTTTCCTCCAGTTTGCCTATTGGAAACCTTTCTGCCATATTGGAGGGAGGAGTTGCAGCTCAAGTCAAGTCTAAGTTAAATGCAAGATATTTCTGAGTGTGCAATCTTTTTTGAGGTTAAGAATTCATATTTGTATTGTATATGCCCAGTCATCACACAAGTGAGGTACTTAGAGTCTACAGGCCTTGTGCTATACTTTAAAATTAACCCAACCTGTAACCTGTATGTTTGGGGGAAGTCTAGACTGAGATTACTGTAGTCTGTCCAGGTACTAAAAATAAAGGGGGATTCTAACGTGGGGCTCCACTGTCCTGCACAAAGTGGGTCCACTACTGTGTGGGAGAGAAACACTCTGGACTTGAGGAAGATGACTAAATACTGAGACCTTTCTGATACTTATTGGCTGCATGCCTATGGGCAAGTCACGTAACTTTTCAGAACCTCAGTTTCCTCGCTGTTAGGATGAAGATTACAACGCCTTCATCACCGAATGTCTGTAAAGATTTGATGAGATGATGGAGATAAAAATATTTCTGTAAGTTCCATGGTAAAAAAACCCGTGCAAGGTCCTGTGATTATGCAAAAGCACATGCACCCATCTTGACTGCACGCACTGCCCTTTTCCCAGGCCGTCCTTTAATCCAAATCTATCAAGGGCTCATCATTTACCAAGAGACTCAGGAAGTGATGCATTTTGCCTTCTTGGCTTGTACGTGCTGAAGGCTCAGCCACTAACCTGATTTGTATGTAGCCTATCGAATAAAGAAGGTTTTAAATCAGACGACTGAGGAAATGATAATATTCCCTCATGTCTATGAATTTTTCATTTTTATTCCAAAACAGTCAAAATGGACTATGTGGGTCAAGTCTCAGTGTTCACAGGTTTGAACAGAAGGTCGAGGAGAATATTTTCTCAGCTTCTATTTGCAATTCAACTACTGCCTCAGTGTGAGCCTTCAGGGGCCTTTCCTCTCCAAGCTCTGGTATCTTTGGGAGGATCAGAAAGAGAATAGAGCATCTAGATGAGGAGCTCTGTCCAGAATTATATTCTTTTCTGCAAGACCTTAGAATTACTGAAGCTTCTTTTCCTCTCACTGATAAGAGGGTATAGTGATATAAAATTTTTACTTTTATGTTTTGTTCTTTCTAGGGTAGACTAGCCCTGACATTTAGTCAGAATTGCCTGACTACTAAGTTAGAAGTTTTCAGTCACACTCAGCACCCGTACTCCAAAGGCTGAAGCTGTGTTTCCTGAGGTAACTGCCTACCCATCAAAGCTACTGGACTCGGGCTTAGAAATATAAGCCACCAGCATCAATATTCACCAGTTCAACAATAGTCTATTTTGAGCAGGCAGCTGTCAGAGTGAGGTAGGGATGGGAGGGAGAAGAGCAGGAGGTGGGGGCTTCCCTGGTGGCGCAGTGGTTAAGAATCCGCCTGCCAATGCAGGGGACACGGGTTCGAGCCCTGGTCCGGGAAAACCCCACATGCCGTGGAGCAACGAAGCCAGTGTGCCACAACTACTGAGCCCACGTGCCTAGAGCCCGTGCTCCGCAACTAGAGAAGCCACAGCAATAAGCCCGTGCACCGCAATGAAGAGCAGCCCCCACTCACCGCAACTAGAGAAAGCCCGCGAGCAGCAATGAAGACCCAACGCAGCCAAAAATAAACAAATAAAAATAATAAATGAAATTAAAAAAAAGAAAAAGAGCAGGAGGTGGTGTGATGTGGCAGAGATAGTTCTGGGTGGAGGTTAGGGCACCTTTCAGGTAGTTCTGTCTCTCCTGGGGTCTGTGACCTTGGACAAGTCACTTCCTTCCTCAGACTTCTCTGTAACGCAGGGGACAGGATTAGAGTTCTCCTGAAGCTTCACCTAGTATTAACTTTCGGTGAGGCTCTATGTAATTTTAGCCTCATAAGTGCTTCCCTCTGGGTCATGAGAGCCAGAGCAAAGGTAATTTAAAGTGTTGTTTTGGGCTTTAAATCTTTGGACATTTTCTCTCTGGTCCTTAAAAGCACCTTAACAAGGTCCTGCGTGATCTGGACTCTGCTTACTTCTATGGTCTCATTTCTACCCTCCCTGCTCTCCCCAACCCTATGTCAGATTTCCCTCAGTTTCTCAATGGATTATTCTTTTTACCCCCTTTCCCATGTCTCTAACTCCCTCCCCCTTCAGGTTTCAGATGAAACACTTCTGCCCTCTCTCAGGCCAGGCTCAGCCTTTCTCTTCCTTGTCCCAGTAGTTTACTCTGCTTCCGAAGAACGTTTTCATGTGTTTGCCTTGAAGGCAGGACCCATGCTCAGATGTTAGATTGCAGAGTAGGCAGGCACTCAGAGATATTTGTCCACTGCTGAGCTGTGGTTGTTGGGCAATTTTATAGAGTCACCTTTGCTTAGTGCTGTATAGAAAATGATTTCCTGTAAATTTTCTCCCTGACAAGGTACCTGACGTGCAAGACTAAATCCCCTCGTATACCTCTGACCCTATCCCCCTCCCTGCAGCTACCCACCCCAAGTATAAGGAAGAGAGATGTTTTACTTTCTGCTAAAGTCATATGATTATAAGGAAACAAAAGAAAGAGGAGCTGTATCCTATGGAAAGAGCACTAGAATTAGAAGTCAGAAAATTTTCTTGCTGGGACAGCAGACCTATCAGTTAATCTCTTAGAGCCTCACTTTTCTCATCTGTAAATCATATGAGAGATAGTATGTCTTTCATAGTATTGTGTGAGGATTGTTTAGAATAAAAAACCTCCACACACATATAAAATCTACACACACACACACACACACAATCACTGCCTGCAACATAAATAAGGACCTTTTTGGTGAGGCTCAGCAAGGGGCAGATCCCCTTTATTCAGAGAGACTTGGCAAACCCAGGAGAGGTAGAGGTGTCGATGGTCACTATAAGGGCAGAGCAGGTGGGGTGGGGAGAGAGCCAGCCTGGTGTAGTTGAATCATTGCCGAGTGAAGAAAAATCAGAAGACTGAGGGTTGGATTCCAACCCTACCATTCATGAGCTGTGAGTCCCTGGGCAAGTTACCTGTCCCTGTGCTTTTTTCCTCATCTGTAGCACTTTATCAATCTGGCATGGCTGTTGTGAGGATCAAACACGATGACGTACATGGAGAATGGAAGGTCCCAGCTGCCCAGCTCGTGACAGGCAGTGAGCAAACAGGCGTGGAATGAAATGAACGGCCACCAACTGCATTGCCTGCCGTAATCTGAAACCTCAGCTTCCTCTCTAAGTCTCAGCTTCTCTACAGGTGAAGCTGGGACAGCGACAGTACCTGCCTTGAAGAATAATTTTAAGGAACAAATGAGAAGGCAGGTCATAAAGGCCTTTTAAAATACTGTACTCAAGTTTCTCTGCACTGACCCTTCTCACACATACCCGTACACCAGCGTTTTAGAAGTGGGGCCAGTTTAGAAGATGTTTTAGTTTCGAATAATATAGATTTGTTTTAAACATGGAGGAGACTCTAAAAAGCTCCCTTTATTCTGAAAGCAAACAACAAAACAGAGCTTCTAAACAAACATTGCTCTTTTTCCCCCATTTTCTGAACCTTGAGCAAAAAAATGTTCCCTTCTTGAGAGGCTCTGCTCTGAATGGGTCACCCAGGACAGCCCAACAAGGAGTTATTTTCTGGGACAAGAGTACTCGAGGCTGTATCACCATAAGAATTTGATAAATAATTTTATGATGGTTAAACTGGGCCCTGGATGAGGTGTGTAAAAAAGAAGTGTACACAGGTTCGAATTTCTACATTCACTAATTCCTCTCTCACATAAATATTTCTAGGTCTCTGGCGGTATTTAGATGACAAAGTCACGGATTTGCTTTAACATTTCTCAGTTTTACATTAATTAGGAACTGTTTTCTTCTCTTCGAATCAGTAGCAGAAGTGTGTTTTATATCCTCTGGTCATCTCTCTCCTTATCATTCCCCTAGTTGTGGGGAGAGTGTGATAAGTAAAAATGTCAAAAGCTCTGTAGTCATCTTTTGGCCACATTTAACCTTTGTCTTGTTATGGTCTAGCCTGCACCCTTTAAACAAAGTTTGCTTTATATTTCCAGCTTCCTGATACAACTTTTTAGTGAAACAGCACACTGTGCTCTAACACACACGAACACACTAATGTGCATATACACATACACACACCCAATTCAAAAGCAACATTGCTTTGTGTACACTCATGGAAGAGAAGGCAGGAAATAACCCTTTTAAATCCATCTTGTGAGATTTATTTTTTCCCCTGCCCTTGTTCGGTTTCTCAGGGAGGTCTCAGAGCTTTTCCAGTCAATTTTAGATAATGTTTTTCTATCACTATTAGTCACAAAAGTTATCTCATTTCACCAATTAAAATACTAATCTTATGTAAAACTAAGGACATTGAACTTCATATAACAGTAAAGTTTCTCTTTTCTCTCAGCCTGATACACACATCTAGAAGCACGAAGTTTGGAAGGCTATGTGGTCAGTTTACTTTCAGTAATTCATTAGTTGTGGTTTTTGACCTCACTAGGATTGGGAGAGTAGGGGAGAGGTGGAAATTTAGGTTCTATAAAGGTTTTTCTTTCCCCTCAGTAAATTGGGCTGGTTTGTGGCAAATGCACTGTGCTATCTTTTGCTTTTCATATGTGCCAAACGAAAACTCTCTTTAGCTGCGTAGGAAGGAATCAAATCATTGGTTGACAGTCCCAGCTCTGGGCTAAGAGAACAGGCCCATTCTAGTTGCTTTATTGAGGGGCTTGCCAGAGTACTGTAGGAAAAGCAAAGCATTAAAATAAACAATTGGCTAACATCGTGATGACACAGCAGTGCTAGAAGAGCATTCTGTAATTCTTACTGTCCTCTAAAAAACTAAATATTGGCAGCAAACATGTCTTTGAGTCATTTTTCTCTAAATACAGATTCAGGAAGTGCACTCTTAAAATAAGTTCATTTTTGGAGTTACATCTTCACTCTAGCTGCAGGCCACAGGACAGACTTCTCTAAGTAGAATTGCTCTGCATTTCCAGTAGATAGGAAATGTTTTACCAAAGCCTGTGTGTATGTATTGATTATTGCTGGCTAAAACAAACTTCAATAATTAATAGTAAGCACTGCAAGGATTAGCTTTTTATAAAGAAAGGGTTAAATATGGAAACTTGAAATAACCGTCAAAACAGTATTTTATCTGAAGCATATTTTATAGGCAAAAATTCTAAGCAAAATGAAATTGTATTTTATTTACTGGCATAAAACGTTCTCATAAATAAGATAAGGAGATTTTCAACCATTGAAAGTCAAAACATTAAAATGACAAACCAAACAACAACAAAAATATGAATTAATGAATGAACATGAATTAATTAATAGACAATAGTGTTAGAATAGGATGTATTTACCTTAAACGAGACACCAACATATTCCATATATTCAAAATGAAAAATTAGGAAGTCATTATTAATTTGTAAAATGACTTCTTGCAAGCCTAATTTGAATAGTTATCTATCATTTAGTTTTTTAAAAATAGTATCAGTATTCAAAAATCATTTCAGAGAATCTTATCTTTAAAACCATATTGTGTAAACTTGTATCTTTTGAGTCCACAGCACTGTGCTCAGTGCTAAATGGATACAAAATAAAGTAAAAGACAGAGTTTCCTTCTTAAGCTTAGAATTTCACTGAGAAGTTGAAACAGATTCTCAAGGCCACGGTTAGTGAAGGGCACACAGCAAGGAGTGTTTCAGTAACCAGGAGAGTGCATTAATGGTCATTGGAATTTAGAGGTCACAGCCAAATCATGGTCTAGATGGAGGTAAGATACAATTAGATTTTGAGCAATGTCAGGTTCTAGGATGTTCTAGGATGTTCTAGGATGAGCAATGTCAGGTTCTAAGATGTTCTAGGAGAAATGGTGACGACTGTGAAAGGTGAGGATGGGGGGAAGCCGTGGGAAGGGACCAGTTAAGAAAAATATCAGTGGATGGTAACAAACGTGATGAGTAGAGAAAGATAATAAGACTATCCTTATGCTGAAGGCCCACATTAGAGAGCATGTCACATGCAGCAAGCGATAGCCACACAGCAAGGGTCAGAAATCAGGGTGGCACTGAAAAGGACAGTGAGAATAATGCTAATGACAGAAAGGAGTTTTTGTGCTTTTGGAAAAGGCCAGGACTATATCTCAACATCTCAGAAATGGTTCTTTGGGACTCAGGAGAAAAGGAGAGAAGAGCAGTTTTGGAAAAGAGAGTCTGATTTTAGAACAAGAGCAAGTGAAGTTGTCCTGGGAATGCTGCTTCTCTCTTCTCCTTCTCAATGTCAACCTCATCCTAGCATATCGGTTAAATCATCATCCTTAAGAACTATTAACTACTTATTATCTTTACTGAGGGGACCTAAATTTAAACAAACATACTAGCAAATCTATGGTTTTTATCCTTGTTTTGGTTCAATGTATATTCAATAGCCAGTTATGATACGTCAGTTATACTGTGTTAATCAATCCATAACATGGATTTGGGGGGAATGAAAGAAGCAGTAAGGGAGATATTTCCCAGAACTCTTAAAATTTAAAGGTTCCAGTGGGTTGCTACCATAGCTAATTTTAAGGCCAGTCCTTCGGCATTCTAATAGATTCTTTCTCTCTCCCTTTCTTTCTCTCTCCCTTTCTTTCTTCCTTTCTTTCTTTCTTTCTTTCTTTCTTTCTTTCTTTCTTTCTTTCTTTCTTTCTTTCTTTCTTTCTTTCTTCCTTCCTTCCTTCCTTTCTTTTTCTTTCTTTCTTTCATTCTTTTTTCTTTCTTTCTTTCTCTTTCTTTCTTTTTCTTTTTGCCTCTCTCTCTCACATGTGCTTGCACACACACACACACAAACACACACACACATTCTTATTATATTCTATAACAATTTCCCCCATGCTGACTTTTAAAATTTATTATCTCAAAAAATCTTATTGTGTGTTTTCTTACAAGCATCTCATACACCTTTTGAGCAAAGCTGAAAAAAATAAAATCAAAGTAAGAGAACTTTAAATCATGCCAACCTGATGAATCAAATGTTTTTCATGTGTATTTTCTTCCAAACTTTATCCATATGAATACATAATTTGCACATACTTAGAGTGTTTGGGTAAAAGAAAAGAAAAATAATTTATTCTCTTTCCCGTAAGAATGGCCCAAAAGGGGTTCTGTACACAGGATTCCTGCTGGCTTAAGACTGTCACCTCCATCCTGTCGGAAGAGTAGAGCATCAGGTAGGCACCTTGCCAAGAGCACCTATATTTAGCCAAGGTGGGTTGTGTGATAAGAGGGAGGGGCCTGGCCACATGCTGTCTGACTCATCCTCTCAAGCACACGTGTCACTCACTTTCTCCTACTGTTGGGACAGCCTCCTTCAGAAGACAAAGCCTGACCATGACTTCCCTGGGCAGCAACACTTAATTTCCACAGACCAAATTTCAGAAACGAACAAGCACTGGGAGCTACTGAGCCTTCAATAAATCACATGGACGCTAACATCATTATTACTTGCTTTTGGCCCTCACACAATTGTCCTTTCTCTGGTTTGGAAGTGCAGCCTGGGCTTCTGTGCAGTGTCTGATTTTTCTCCAAGCTCCGTAGCAGTCTGCCAGGCCACAGAAGGGATGTTAAAATAAAGCTACTCTCCTACTTCATTCTCTGGTGCTTTGTGTTCAAAGTTGGCATGTATAGTATATGGCCATATAGTATATACTATACAGGATATGTATAGTAATATGCTGTACATAGTATGGCATATATAGTATATGCCCTATACTGGCATATTTGGATGTACCATACATAGTGTATATGTGTAGTAATATAGTGATATATCATAAATGTATGTGATATATGATATACAGGATTTCAGATCAGAGCTGGTGCAGCATAATTTTTGGGATCATTTTGGTAGTAAGTAGTAAGATATGGGCGATCAACAGCACAACATAATTTTGAGCATGGATTTTAATAATTTCTCTATAATTGCTAGCTCTATGACCGCAGACAATATAACTTCCCAGGGCCTCAGTTTCTTCATCTTTACTTTGGGTATATGTGTGTTCTCCTCAAGGTTGTGAGTTTCACCAGGGTGAGGAACATGAATGGCAGAGTGCTTGGCCTAAGCAGGTGATTAGCGCACGGCCAATAGCCATCTGCCAATGGATAAGAGCTGAAAATGGCTAACATCCCAATGAAGAGGCCCTTCTCACCAATATGAATACAGGCACATCTATATCTTCCTTCCTCTTAGTAACACTGAATACCTAGATCACAGAGAAGGGTTGTTTCCCTTTTTTTTGTTTTTACAGAAGCCAAACGAGGGCATTCTTTACAGACCACATGTGCTAAATCTGAATCTTGATATTCCCTAATTCCACCTTCTCGGCAAACATTGTTTGGCTCAGGAATTGCATATCAAGGCACACATGGAGTTGTATTATCAATGAATGGGTAGTGAACATATGGCTATGAGGTACCCTCACTTATGAGTGGGCCAAAAAGAGCCAGAAACCGAATATATTTGAATCAGATTAAATATTTGTGATCTACTTTCTAGTTAAAGGAATATAATTTTTTTAAAACTGGTTTATGAAGGCTCACTGGGCACCTTCAGAGCTGTGCTGTCTTGGAAGACTGAAGTAATTCCTGAGTGCCCTTACTTGTTGATTTGAACGCATAATACCTGCTGCCTCCTTTGCAGAGCTCTTGTGAAATTCATGTGATTTGTGTGCAGTTGCTTCATAAATGGTGAAACTCTAGAAATATAAAATATTATATTCTTGTATGTCCTGTGGGTGTTTGCTACTTATTGGCTGATTGACTTTTTCCAAAATTATTATTCCTGTATCACTGAACTCCTGAACTATCTACCATTCTCATCTATAAAGGATATTAAATTCTAAGGAGTAAGTCACTTCTTCACTTATGGTGATCATGACTCATGATTAGGCAGAATTCTGCTGGCTAAGACATGATTCCAGAGAGGCCTAGAAGGCTCCTTCTCTGTGCTCCTTTCCCAAATATACTCCTGACAAACTTGCTAATAATAAAAAATTCTGAAATTGAGAATTCACTTCATTGTCACTGTTTTAACGGAATTACATTTTCAGCTCTACCATTCATATACACCTTATTAGGAACTGAGCTCCCCTAATCATTTTAATAGGTTTTCAGTACAGAAAAGGGAACAGAACATGAGCTAATAGGGATGAGGGCCAAAGTCCCAGAGAAATAAATGTATAAAGAGAGTGCAATGGGTATGCTGATATCGGAATTTTTCTGTGTGGATGGTAGACTATTTGAACTGTGCCTAATGATTATTGTTGCTCTAATTCTCTAGGTGACCAAAAATCACACAGAATTATCTAGAAATAAGTCTAGGAAAGAGAAGAAAAATGGATCTTACCCAGAAGGTCTTGTGTCTTCAATGGCTCTGTCCACTGGGATCAAATCACTGAGGTAGACATTGAAATTTCCTTCTTTCCATCTTCTTTCTACCTCCTTCTCCTTTCCATGGGGAACAACTACCGGACGTCCAAACTGACCTGGAGCTTTCGGGTCCCTTGGAGAAAGTGTCACATCAATTCTTAACACACGGTGCATTCCACCATCTTCAGGCAAACGAGCTTTTCTGTGACTTTGGTTGAGTTGTGCAGGCTGGGTTTTGGCAGTTAAGTTGATTCTTGCTGGCCCCAGCCCACCAGCTAAGGCTTGATTGGTTTGAGACACTGCTGCTCCCTGGAGAGCAAGAGAAGAGAAAGATGCCTCCCTGCTCTTCCTGGCAACGTGTTCCTCTTGGCTTTTGCGCAGTACCGTAGGAAATATAGTTTTGGTTTTGGAATTGGGGACCTCTTTGGTGTCTGTCTTTAGCCCCGCCTCCTTGGTTATAATCACAACATGGCTTTCAGACAAATTGAGTTTCTTCCCATCAGCCACTTTGGCTCCATCAACCTTTGGCAAGCCTCCCAACTGTGTCTCATTAATAGATTGCTTCTTTAAGCGGCTTGAATTGGCAATGAACTTGGAAAAGGGAAGGTTCTTATTGGCTTTGTGTTTATTTGCATTTAGTTCTTTGCTCTGAGTCTCAGTTTTATTTAAGGCTATGGCTTCCCTGGGTTTTGGCACTGGTGGGCTGGCAGGGTAGGTCCTTTCATTTGCTACTGCCTGGAATTGCTGCTTTGATCTGTCAATATTAAGATGGATGGTCACATTTGGGTTCCTCTCAGCTGCTTGTTTTGATGTTTCACTGCTGAGACTAAGACTCTTCAGGCCCTCCTGGTTTATACCAACAGGTCCTGTGTGTACAGATATTTTGTCCAGTGGAGTTCCCCTTGCTGCTGTGAACAGGGTTTTCTCAGCCCCCTGGGCTGTCTTTTGCTTTGGCGTCACGTGCGAGGAAACTTCAGGTCTGACGTCTCGCCCCTCTGTCTTCCGCTTGGTAAAAGTCACTGGGGGGGTCAGCAGATATGCAGGATGCCACAAAGGTGCAACCTTGCCCCTTCCGGGGACATTCTGCACTTTTCTTTCCTTCTGGGCTTGGTCCAAATCATCCTCAACCTTGAGCTTACTCTTTTCCGTCTTTCTAAAGTTCTCTTTGCCCCATACGCCCTTCCCGTGTCCCTTCGAGGGGAGCTTCATCTCTTTCACGCTGCTGTCAAGGCTCTTCCCCAGGTATGGCTGAACTCTGAACCCTATCCTCTCCCTCCGGATGATGTCTTCCTTCAGGACCCGAGTGTTGATCTCACTGAATGAGAGGCGGAGAGCTGCCATGTCAAAGAGCAGCCAGATGACAGAAGCTACAAATATAAATGCCAGGACTCGCCCACTTCCTCGGAAAAACTTTCGGATCTTGTTCATGGTACAAAGGCTTCCCTCGCAGCCTGCCCTCCCTCTGAGCCTGCTTACCTTGAGGGGAGAGGGAGCTGACGTAGTAGCAATAGCAGCAGCAGCAGCAGCAGCAGCAAAGTTGCCAGAAAGCGGCCCCCTCCCCTGAACAGAGCAGGAAGCAGCAGTCCAAAGGGAGAGCTCAGCTCCTACCGCTTGTCAGTCTCTGCCTGCGTGGCATTTCACAGCAGAGCATCCGTGCCTGCTTGGCTGGCCCCTGGCTAAGCCCTGCTAAACATTGCCCTTTGGTCACCCTGGGAGCGGTCGATTCCAGCCACCAGACAGGTCAACAGATCACTCGCCTCGTCTCCATGAGCCCATGTCCACCTTCCTACAAACCCAAGAAAAGGTGGGGTCTTGGCTGCGCCTTCTCTCCTCGCAGTTCTCCGTCTGCACGCTGTAACTCAACACCACTTCTCAGAAGGAAAACATTTCAAGCCATTACCCAGAAAACTTCATTCAGCTCTCACCTTCCGTGTTATGTGAGAGTGTGTGTGTTTTCAGGGCAATTAAAGAAAACTGTCTAACTTGGAGGGCATGTGTTCCTGGTTTGTAACCCCACCTACCCCATTCCTGCTTATTAACCCTGTTGTACCCAGGTCTCCAAGAGATGTGCCCCAGCAATTCATCAGCGAACTTAATGTTCCAACTTGGAGAGGTAACAGCTTATAGAAGGGGCTGAGCATAACCTCAATACCAAAGGTGGGTGTTTGATTATTCAGAAGCCTTCTTGGGCGGGGGCGGTGGGCATCAAAATCTTTGTTTGTAAGTCAACTTTTTGTTTTAAATGAGTCCCTCTATTTTTATTATTAGATTCAGTGGACATAAACTTAATTTGTCATATTGCTGTAAAAGTTTCTAAACCCTTACTCTTGGTTTGGATACTTGTCCCAGATGTAACAACAACTTGCAGAGTGAACCAGAACTTGGACCAGACTCTGAGTGGCACTGGTAGACTGGTAGGACACTGGTTCCGACAGCTTTGTGATGGTAGAATCACACTGAAGAAATCCTCCCAAATTCTGATTAATTGATGGAGGGGGGAAGGGGCAAAGATGACCATTGGTCTGCATTGTGTTTTTAGAAGCTTCCCAGGTCTTTCTAATGTACAGCCAAAGTTGAGAAACACCGGTCTAGAATAAAATGCCTCCCCATTATTTTTTGGGTGTTGGACCACTGCGCACAATTTTTGTGAAATTTTCCCCCAGACAGAGTAAAACCTAATAAAAACTATACATTCCCAGAACAACTGAATCAGAATCTGCATTTTTATAAATTTAATTCTTATTTTATATTGGAGTACAGTTGATTTACAATGTTGTGTTAGTTTCAGGTGTTACAGCAAAGTGATTCAGTTATACACACACATGTATCCATTCTTTTTCAAGAATCTGCATTTTAACCTCACCTGCTATAAACATTGTCCCTAAAGTTTGAGAAGCACAGCCCAGGAGCACGGTTCTCCGAGGAGCTCTGAGTGATCTGCAGACAGTGATGCCACTTATTTCTCCAGTGTTAGGAAGGGTATAGCATCCCCGCTTTGAGATAAACTTAGGCTCCCAAAGACTTGGGAAGGGAAGAAGGGAAGATTCTGAATAGTTTATACTTATGCATTGCCTTCCACAACATTTTAACTTTAAGTTTGTACTTTACCCCATGGGAGGGAACCCAGATAAGTGCAGCTATGGTAACATGTTTCTTAAATCTCTGATTCTCCTTTTTATTCCATGCCTGCTCACTCCAGTTTGGAATATCCACATGGATGGCAGCACTGGTGGCTCAGCTGTTTCCTCCATGCACCCCTGCCCTCCATTTGTCCATCCTTCCAATATTTGCTGAGTCTGTCCCATTGCTCAGGCCCTGTGTTGGGTGTTGAAAGATATTGAGTAAAAAGGACATAGTTCTTGTCTTTGAGATCTCACAGTCTATTGGTGGACACAGACAGGTAGGCACATATACAATACACAGTAAGTAATATGAGAGAACCATATCCTGGATTCTTTGGGAATGATTTTTGGAGAAGCTATCTTTAGACTTGAGGGATGGACAAGAGCATAATTATCTCTGCTCATACTGTGGTCAGAGAAGGGAAGTATTAGTTGGATGGTGAAAGGCAGATAAATTAGCAAGAACATAGAAGTGAAGAGAGAGTATAGTACTATGGGAAGCACACATTTCTGAGAACCAGCATGATTGGAAACTCAGGCATGTGTGTGTGTGTGTGTGTGTGTGTGTGTGTGTGTGTGTGTGTGTACCCCATATGCCCCAAACTGTTTGCTAAGCTCTTTCCATTGAGTATCTCATTCGATCTTGACAACAATCCAATGGTGACAAACGCATGGTGAAGAAGCACCTCCAAAGGCTCTTCCCAGCCTTTTCCACATCTTTTTCCCGGTTAGTCTATGAGAATCTGTAGGGATGACAAAAGTTGGTTATAAGCAGCTCTACAGACTCAATACTATGGATCTTCAGAAAATCAGTAACGATCTCTACTGGTGGTCCCCACCAGCTCTGTATTTCTCCTCTTTTTTTCCCTCTTAGCTGGGTTTCCATGATGTTCAGAGCAATGAAAAAGTATGGATAAAAAAGAATAGAAAACAAAGAGATTTAGAAATTTTACCTTTAATAGCAGTCAGTACACACATTATTCAACAGATGACCTTTCGTATAGATACGTGATGCTGCTTTTTGGTTTAGTTTCCATATTACTAGCAGAAAACTAAATATATAGGTGGGTTGGCTGTTTAAGGTACTTCTGGCTGTCATCCCACATGGTAGACTTAGCTGGTCAAATTCCTCAAGAATCTGCACATACTTAGTTGGAGTGGGTATCATTCTAAAGAACTAGGGCTATGAAGTGGTCCTTGGGAGGCTTTTGGAGGGGTTTTTCTAATTCATTTTGACACTTGTGTAGTAAAAAATTAAAAATATATTTTTAGTTTCTTCTTCTGTAAAAGAGGTGTATTAGTAAGAGGACCTGTCGTTAAACTCTACATGGTTGATGTCAGGATTATCATGTTAATAGCTACCATTTATTGAGAATTTACTGAGTGCCTCACACTGGATTCTCCTAGATTAAATCATGAACTGTTTAGCAGGACAGCTTTGTATATAGTTAGAGTGAAATCTGTGTTCCTTTGTTCTGCTTCCAAGGTGACTATCTCTGAATCATGCTCCTTGATAATCGGTAGGAGTTCAATAAACATTTTTTAAAATTTCTATTCTCCAATTTCCCCAGCCAGAATGCAGAATATTAGAAGTACTGGTTCCAGTTCCCTGGCTTTGTGTCTAAAGTAACTCTCTCAGAATATTTGACTGGTTTTTTTTTTTTGACTATGTAAGTATATTCTGAGTAACTAATACCTATTTTCTTTTATAATATGTACTCAGTTGCTTACCCTTAATTATAAAAGATATAAAAGGAAAATATATTTAAACATATATTCTTTAGAGAATAATGAGGATCTACAGATGCATCACTGAATTTGAATGTAGATTTAAATTTGGAGATTCCAATTAAAGACAATATGGGATGAGGATATTATTCACTTAGGAAATTTGAATGGGAAAATCAAGTAACTATTAAATATCATTTTGCTTTTGTATTTTAATATGATCATTTTTTCCTTCAAAATTCTTTTTTTGTTTGTTTTTGAGAAAAAGAGAAATCGTATGCAAGAAGATAACACTGTCCTGTGAACACAATTCACAAAAAAAGAGAGAAAGTCGAAAATCATAATTTAAAGGCTGGAGTTTTTATAAAGTCCATAGGTACCATAAATATAAAAATGATAATTTGACTCCAGTTTAACTGGTTCTTCCAGTGAAGATGGATGAATACAATTTCTGGCAGTTTTGGTGTATGTATCCTTTTTTATAAGATTTAGAAGCTGGTTAAGAAACAGCCTCACTAACGCCCAGAGAATGAGGACTGCTGTGATCTTCCCTCCGACATTTGTCCTTGAAAATTTTTCCCATATTAGTGGTGGTAAGTCATAATCCATTAAGCCTGAGTTTGAAGAAAGCAAGACCTCTACCGTTGAAAGATAATACACTGTGCTTAGACCTCAGGTTTCATTGATTTTTTAAAAATTAATTTTTACTGGAGTATAGTTGCTTTACAACATTGTCTTCATTTCTACTGTGCAGCAAAGTGAGTCAGCTATATGTATGGATATATCCCCTCTTTTTTGGATTTCCTTCCCATTTAGGTCACCACAGAGCACTGAGTAGATTTCCCTGAGCTATGCTGTAGGTTCTCATTAGTTATCTGTCTTATAAATAATATCAGTAGTGTGTATATGTGAATCCAAATCTCCCAATTTCACCCCACCCCCACTTCTCCCCCCCTCGGTGTCCATACATTTGTTCTCTACATTTGTGTCTCTATTTCTGTTTTGTGAAGAGTGGAGCCAAGCCAGCATCTGTGCTTTTTAGGTCCCTGGACAATTTAATTGTTTTAATATTTTATTTTGATTAAGAAAAATTTAATAAATTTAAAATAAAACAGGGACTTCCCTGGTGGTCCAGTGGTTAAGCATCCGCCTTCCAATGTAGGGGATGTGGGTTCGATCTCTGGTTGGGGGAACTAAGATCCCACATGCCGCAGGGCAACTAAGCCCGTGTGCCACAACTACTGAGCCTGCACACTCTAGAGCCCATGCACCACAACTAGAGAGCCTTCATACTCAACGCACTGCAACTAGAGAGAAACCAACGCACTGCAACGAAGATCCCACGTGCCACAACTAAGAACCGACACAGCCAAATAAATAAGTAAATAAATAAATAGATATTTTAAAATTATTTAAAAATTAAAAATAAAATAAAACATTAACTGAGCATCCACCTTGGGAAAAGAACTGAGCTAGTTATCAGAAGGAAAAAAATGCCTTAAGGGACAGGTTGTCAATGAGCCCGAGACTTTTAACTCAAATACTAAATTAACAGAGCCATTGGTATTGGTTAATTATAAATTTGGAGAAAAAGGTAAAATAGCTCAGGGTGACTCTGATTAAGGCTTTACTAATTCAGAAAGAAAAGGTAGGAAGAACAATGACAGTTTGGAAGAAAAGAGAAGTTCAGATTTAAACATGTTGTGTTTGAAATATATGTGGAATACATAAACATGTATATATTGAGCATATATTTGAGTACCAACCGTGTACTAGCCTCTGGGAAAACAAAGAAGCTGAAGCTCACAGTTTAATGTAGTTGTTTTCAACTTTTTGTGCATCAAAAATCTTAAGGGGAGGGACTGTTAAAATATAGATTCTCATGTTCTTCCCTCAGTAATTCTGAGGTTGGATACAGGATCTGGGAATCTAGATTTTTAACTAGAATATCAGATGATTCTGATATAGGTGGACCAAGACCCACACTTTGAGGTTCATTGGTTCAGTGGCAGAGGCAAAATATTAATATAAAAATGGGAAAAGTGAGTGAAACAAGCAACTAACCTAAGAAGGAAGAAAAATAAGTCCTGACAAGAAGACAAGTTTAGTGTTTCAGTCTCTTACCATTCCAGGTTGGACAAGGATGGGAGTAGCCATTAGTATAGCCTGCAATTTTCTAAGAAATCAGGTCCCTAGCTCTCTGGTCCTAAGAAGGACCTGCAGTCCTGTCAGTGGGTCTCAGCAGGGCAATGTGGAATTTATGATTTGTGTTGTGTTGCTTCAGGCTGTCTGGGAGAGCAGACTTCTCTAATTTTGATTACCACTTATACATTAATTGCATGTTTTCTTGTTTAAAGTCTGACTGTCACTAGATTTTAGGTTCCAGGAAAGCAAAGACTGCATTTCTTTTTTTTTTTTTTTTTTTTTTTTTGCAGTACGCGGGTTGTGGCCTCTCCCGTTGCGGAGCACAGGCTCCGGACGCGCAGGCTCAACAGCCATGGCTCACGGGCCCAGCTGCTCCGCGGCATGTGGGATCTTCCCGGACCGGGGCACGAACCCATGTCCCCTGCATCCGCAGGCGGACTCTCAACCACTGCGCCACCAGGGAAGCCCTGCGTTTCTTTTATTCACCACTATATCCTTAGAGCCTAGTACTCAATCAATACTACTTTTCCCAATGTTCTGGGCACCAAGAATACAACAGTGACTAAACCAGAGAAGTTCCATCGTCTTGTAGTTCATACATAACGAAATAAAGAGACAAAAATGTGTAACTTTAGGTAGTCATGTGTGCTAGAAAGAGAATGAAAGGAAATAGGGAAAGAAAAGTGGGAATATAAATCAGGGAAACCTCTTTAAAGAGGTAACATCTGAGAAGAAACTTGAATAGAGTAAGGGAGTAAGCCATGAGAAAATCTGGGGGAAGAGATTCCAGATGGTAAGAACAGAAAAATCAAGATGTGACATTGGAAACAAGCCTGGCATTTTGGAGAGGGGTAAGAATGTGAGTGTAGCTGGAGTAGAATGAGTGAGAAGGAGAGTGGGAAGAGATGAAGAGGTAGGCAGGCTCCAGATTTCGTAGCTCATTTATTGTATATATGATTCAATTAGTTGAAAGAGTGGGCTAACACTCATAGCATTACCTATATTAACTCAAGTAATCTTTACTTAAAATCAACTTCGTGAATTAGGTGCTAAGATCTCCATTCTACAGGTAAGAAAACTGAGGCACAGTGAAGTTAAGTAGCCTGTCAAAGGTCACACAGCCAGCCAAGCAGTGGTGGGTTCAGGATATAAACCCAGGCCGGCTGGATCCTATACATCAGTGTTTCTCAATCTCTTTCTCATTATCAGATCTTACTCCCTGAGAGAAAAATTAAATTAAAACTCTCCCTAAAGTGAGAGAATTTAAATACTGAGAAATAATACTTTGTCAAGTAGAGTTAAGCTTTGGAGGGCCAGAAACCATTGTAATATTTTAGAATGTTTTTGCCCCCTAAGAATCCATTTTTGCCCCCTTGAGGGTGATATCACTTCATTGAGAAAAATGCATATACCACACTATAATAGCTCTCATAAAAACATAATTTTGTAATAAAATTTTCTTATAAATAAATGAATATTTTTATAAATAAATTACATCTCTCTTATAAATAAATGCTTTTATTGTATAAGTTTCTTACAAACAGGGAAATAAAAGGGATAATTCGGTAGCTTGATGAGACTGCCTGTTACTTGCAGATGGATTAGACCTGAAGGCTTTAGAAGACTCAGGCATAGGGGAGGTAAGATTGAAGATAAAGAGTGGATAAAGCCTTATCAGATTAAAGTGACGTCCCAGAGGAGACAGGAAATAAGCTTAAGAACACAGGTGGATTATTTAATTCATTTTAGAAACAACTAGGGGCATGTTTCATTTTGAAATTGTACCTGTTCCAGGGCAGGTAAGGATGAGTGGAGATGGAAGGAAAGAAAGTTCAGGGAGTTTGTGCTCGAGGGCTTCTGATTATTTTCCATAAGCACGAGGCAGACGGTGAAGAGTTGGGAGTGGGTGGGTAGGCGGTCGAGGCACGTGCTAAAGGTTGGAATCAGTTGCTATGAAGAGAAGGAAGAGCTGCCAACTCAGAACAGGAGCAAGGACTGTCAGAGAGCTTTGAGCCCTGAGCCCCCAGGAGCCCTAGGTACCCCACTGAGGCCACCTCTGCCACATTCCAGGTGCCACACCAGTGATGCCCTCAGAACATGTCCTGCCTCTTCCTCTTCTTCTTCTTATCTGTCCCACCCTGGAACCATTCTGCTTTCTCTGTGACCTCCATTTTAACAAAGAGGAGAGAAGGGCGAGGAGAGAAGGGGTAGAGAAAGAAGAGTCGTGGGAGGGGCAGACAGTAGGCACAATGGAGGGCCCTTGAGGGCATTTTCATGTGCTGTGAAGAAGTAGGATGAAGTGAAAGCCTTGAAGAAGGGCTAAATGCTGCTTCATATCTCCCCCCTCCAGCACCACCTCCAACTCAATTACTGCCCCCAGGAGCAAGATCAAAATAACCTTCTGTGGGATGAAAGGATGACAATGACTTTGGATCCATTTACGTTATCATAACCTGGAAACAACCCTTGCATTTGAGGTCTGCTAAAGTACTGAACCGTGAAACTCAAATCACAATGTGAGATAGGAAAGCGATTTGAACTCAGGGCCCTTTGGACATTTTCCTGGATATCAAAGAAGGATTTTTTTCCTGCTTTCTGAAGATAAGGTAGAAAATGGACAAGGGATGAACTAACCAGAAACGGTGGAAGAAATACTTAATTGGAAATGAAATTAAGAGAGGAAAAGACAAATGGATTTAGATTAATGTCATGCTTACAGTTATCACAGGATATGAATTTTGTTTACATGATCAAATATCTTCAGAGCTACTCAGCTCCTCTGATGTACGATTCTAAGTGGTTTCCTTACCCTTAGAAGCTGAGGGTTAACTAACTATTCAAGCCTGGGCACGTAGGAGACAGGAGCATGCAGGCATCCACTCATGATTGAACTAAGGAAAGTAAATATAACCCCAAAGTCCCCACCTTATTTCCAGAGGGATGAAATAAGCCGGGAAATAAGATGAACTCTCCTCATGAACTTGGACTGGATGGGAGCCATGCGAAAAGAAACACTTGAGAGAAAAGGAAAGATGAGCAATGTGTATATTTTACATGTGTGCACACATATGTGTCTGCATATTTATATGCAAACACACAAACTCCATGTGCGGTTTACGCTTGTGTGTACATATTCATATTTATACACATATGTATGTACAGAGTTCACAGAGCACTCCCAAACAAATACACACCAGATGTGCTGATTCTGAGCTCTCCAAGGAAAAGATTACTATGGAGAAGAAAATGAAACAGGGCTTTTGAGGACATCGGTCATCCTACCACGTGTACTGATACTTGGAGGGCATATTCTATGTTTTGCATATGTTTATTTTGGGTTAGAGGAGACTCAGGACAACATAATAACTGCTTCATAATTTTGGAGAGATGTCATGTGGAAGAAGGATTTAACCATTCCATATGGTTCCAGAGGGTAGAAATGAGGCCGAGGCGTAGCAGATTTCTGTTTTAAATGAGAACGACTTTCTAACAATTAGTACTACACAAAAGAGACATGTCTTCCTTCTAAAAGTAGATAATGATCTGCCTACTCTTGGAAATGACATGTGGCAGAGGCTGCGTGGCCATCTGTCACAGAAGTTGTAGGGGGCATTCTTCCATTATGGTGAGGGTTTGCACTATCGTTATGTGCTGGGCCATCTCCATTCTGAAATTCAGTGGTTCTAAAATGCATAAAGACATTTTAAGGGAAGTCAAGTCATATATGGTTTTGGTTTTCTGACTGCTTTTATTTTATTCAGTGACTTATGAGCAGCTCACTCCTATCTCAATAAGTACTAGACATAACAATTTCTTCTGTCTTCTGTTTGATTTCTGTTTTCCCCTACTTCTTTTCCTCACCTTTAATTTTTGCATTTTCTATTCTCTTTTCCTTGTCTTTTCTTCATCCTGCCTGCACCCTCTAGATGTAAGAGATGGAGGGAAGGCAATGTTCATTGAGACAGTAATATGAAGAAGAAAGTGTTTAACTCGGTTAACATTTTCTTTTCTCTGAAGGGAAAATCCTGGCTGTGTGATTACGTGAATATGTGTATGTATACTAGAGTGTCTGTGTGTGTCTGTGTGTGTGTAGACCTTCAGTGAAATGTGGTATTGCCTGGAGAAAAGGCTTATAGTATTTTTAACATAGAGGATTCCTCTCCCAAGTGGATGTTTGGAAAAGCTGGGGATTGGGAACCACTTTTGATTGTCACAATACCTGGGGGCTGTTACTGACACTGAATGGGAGGAGAGAAAGAATGCAGAATATCCTACACTGTGTGGGACACTCCCATCCAATCAAGGATTATGCCATCCCAGATGACAATAGAGCCCCATTGAGGTATACGAAGTGAAGGCTTTGGAGACAGACTATCTAGGTTGCCCTCTTTAGCTCTGTGATCCTGGACAGGTACTTTAAACTCTCTGGATTTTTGTTTCCTCATCTGCAGTATGGAGGGTAATAAGAGTACCACCTCACAGTGTTGTTGTGAAGATCAAATGAATTAAGGAGTCAAGTGCTTAGAGGAGAACAGACGCTAAAACACACTCAACAAGTGTCAGCTATGATTTTGATTTTTCTGAAATGGGTAGGAATCGGCTATTTGGATTCATCGTACATGTTGAGTGTATGAGAGTTTCTATATGCTTTCACCAGGCTTTAGGGAACTAAAACATAATGAACCAATACTTACAAAAGTGTGACCTATGGACCCTTTGAAGTTATGAACTGCTGTGACATCACCATGGACATATGTGAAGTGAGCCTTGACAAGATAACATCAGTCTGCTTTTCTTTCTCCGCCTTGCACATATGCAAATATGTCCCCAACCATTTCCCTAATACACACACACAGCGTTATATTTAATAAAATATAAAAATTCATTTAAAGTTCTAGGAGTCTTTTTTTTTTTTTTTTTTTAGTTCTAGGAGTCTTTGACAAAATTCAACACCCATTTATGATAAAAACTCTCCAGAAAGTAGGCATAGAGGGAACCTACTTCAACATAATAAAGGCCATGTATGACAAACCCACAGCCAACATCATTCGCAATGGTGAAAAACTGAAACCATTTCCTCTAAGATCAGGAACAAGACAAGGTTGCCCACTCTCACCGCTATTATTCAATATAATTTTGGAAGTTTTAGCCACAGCAATCTGAGAAGAAAAAGAAATAAAAGGAATCCAAATGAGAAAAGAAGAAGTAAAACTGTCACTGTTTGCAGATGACATGATACTATACATAGAGAATCCTAAAGATGCTACCAGAAAACTACTAGAGCTAATCAAAGAATTTGGTAAAGTAGCAGGGTACAAAATTAATGTACAGAAATCTCTTGCATTCCTATACACTAATGATGAAAAATCTGAAAGAGAAATTAAGGAAACACTCCCATTTACTACTGCAACAAAAAGAATAAAATACCGAGGAACAAATACCTAGGTCTTTTGTCTCCTCTACCTAAGGAGACAAAAGACCTGTATGCAGAAAACTATAAGACACTGATGAAAGAAATTAAAGATGACACAAACAGATGGAGAGATATACCATGTTCTTGGAATGGAAGAATCAGCATTGTGAAAATGACTATACTACCCAAAGCGATCTACAGATTGAATGCAATCCCTATCGAGCTACCAATGGCATTTTTCAGAGAACTAGAACAAAAAATTTCACAATTTGTATGGAAACACAAAAGACTCCGAATAGCCAAAGCAATCTTGAGAAAGAAAAGCGGAGCTGGAGGAATCAGGCTCCCTGACTTCAGACTGTACTACAAAGCTACAGTAATCAAGACAGTATGGTACTGGCACAAAAATAGAAATAGAGATCAATCGTACAGGATAGAAAGCCCAGAGATAAACCCACGCACATATGGTCACCTTATCTTTGATAAAGGAGGCAAGAATATACAGTGGAGAACAGAGCCTCTTCAATAAGTAGTGCTGGGAAAACGGGACAGCTACATGTAAAAGAATGAAATTAGAACAATCCCTAACACCATATACAAAAATAAACTAAAAATGGATTAAAGACCTAAATGTAAGGCCAGACACTATAAAGCTCTTAGAGGAAAACATAGGCAGAACACTCTCTGACATAAATCACAGATCCTTTTTGACCCACCTCCTAGAGAAGTGGAAATAAAAACAAAAATAAACAAATGGGACCTAAGGAAACCTAAAAGCTTCTGCACAGCAAAGGAAAACACACACAAAGAAAAGTTCTAGGGGTCTTGTCCCTATGTATTTGCTCAATAAGTGGATACAAAAAATACATTTACAGTATGCAGGGACTATGGAATTTTGGAAATTTTTTTTCTTTAATTCCTATGCTTGAAAAGGTTGTGATTCATACAACAGACCATTCTTAATCTTGCACCAATACTGAAGGTTATTTATTTTTTTTTTTAATTAATTTTTTTTTTTTTTGGCAGTACACGGGCCTCTCACGGCCGTGGCCTCTCCCGTTGTGAAGCACAGGCTCCGGACACGCAGGCTCAGCGGCCACGGCTCACGGGCCCAGCCACTCCGCGGCATGTGGGATCTTCCCGGACTGGGGTACGAACCCGTGTCCCCTGCATTGGAAGGCGGACTCTCAACCACTGCACCACCAGGGAAGCCCCTGAAAGTTATTTTATATTTTGAAAGACTGACTCAGAAGGTATTTCAAGATTTGACTAATCCCAAGGTTATAATCATGGACTTTAATGATAATTCTGTGAAAAGCCAGTTTTATAAGTTCCATTTGATTAAGCGGAATCTGTTAAAACATTGTAGTGCCATAAAAATTGTTTTTAGAAACAAGTCCCAGAGGTTAATTTGATTACTTTTCATTTTTAATTTATATTATGAAGACAGAGTCAGAGTCTTTATAGTAGTGTGTCCTTTGGTACGATGAACAATATTTTCAATTTAGTTTGTCCCGTCTGTTTACAATGATTTTGTCCCATCCCTTTCCCACTTTGGCTCATTTGCAAGGAAACACAAGTATGTATGACAGTATATGGACTGAACGATATAATTCCCCCATGATATGACTAGTGTATTTTTCAATGAATATATATTGAGAAGTGTTCAACCTTTTCCTGCCTTTCATGGATGCATTTGTTCATCAACCTCTGACACATGGAAACTGCATGTGCTGGGTGCCACAAATTCCATGGAGAAGATGAAGACATTTTATAGTTTGCTAAAACATGTATACTCACCCATTTTTCACTATTTGTTAGAAGGATTAAATAACTTCATACAAGTCAAGTGCTCAGAAAAGCACAAATAAAACACCTTCAGCTAGTGTCAGCTACGATTTCGATTTTTCTGAAAAGGCTGGGAATGAGCTATTTGGATTCACCTTACATGTTGAGTATATGAGAATTTCGGTATGATTTAACCAGTTTTTAGGGAACTAGTACATGATGAATCCATACTCAATAAATTCCATGGAGACGGAGATATAATTTATTAAAATAGGAGAACATCACATACCACTCTGGTGCAAGATCTTGATAGTGCAGGAGGCTGTGCACATGTGCGGCAGAGAGTATATGGGAACTCTCTGTACTTCCCCTCATTTTTCTTTCTTTCTTTTTTTTTTGTAGAAATGAAGTTGCCCTAAAAAGTAAAGTCTAGGGCTTCCCTGGTGGCGCAGTGGTTGAGAGTCCGCCTGCCGATGCAGGGGACGCGGGTTCGTGCCCCGGTCCGGGAAGATCCCACATGCCGTGAAGCGGCTGGGCCCTTGAGCCATGGCCGCTGAGCCTGCGCGTCCGGAGCCTGTGCTCCAAAACGGGAGAGGCCACAACAGTGAAAGGCCCGCATACCGTACCACAAAAAAAAAAAAAAGTAAAGTCTATTAAGTGCTTAAGAAATACTATTAGGATTAAGATTGGGATCTAAAATAATAATAATAATGTTTGAGTAATTCAGGGTCCATAAAACCAAAATTTAAAATTATTTCTTTTCTCTCGTGTATGCCTCAACCCCCAACTCCACTGGGGGTAGGGGCAGTTACTAGAATTTGATTTTATGAGGAATTTCATTCACTGAATTGTATCTTTCTGCCTCTGAGGAAGCACAGCCTGGAAAGAAAAGCCAACAAGCAGTCAAATTCACGGCTGTATGACTGGGATACTCGGGGTATTGCTGGTTTGTCTGAAGTGCTTCTGGTTCACTGGTTTATACGGCCATAATCTGGGTATCATCTGCACTACTTTCTTTTGTCTTTACTGTTCTGTTTGCTTGTGCTTTTGTGTACCAAAGGTTTAATTACATTAAAATATGCATACTCACCCATCATTCATTTTTTAGTAAAGAAAATCATTGAATAGAGAACGATGAGTACAAAAAGAAGTTCTTTATGGGGAGACGGGCTGGCATAGTAAAGAGCAGACAGACAGAGTCTCAGCTCCACCATTCCTTGTGATGTGACTGAGGCACCCCAGTATCCTCAGTGAACTTCAGTTTCCTCATGTGCAAGCTGTGGGTTTTAATGCTCATTTGTTAGTGCTGTTGTGAGAACTGGATACAAGGAGGGTAAAAAATACCTAGCTCTGCGTCTGGCACATAGTAGTTACTTATTAAATGCTAAGGTAGCAAGTAATGGCAGTTAATGTTTTTTGTTGAAATTTTTAATAAATAAGTCTTGCTAAAGTATTGTCATTTGTTTTCAATCATGACACTATAAAGTAGTACCTGCAGCAGTAACAACAACAGCAACAAAAATGATTGGAGAGTAGGTCCAATAATTTGCTATATAGTAAGTAGGCAGTAGCCTATAGTCCCCAGACAATGTTGGCCACAGACATTAAGGACAAGATACAAGAATACTATCCCACATGACTGAAATGTACACAAAACTCCTTAGTGTGCATGAAATTAGCATGTACTTTAAAGTTTCTAAGAGGTAATCCATATTAGACTGTAATTTGGATATGGGCAACCAATGAGCTTTAGGTGTGTGCATATGTGTATATATACATGCATCTTAATGTATAATCAGTAGAAGCCAGATGAAACTGTAACAAAAATAAATGATAAAACAGGACATGATGAATTTATCAACTATTCATTCTACAAATGTTATGTTATAGGTAGTGTGTTATGTGCTAGGAGTGAGGATTGGGAAACTTCTAAGACACTGTCCTTAAAATCAAGTTTCTTAGGCCAAAACCCCAGCATTTTTAACACAGGTAAATGATAAATGCTGCAGCTAATAGATATCCACAGAAGAATCTGGTTAGTTTGGAAATATCAGCAGAAATAACTTTAAGGATAAGTAATAAAGATTGAATAACAGCTATCAAGAATGTCAAGGGGATTAGGTAATTCCAGTCTGAAGGAACAGTGTGTACAAAGGCACAGAGACTTGAGAGCATGTGGCATATGTAGTAGGTTAGGAAAAATTCAGGAAATAAGCCTAGAGAGGTAAGCAGGGACCAGATCATGACATTGTTTATGAATACCAAAAAGTGTAAGAAAAGACCGAACAATCAGCAGTAGCAGGGAGAAATTTCTCAGTTGCCCCTGTAGCTTAGTGAGCTGAACTCTTGAGGGCCCTGCACCACTTGGGTTTTTATCACAAGTTCTCTTTTGCAGGTTCTTTTTTCCCTGTCCGGGCTCTGCTTCCCCAGGGAACCCCGCACACGGTGGTCACACTGATGCTACAGAGCATTTTTGTGCCTCGTGTGGAGCACAAACTTCTTAGAAGTGATGTTTTTGGTAGAAGGAAAGAGGAGATTGTAATAAAATCGTGTAACGTGGTAAAAAAAAAAAAAAAGGAATCTGTTACAAGAACCACAGCCTTTTCTGCAAAATCATTCTAGTGCCTCCCCACCTGCTGAACTGTGTTCCTGCTTTGCTAGCTAGCTTGCTTTTCCCATCTGCTTCATTCATTTCAGAATTAAGAGCCCTTAATGATGTCTTCCTATGTCTTAAGACTTTCCCCCTATGATTTCTCATTTAAAACAGTTCTTGAGGGATTGGGTCCCACATGCTGGATTTCTCCCATCTGTCAACCTCTGACAACTCCCAACCCAAATTGTCCTGTATACCTTAGTGCCTAATTCGATCATCTGACCAATTAATGGCTTATCGTGGCTCAACAGTTTGGCCTTCCCCAAGAAGAGTGTTATCGTGTTTAATGTCTTCACCTTTATACTGCCACTGCCTCACCTCTCTTCCCTACATCCAATTTATGTACTTTGGCAATATTTTACATATATTTGTAAATCATTTTTAATAAAACTTATTTTTAGCAGTTTTAGGTTCACAGCAAAATTGAGAGGAAGGTACAAAGATTTCCTATATAGGCTCTTCCCCCACACGTGTATGACCTCCCCCATTATCAACACCTCCCATCCAAGTGGTATGTTTACTACAAATGATGAACCTACACTGACACATCATAACCGCTCAAAGCCCATAGTTTACATTACAGTTCACTGTTAGTGTTGTATATCTCATGAGTTTGGACAGATGTATAATGATACGTATCCACCACTGTGGTATCATATAGGGTATATTCACTGTCCTAAAAATCTTCTGATTATTCATCTGATTATTATTCATCTGATTATTCATCTTTTTTCCCATCCAACCGCTGGCAACCACTGATCTTTTTAGTGTCTCCATAGTTTTGCCTTTTCCAGACTGTCATGTAACTGGAATAGTACACTACGTAGCCTTTCAGATCGGCTTCTTTCACTTAGTAATAAGCATTTAAAGTTCTTCCATCTCTTTTCATGGACTGATAGCTCTTTGTTTTTAGTGCTGAATAATATTCCATTGTCTGAAGGTACAAGAGTTGATTTTTCTACTCACCTACTGAAGTACATCTTGGTCACTTCCAAGTTTTGGCAATTATAAATACAGCTGCTCTAATCACCGGTGTGAAGGTTTTCCTGTGGATGTAAATCATTTTCAAACTTTTGCTTATTTTTTTGAAAAAAGACCATTGAAATAAATCAAGAATGGGGGAAAAAACAATACCTTTACTTTCAAAGGATCCTTTAATGTTAAAACCTAACTTAGGCCTCCATGAGTGGAATGGCGTACAGCAGGCTGACCTCAGTGACATTTCGAGAAGGTCTTTGGCCTCTTCTTAAATCACTCAGCCCAAGGAGGTCACAGATTTTGCTACATCAAGGAATTTCCTTACTAAAATTTAATGGTCTGACTCTTCAGTTTCAGAGCTTGCTATAAATTTTAGTGCTCTACTTAAAAGAATTATGAATCACAATTGCACTGGACAAATCAGCAATCCTTACTGCAGTCTGCCAATGTTCCAATATGTCTACAGCAGCAACTATAATTACTGAACTCTTGACTTTGTCACTGTTCAAACTCTTTTTCCTGTCGGATGTAGCATTTACTATCTTGACCATGACTGCATATATCCTCACCAGGCAAAGTTAGGGGCAACACATAGCATGATGCTGTCAGGCACCCCTAATTCATTCTTTGAGAATGGTGCCCTTGAAGGCGTGTGATACTCCAGCTTTGCACAGTGTCTAAGTACAATATTTATCAAGCCTTTGGCTTGACTCTAACTCTATCTTCCTTAACCTGTGCTTTTCACTGTCTCCTTATACACCCTATTCAGCTCAATGTTCTCTCTGACAAACCACAATAACCTTCTCCATATTAACTAGAATAAAACGAGATCTTCTTGTTCTTGACTTAAGGCCAGTCTCAGCACTGAGTTCCAGGGGGTTGAGTTGGGTGGGGGGAGAGTGCTGTGACTATTTGTGCTTTGATAATTTTGTCTGATTACATGCTTTCACTTTTAGCAAAAGTAAATTTTACATGTTGATTAAAAGTTACCTGTATTACTTTTAGTCTTTTGAAGACAGTGACCCTCCTTGCAGTCAGACAAGTTATACACAGACATTTATACAGACAGTTTATCAGCATAACAGCCAAAGACCATAAGCCCTCCAAACTGAGAAAATTGGTCTCCCCTTGTCCTCTTTGGGTTCCCTGAAATATTGGGTCACCATTTTGATTTCTTGTCAATCATTAGCTGGAGGAGCTTCTTGGTCATACAGAATAATTTGTCATATTCTGCTGTTGTCAACACTTTGAAGAGCCTCTCAACACTTAAATTAAAAACTCCTTATCTTTGGGTGTTGAAAATATTCATGTTATTTTAAAGTTGGAGTAGTATGGACTTGACTAATCAATTTATCCATATAGAGGTGACTATTTTCTCAAGGGAGGACATGCTGTTCAAATAGTCAGGAATATGTGTGTATTTGTACAGGAGTTCAGCCTACACTGCTTACAGTGGGAACGTTTGGTCAGGCTAACAGAAATCATTTTCATGGTTCAGGCTGAGAACACAAAGTTTAAAAGTATAAAGTGTTGTCTTGGGGACTCCTTGTGAGAAACTATGAATGACCAGCTATCCAATGAGCTGTGTTAAATAACAGACTTCATTTTTTCCAAAAAAAACTCCCTCTACCTTCTTCCACCTCTTTCAAAAATGATAACTTTCTAAAGTAAAAAACAGTGACATAATAACTAGTTGCTATTGGAAATTTAATTTAGAGATCTGTTTATAACTGGCAGAAATATGCATTTTTTCCTCTCTTTTCTTTTTAAAAAGAGCTTCTTATTTCATTTTACTATAGAACTAGCTACTTTATTTACTATCAGAATATTCCAGATGTTGTACTGCACAGAGTTTTAAGCCTCTAGTCCTTGTGTATTGCACCACTCAAAAAGAGAAGAATTTTAGAGCAGGAGAACGTTTTATGATCCTCAGGTATCTGGAGAAACTTCCTTCCTTTTCCTCTTTTTCCATTTATTCATCCACAATGTCCATCTGCCTGGTATGGTGCTAAATGCTTGGGATATCAAAATTGAATACGTTTTTGTCCCAGCTATCCAGAAGTTCTCTACTAGAGGGGTAATATCCACTAGTCTATCTTCCAGGTTACTTATGTGTTCTTCTGAATCATCTAATTTGTTGTTGATTCCCTCTAGTGTATTTTTCATTTCAGTTATTGTATTCTTCAGCTCAGATTCATTCTTTTTTATAGCTGAAGTTCTTGTGTTTCTCTGGTATTCTGCTGAGTTTGGTGAGCATCCTTATGACTATTGTTTTAAACTCTTTTCTGGGTAAATTCCTTATGTTCACTTCATTAGGGTTTTTCTCTGGAGTTTTATCTTGTTCTTTCATTTGGAATCAATTCCTTTGTCATCTCATTTTGCTGACTTTCTGTGTTAGTGTCTATGAACAAGGCAAAAGAGTTACCTCTGCCGGTCTCGGAGGCGTGGCTTTGTGCAGGAGCATCTCTATGTGCCTCTATGTGCCTGGTGGGTTTGGTGGTATGGCTGGAACTGGTGTGGGCACAGACCAAGGCTTTTCCTGCGGTGTTCCAGGGGCCACCGCCTTGGTGGGAGTGCTAGAGCCTGAACCCATCATGGGCTGGGACCTTTTTTGGGGGTGTTCTGAGGACCGCAGTCTTGCTGGGAGGGCTGAGGCTGGAGCTGGGTAAAGGCTGGGGTCGTGCTGGGGTGGTCTCGGGAGGTCAGCTAGAGCATCAGGTGTTTTTTCATTCTGCTACCTCTGTGCCACTACTCAGTCACTGATTTTTTGCGTGAGCCCTTTAGGATGGGAGTCTTGGTTTCCTATAACCCTCTGGGTTGTAAACTCTGTTGCTTCTCAAAGCCAGTTATGAGGCCTCGTCTTCCTGGTGCCAGACCCCAGGGCTGGGGTGTCCAGTATGGGACTAGAACTCCTTGCTGCTTAAGAAGTGCTCTGAGTTTGTGATATCCCTTCCACCTGTGGGTCTCCTGTGTGGGGTGTGAATACTGACTAGGCTGCATCTCTGCCCCTCCTACCCATCTTAATGTATTTTTCCCTTAACATTCTTACTTAGGAAATTAGCCAGAATGATAACCGTAAAATCCTCACAGATTTGGAATTTAAGGAGCATACTTCCAAGTAGCCTATGGGTCAAAGAAAAAATCAAAATGAAAAATAGAAAATGAATAAGTAAATGCTTGCAAAAATACTACACCCCAAAACTTGTGAGATTTATATATGTACATATACAAATAAGTATATATCAGAAAAGAAGAATGGCTGAAAATCAACAAGGCAAGCATTAATCTCAAAAACTTAGTTAAATAGAACAAGTTTAGTCCAATGAAAGTAGAAGGCAGTAAATAATAAAGGTATAAAATAATGTAATAAAACCCAATCATAATATAGGGATCAACAAAGACAAAAGTTAGTTTTTTGCAAAGACCAAGATAGATAAATATTTGGTAAGAATGATGAAGAATAAAAAGTAAAAAGACACAGATAATCAATATAAAAAATGGAAAAAATGACATTATAATGTATTTTTCAGGATTTAAACTATTAAAAGAGGATATTATGAACTATATAGTAATAAATTTAAATTTTGATAAATTCCCCCAAATATAAACTGACCAAAATTAATGCAAAAAGAGAACAATAATTTGACTATTAAAGACATTGAATCCTAAATTTAAAAGATAAACAAACTCAAACTAACAAACTCCAATATGCCACAAAAAGTACTCCCAAGCCACTTGTCATTTTTGATGAATTTTATCAAACAGTTTAAAAAGTAATACACCAGTTTAGATCAATTCTGCCAGAGAATAAAGAAGGAACATTCCTCAACCTGTTTTATGTGGCAAGTATAACCTTGACACTGAAACCTCAGAAGGACATTATAAGAAAAGTTACAGGCCAATCTTACTCATGAGCATAGATATAAAAACCCTAAACAAAGTATCAGTAAACCCAATATAGCAATATCCAAAAAGGATACATCGTGATTAAGTTATGTTTATTCTAGGAATGTAAAATTGGCTTTGCATTAAAAAAAAATCAGTGCATTTCACAAGTTAACAAAGGAGAACAATCATGTAGCCATCTCAATAGATGGAGATAAAGCTTATGATAGAATTCAATTCTTATTTATGATCAAAATCTTAGCAAACTATAAATAGAAGGAGACTATTGATTTGATAAAGGGTATCTAGAAGAAAAAAGTCCAGAAATGTCATCCTTAACCAGGAATGCTGAATGATTTCCTTTTGATTTGAGGAATGGAAAAATGTAGCTGAATATTAACTTTTTTTCAATGTTTTCTTGAAAGGCCCTGCCAGTGCAGTAAGTCAAGAAAATGGAGCTATGAGAACTGGGAAGAAAGAAATACAATTCTCGTTGTATTTCAGGTCATATGATTGCATACATACAAAATTCTGAGGCATCTATAACGAAATTATTAGAATTTCTAAGCTAATTTAGCAAGATTGCTGTGTAAGAGGTCAATTGAAAAAATAGTGATTGCATTCATATATACTACACACTATATATACTTTAGCAGCTAAAATAAACCTTAAAAATAAGTGTTCACTAACTCTCCTAGCCAAATGCAAAATTTTAGACAGACCCAGGAGTGGAATTTTTTTTTTAATTGAAATATAGTTGATTTACAAAGTTGTGTTAGTTTCAGGGGTGCAACAAAGTGATTCAATTATGTACATACATATATGTGTGTATATATATATATATATATTCGTTTTTAGATTCTTTTCCATTATAGGTTATTACAAGAGAAGTGGAATTAGTTTTAATCCAATTGAATCTGTGGGAGGATTTTATCCAAATGTCTTTAAAACTTTCTCATATTTGGGTTTTATAGACTTTTTTTTCCCAGAAAAATCCTACAGGTATAATTATTTGAAAAATAACTTCATATAAAAGAAATTATTTGAAGAATGAAACTTCTTTTTCTTTTTTTAATTTGGGTATATCAATATCTGTGTAACTTCTTCCAAGATAGCAGTGACCGGCAAACTCTCATGCTAGAGTCACCATCATCAATAGTTCAATGGGATTTTGTTATGCTGCATTTCCTCCCTGCTTTCTTCCCCAGTGTCAGCATCTCCTCGTGAGCAGCCTCTCTCTTTCCAAGCCCTTCCTGTGGTGAACCCAAATGTTGTTTTTCAGATGGGTGTAATTCAACCCACTAAAATACATCCTTGCCAATGGGATTCATGCTATGAACTCCAACCCCCTCTGCTAGTGACATACGCACATTCTCAGTCTGCATCATGAAGATATGTAGGCAGATGTAGGTGGTACCTAACAGATGCAAACTTTTTATTTTGTTGAATTTTGCCTTTGTCATTTGGACAAGATGTTAGAAAAGCAATCATTCCTTAGTTACAAGGGATTCCAGGAGAGAGTTCACTGTTGAAGCTATCTCCCAGCCCTGTCCTGCCTGGTGTGTCCTGCCTTGTCTCGGGAGTGGAAAGAAACCATAGGAGCCCAGCTCATGTTTGTCCACACACGCCCTGTTATGTTGCTACCGCTGGGCCACACTTACCTACCACACACACTAACTAGCACAAAGGGCAGAAAGGCAAGAAATGCCCGACTGAAATCTGGACCTATTAACACAGCATTTGCTTCCCCTTTTATATTCATTTACAATGTGGTTGGCATTATTTGCCTGTAACATTGAAATATTTTGAAACTGACTTCTAGGACTCAGAAAATATAAGGATGTCTTAATTACCTAGCAATCCTCTATAGGTTTAATATACATATGAGAAATATGAGGGAAAAAATGAGAATATGATTATAATAAAAGATTTCTTTAAAAAAATATCTCTTCTCTTACCAGGAAGAAGAGCAAGAAACTCCATACATTTGGGGTTTGGAAAGATGCTGGGTTCAGTTAAATCCTGAGTTAAACAAAAACAAAAAATCCAAGTATGTAATCTATATTATTCCCTCTTAATTTTTCCAAATTGTTAAACCTAAGGTGAATTTCAAGATTAGAGATTTTTTTCTGTTGGATATTCCAGGTATTGTTTTCAAAAGGTCATTTCTAGTAATTTAAATAAACTTAAAAGACTTTGAAAACAAGAAAATGTGACTTGGTATAACAAAACAAAATCACTTTAGAAATCAAAATTGTGACATTTGAGGAGGATCTAAACTTGGCAGAATTGTGTCTAGAAAGGAACAGTAGATTTTAAAAGTATCGGAGATCGCGTAGTTCATAATGAAAGTTTTCACCGCAGGATTGAATCACCTGTTTAAATTCAAAATCTTCCCCTCTCTCCTAAACAATACACACTTTGATTTCTATCTTCCTGTTTTCAGATTTGGATATGAATACAACTTCAGAAGTATTGCCTTTAATTTTTGTTTGAAATTATCGGATTTGGATTGTCTTTTCATTCATTCATTAGGTTTGCTATATTCAAGCTCTATCTTTAGAAAGTAGAGAATGATTCACATTTAGAATTGTGATTGACCCTGGCGTAAATCCAACACTTTTCACAGTCTGTCAGCGGATGAGTGAGATTAGCCCCTTCGGCTGGGTCCTTGCCTTTTAGTTGCCATAGTCTACCAACTTGGGAGTATTACCATAATATTTTCTAGGAGCCCTCCTCAATATCTGTTTACAGAATACCAAGTTATTACTTGAAATATCTCTACTTGTTAACATTAAATCAACATCCTATTTCATTAATTTAAAAATGACTTAGGGCTTTTATTCTCACATTTCTTTCTTTTCACCACATAGCCTTTAGAGCCATATCAGGTGTAGAATACTGATAGTACAAGATGTACCAGAATGCTCTAACATGTGATTTTTGGTACTACTTTAAGCACAAACTATTGCTATTTTGGCAAACGATCACTAGCTCCTTGTCCAGAACACATGATGATTTTGCCAGAAGTTTAGGGTCATAGTATAACAAACTCTATATAGAGGCAGGAAGTGCATCATTGTGATTGATAAAATCATTAGATTGTTTCTGCCATCTTTTACTTATGGCTAGTATAGATATATTTAGTTGTTGTTGTTGTTGTTGTTTTTTTCAGAAGATAAATGTACTTATTGCCTACAGTTTTCATTTTTGGAGCTTCAGAAGAATTTCCAAGACAATAGGAAACATCCCCTCAAAATCCCATTGCATTATCTTATGTAGTCAGCAGGCTGTTGAAAACTGTGGCTGGCAATTTTCAAGGTTTTGAAAAGAGTTAAACATTCTTATTAAACAATCAAAACCTTCACATGCTTCTGATTAAGTGTCCGTGCACTTAATCCTGTGGAGTGGTTAAATGCATGTGAAAAAGAAAAAAAGTCATGAAATAATTTTCCCATTTCCCCATTCCATGTGTCTTTCACTTTGTCAGAAGATATAAGGTAACTTGTTTCCTATTGGTACAAAATAGCAGTTGGAGTTGAATTTGCTCTAATTCACAACCACCTTGAAATTGGGAGTCTAAATACTCTATATAGAGTGTAAAGGGTGAATGTCTGAGCTCCTGTGACTAGATGTGTATTTGCTGCCCCTTCCTTCCTTCCTTCCTTCCACCTCCCTCCCTCCCTCCCCCCCATCTCTCTCTCTCTCTCTCTCTCTCTCTCTCTCTCTCTCTCTCTCTCTCTCTCTCTCTCTTCTTTCTTTCCTGGAGCTATAGCAAGGGATTTCTACCAAAGGGGTAGTTCATGGAGTCAAAATCCAGAAAAACATCCAAGCCAGGTTCACCGGAAAAAGCTGAAGCTCAAATACAAGAAGCAGAAATAAAGTTGAGACACAGATTCAGAAGACTGGGGTTCAATAAAGTTGAAATGAAGGACTAGATTAGGAATGAGTAAGAGGAAGCTCATGAGAAAAGCTATAAACCTCGGTGCATACTTAAGGTTTGCTTTAAGGTCTGTGGTATAAGTATATATTTGAGTTGGCCCGATTTAAATAGCCAGAGCTAGCCATGAAGGAAGTAGATATATTTTTCTTATTTAAGTGTCCTTTTTGGTGGAAACCCAAGACGCCTATGAGAATGAAACTTGAAGGTGCCCTGCACTTCTCTAAAGCTAATAGGCTATATACTAAACTCTTGGCAAGTTCTTGTTTCTTATTTATGGTAACACAAGCCAATCTCTTTTAAACATATCATGTTCTCTGGGAAAACAACAATAACATACACGATATGGTGAAACTCAATGGGTCCAGAGGCAGATTTTAGCCCATGGTCTGAAACCAAATTGTGAACGAGGGAGTTAGTGAAACAGCCCTCTAACGATACATGACAGTCCAGAGCTTACTCCAGAGGAGAGGTGGGCACACTTTCCAAACCTTACCCAGACAACTGTACACAGAGTAAGGGAACAGATGAAAAGTGGTAACATACTGGCAGCCATGAGAAATAACAGCAGATTTCAAAGGAAGGACAGAGGACTTTTCATGCAAAAGAGAGGTGACTAGGGACCATTTATGCAGCCCTACATCCTTGTGAGTTCCCAGGGCATTATTTCAATTTACCCAGTTCAATAACTAATAATCAAAATGATAACCCTGAAGCTGTCATTACAGAAGGTTAAATGATTTTCTCAAAAAGATAGCTTTCAAAAGTGGCATTGTTAAAAGGGTTTGTTTCAGTTACGTGGTTAAAACAATCCAGGCTAAACAGTTGATTTTCCTGATAACGCTAGACATATTAGATTTTGCTGATTGTACTCCAGATGAATACAGCTTGGTTGGAAAATGATTAGCATATTACTAATGAGCAGAGCCATTAATCTGGAAC
Organism: Lagenorhynchus albirostris; assembly: GCF_949774975.1. NCBI lineage: Eukaryota > Metazoa > Chordata > Mammalia > Artiodactyla > Delphinidae > Lagenorhynchus > Lagenorhynchus albirostris. Next base: position 73,946,281 of record NC_083100.1, read on the forward strand.
TCCGCTGCCTCACCCTCACAATGGAATATGGTGCTGAGTGGCTGTGTTTGGAGTGGCGGCCAAGGGAAGGGGCAGGGTCTGCAGTGCTTACCCATTGGAAGCCTGCAGAGTTAGATCCTTGATCTATGAAACTTTGAGGACCAGATTTCCCATTGCCAGCCAATGAGTGGCACTTGTCCAATTTTGTGGTGTGTGTCTCCATCTTCATCCACTGCACGGGTTCTGGAGGTCAAGATTAAGAGGTTATTTTAGGAAAGGGGAATGGACCCAGAATGGTATTGCTGCAGAGACAGTTCTGCCTAGAAGACTAGCTATTTCGGGGGCCCTCTGCTATGGTTGCTGGTATTACCTGTATGCTGTTTCTTACCACAGGAGATCCCATTCTCAGGACTCTGAATAGCTAGAGCAGTAGACACCAACATTTTTATCTTCTTTTTGCCTTGGCTTCAAGAGAGTTTACAGATTAAATGTGGTGCTCAAATATTGCAGCTGCCTTCTGCCACATTTTGCAATTATAACTATTTCAGGTTGTGACAAATTGCTTATGTTTTTTTTCTTTATTGTGGTCTTAATGAGTTAGTTCTTTGTCTTCTAATACTTGTCTTTTATAGTAAAATCTGATGAAAAAGTAACTTGAAGCACTCCTTAGGCTTCTTGGAATAGAAAGGAAAAAGGTAAGAAAATTCTAAAATACAAAAGAAAGGAAAAGGGTGGAATATTTCAGACAATGGAAGAATTGTGATTGTGAACAATGTTAGAGATTGACAAACGAAACTTAGAAGTTCTCATACATGCTTAATAAATATCTAAATGCACTCAAGCTGTACCCATTTAAACACAAATTTCTCTGGGTCATAACAGTCAGTCATGGCTTATCTATGGTAACCTTGCCCTGAACTGGGCACACGTGTTTTCTCACTCATTCATCATTGACCTGGTCCTCAGTGAAATGCAGATTTATTGGATTTTATGAATTGGGGTGTTATATTTACATACTGTATAATCATGACACAGTTTTTTCTTTCCTCCCTCCTTCCCTTCCTTCCTTTCTATTTTTTCTTTTCACATAAGGAAGAGAAGTTTTCTTTTTCATGGCCCATGTGCAAGGTTCTTCATCGGGGCCGAGTATAGAATTTTAGTTCTGTCACTGAGTTATTGAGAAATTATAGAATTGTGATTAGTGTGCCTTGCTTTTGGAATTGTAGGCACTAGATTTAAGACTGGATGTTGCTTAGGATGAAATGCAAGATATAAATGGTGGCTTTAATCTTTTTATTTTAAGAGGTGAAACTGATATAGACACAACTGATGAAGTAATTTCTGTGAATCCTAGGCTGGGGTGGAATTATTCTCCCCACTGTTCTCACACTATTTGAAGACAGTGTTTCTCTGTTCTATTGTCTCTTTGGTTTAGGGGCTTTTCAACCTGATTATTTTAATTAAGCCATGGAGTATCCATTGTAAAATGAAAGCTATTTACATTATAAAAAGTGGCATATTTAAAGGAAGCCAGACTACTTTATATTAGCATTTTGAGCATAATCTTTCTAGGGTGGCTCCCAATTCCTTTCCATCATTCTTCTAAGAATGTAGTTCTTACTTTTTGAATTATTTTTATTATTCTTCTCTGAGTTATTTAAATTATCTCTATATACCAATGGTAAAATGGCAACAGTTTCAATAAGAATCGCTAAATTATACAAAATATCTAAAACACAGTAGAACCAAGACTGCTTAGCACCACCCTGTATTTCTTCAACCCTCATTCTAAACTCAGCTATATCAATATACTCTATACTTGCTTATCTCTAGAAATGATTATGATCAAGCAAAATCTAAGAAGTAAGTTTCTCATGAGATGTATGGATAGGTGTTCCCAATAGTTTGGTTTTAATTTTTTCAGGCAGAGAAGGACAAACATAATCTGCAAATTGCCTGAGGAGCAGGGAAGGATTGATGAATAATTGGTGATCTGGGTACAGACAATACTAGTTATGTCTCTAGTCAAGTTGCTGTAAATTTAATGGTCATATTTGACTTTTATGATGTTGACCAAAATTCTTTAAACTTCAGTCTCTTCAGGGGTTAAAGGAGATAAAACACACATTCATGGAATTGAGCTAAAGGTACCCTGAGCAGTGGATTTTCCCATTTGCTTGACCTCACCAGTGCTGAGCTACTGTACTTGACCAAATTGGTGTTCTCTCCTCCTTTAGAATGAGTTGCTGTAATGTCCTTCTTATAAACAGATTTTGGTAAGTAAGTCTATTTAATAAGTCCTTCAGTCATGTCCAATCTTAATGTACCTGAGTCATAGGATGAACATAGCTTAGTGTAGGTTGGGAATAATACTATGAATGTATCCATTTTATGATCCATTAAGACTCCAAATTGCATTTTTACTCAATTCATTTGGAAACTTGTTATATATTTTTACTAATATATTATGATTTCAGATATATTTACTTGTTCACATCATTCACTGTAAATTGGTAAAATCATTTAAAAAATTCCTGACTTAGGTCTATGTGATCCGAACAACTTATTGGAGGAGGAATGTGTAGGATCATCTATACATATCTATATACAAATATAAACAAAGTTTGGAGCTTTGTAAAGATGTCCTGGATATTTCAGAATATCCAGGTGTTTTTTTTTTCTCTATAACATTATTTTGATTGTGGATATGGAAACAGAAGGTGGTGGTCATCAGAGAGAAGGGAGCAGTTTTGAGTATTAGTGAGTGCATGCACAGTTGACCTGTGAACAACCCAGGAGGTTAGGGGTATAACCTGCTGTGGTTGGATCCACATATAACTTATAGTTTGCCTTTCGTATTGGTGGTTCCTCCATATCCACTTTTCCTCTGCAACTGTGGATCCAACCAACAATGGATCGTGTAGTACTATAGTATTTACTATTGAAAAAAATCCGGGTGTAGGTGGACCCAAGTAGTTCAAACTCGTGTTGTGCAAGGATCAACTGTATATGGGTGTGTATTTGGACAAGAGTAGTGGCTAAACAGAGGGATATTTAGTACTGGTGAGGCGAACTTTTAGCACTTACTGTGTATTTCATGAAAACATATTAAAGAGGTGTTAATATATTTATTTTTTTTAATTGCCATGAAAATAAACCCCAAATTCTTAGCAAAGTCTAATGATATATATATTTTTTCTAATGATGTTTTATATTTTTCTTTTGTGTGAGTGTTACCGAACGCGTTAAGCTATTTTAGAAGGCTACAGTAGTTCAATAGGACTTATTTTTCAAGGCCACTTACTTTTTGTTTTCATTCAAGGTCTTTATAAATTAATCTCATTTAAAAAATTAAAATCATGATATAAGTGTGTGTGTGTACATAGACCATTCTTCGACTATAGCACAAAAACTGGGTAATAGTATAGCTTGCCTCTTTATGCATTCCACAATCACTGAAAAGAGTTCTTATGGAAAAGCTCAGTGAACTTCAGAGTGTGATTGAAAATAAAATCAGGGCTCAGTAATTTGCACAGAGGTTGTGTTTCATTAATATGTGTCTCATGTAAGCAGTCAGCATGTAAAAATAGATGGCAAATATGACCGAGAGTTAAAATTATGAATTATACATAAAATGTGTGTTAAATTAGAGAATTAATTGAGAAGCATGAGTTAAGAAGAAAACTAGTTGATGTTGTATAACATTTGATAATCAGGGTCATTTTTCTACAATTGTTAAATGTAATTTGTCTCATATGTTATCCTTTGGTAAATTGTTACAACATTGTATGATATATGTAGCTTATTAACAGTTTCATTAATTGCTATTAGAGGAAAGAAGCTATGAAAGCTGGTACACATAGGAACAAATGTTGAGGCAGATGGTTGAAATTAGTGAAACGTGATCAGTTGCTAAACTAGTTTACTTAATTAGCTTCCTACATCAGAATAGTTCAAATAAATTTGTCATATTGTCGTCAGGAAACTGAAATTCAGGGGACAATTGTTATACATAATATTTTAAAACTAACGAGACAAACAGCAAAGAACTGTTGGCACTAACCCCTGACCCTCAGTTTGTTTTGTACTGAGTGGGCTGAACTGTTAGAACGAGTGGGAAAATTTTCTATTAAGGAATACCAACTGCACTGACATCTTTCCCTGGCCTGTAACAGGGAAAACGGGGAGAAAAGCAAGTGGAAGTTGGCCACTGCCCACAAAATTTCCTTGATGCTGTTACTTCTTAGTGAATAATTCTGGAATAAGTCTCAGAGGAGCTGAAACAGAGTTTTCAAATAACAATTTTATGAAACAATTTCATCTTCAGTGAGATTCCAGAAAATTCAAAGGCAACAAATTATAATAATTTTCATGCTCAGGCCACTCTTGGCTATACTACTGGGAATGGAAGGGATGGAATCAATTTTTCAGGTACTCATTTTTGGTTATTTCATATAGATTTGAATTTGGTATCAGGACCCATAGTGAATAACAAATAGTCAAAGATGGTGGAGATTTTGGTGGAAATGTGGTTCATGTATTGGAGAAAATATGAAGGTATTCTGAATTGTTTAATGGAATTCTCCAAATTTGGGGTGAATATTACATGGTTTATATCTGCTGAGGTTTATATAGGTTTGAAATAATTTATTATCCCTTCCCACAGGAATTTTTTTTAAGACACATTTTTTTCTCTTTAAGACACATTTTGTTTTGCAGCAAAAGTGGAGAACTAGGCTATCAGCATACAGCAGGTTCCAATGATAGTCTTTATTTTATCTTTTTATTCAAACATATTATCAGTGACTTTTTTTTTCTTTTATGCGGTACGCGGGCCTGTCACTGTTGTGGCCTCTCCCGTTGCAGAGCACAGGCTCCGGACGCACAGGCTCAGCGGCCATGGCTCACAGGCCCAGCCGCTCTGCGGCATGTGGGATCTTCCCGGACCGGGGCACGAACCCGTGTTCCCTACATCGGCAGGCGGACTCCCAACCACTGAGCCACCAGGGAAGCCCTATCAGTGACTTTTTTTTTTAACATCTTTATTGGAGTATAATTGCTTTACAATGGTGTGTTAGTTTCTGCTGTATAACAAAATGAGTCAGCTATACATATACATATATCCCCATATCCCCTCCCTCTTGCATTTCCCTCCCACTCTCCCTATCCCACCCCTCTAGGTGGTCACAAAGCACCGAGCTCATCTCCCTGTGCTATGCGGCTGCTTCCCACTAGTTATCTATTTTACATTTGGTAGTGTATATAAGTCCATGCCACTCTCTCACTTCATGCCAGCTTACCCTTCCCCCTCCCCATGTCCTCAAGTCCATTCTCTATGTCTGCGTCTCTCTTCCTATCAGTGGCTTTTGGATGATCATGTGTTAATTCATATGAATGACAACTATAAACATGTGTGATCCATTAATGACACAGCTATCCTTTCCCTATTAGATTGCATAGTGGGGTTCTTTCTGATAAAGTTAGTTTATAAATTGTTTGATTTAGGAACTATAAAGCTGCTGCTGCTAGTGGTTTAGACTTTATCACCTTTCCTGACTTTATTATCACCCTTGGACTTAGGAAAGAAGGTAAGAGTAAGATCATTTTATTCACAATATATTTACAGGCACGGTGCCAAGAACGTTTGAACTTTTCAAGGTCCCAGAGAATGTTTGCATCTGAACTTCAAAAAAATTATTTTTATAGTATGAAACCAAAAAATGAAAAGTTGAGGTCAAGTTTTCACATATCTATAGCATGTAATTAAAAAATAAATTGCTATTTTACTAAACTCTTAATAATATATAAGTAATATTTATTGTGAGAAGTGGGTCCATTTTTTGTATGTTGTTATGAGGAAAACTTTAATATAAAATGTAGTCGATGTCTGTTAAACTACCTTCCCATTTCCATGCTTTTACTCAGCAAAGAAAATAAGGTGTATCTTTACCACTTGTTTAGGGCTGTAGCTTTTCAGCTCTCAATTCTAATACACTTTATGAAAGACAAGAAGATGTTAAGCATGATGCTAGCTTGTTAGAATTTAGGAATGAAATTTAGGTAGCCTGGAATGGTCATTCAAAATATAAAGAAGTTTAATTTTATTCTCACAAATAGTAACAGGTATAAGCTAAAGAATGCTGTTACAAATACCCTGCATGTGAAAAATCTAGGTAAAAGTATACCATAAACTGAGGAATCAAGCCAGTGGTACTATTATTTTTAATACTGAGCAATATAGAACTGACTCTAAGCAAAATTTGAGTCAGCATAGCTATTTTTGTACACTATAAAGTACCTTGGTGACCTAGGTTCTTAGCATAAAGAATATTATTATTAAATGATTTTCACTGAACTATTAGCATTATTTGTTGTTACACACTCACCATTCCCATGCACTAGGTTAGTAACGCATTAAAAGTAGAGACATTCCATTATTGCTTATCTTTCCAGTCACTGTAAAAAACAAAACTGACAGGTGTTTGATAAACGTGTCTTGACTCAAAAGCTTTTTACTCTGACTGTTAGGAATACTCGGGAAAACTGCTTCTATTTTGGATATAGATTGTTTCTACTCTAACAACAAAAATATGGGATAATCTATAAAATCATAACTTGTTTGTACTCATCAGAGTCGAGACAACCAGGGTCACTGAATTCCAAAGGATGGCAAGCCCCTCCAAAGAGATAAGGGCCACACAAAATTTGCCTTTGATAGAGTACAGTAAAAAGAAAAATCAGGTAAGAAGAAAACAAGTGTGATGGTTAATTTTATGTGTCAACTTGATTGGGCCATGTGATACCCAAATATTTGATTAAACATTGCTTATTATTATTGGATGTTATTATTATTAACATTATTATTTGATGTGTCTCTGAGGTGTTTCTGGATGAGATTAATATTTGAATTGGTAAACTGAGTAAAGCAGATCATCTTTCCTGATGTGGGAGGACCTCATCCAATCCATGTAGACCTAAATAGAATAAAGGCCTGACTTAAAGCTTGGACATTGGTCTTCTCCAGACTTCAGATTTGGAATAGAACTTACATCACTAGCTCTCCTGCTTCTCAGGTCTTCGGACTCACACTAGAATTATACTGTCAGCTCCCATGGGTCTGGACTTCTCAGCTTCTATAATTATATGAACCAATTCCTTATAATAAATTTCTTTATACACACACACACACACACACACACACATCCTGTTGGTTCTGTTTCTCTGGAGAATCCTGACTAATACAAACTAAAATTTTAACAAATTTTTAAAGGTCAAATATGGACAAGCATAACAATTTAGAACCCTTGAAAGCCCCACACAAAGGAGACTCTGCAAGCACTCACCAATGCTTGTCCATGGGCCCTAACTGGATGCTCACAAATAGGATTGGAGGCAAGGAAGGAGACCTGAGAGAAACTCTTGTGGTGCAGGCATGTCGATGGTGACTGGCTGCTACCGATGGAAAGGTGCAATGTCTGGCCCTTTTCTGAATCCTTTTCTTACATGAAAAAAAGTATTGGCCTCTCACCCCTGAAACCAGGCAAAGTTTGGTTGCCATTGGGTTAGGAGTAGAAGAAAAAAGTTGTCTGCCACTAGTGAATGAAATAGGAGACTTACTTGAGCCCAAGATCTTGCACTGATGACAAGCAGAGTTCTGTTAGAGGACGGGGCCATGAAACTCAACTTTGCACAAGACACTCCATTGATACAAGGTAGCTTGGGGCTGCCATGATGAGAGGAGAAGGAATACTGAGAAGTTTAAAACAAGAGACTGAAAATTCCCAGGCACCCACATAATCCTTGCATTTAGTAACAAGCTAAAGCAGGTAGTCTATTTCTGGAAGAGGGGGAAAATTCTGGAAAAAGATCCCCTTGTGATGAGCATGCAAACTCTGCTGAAAGGTGAGAATGGAACAGAAATACTGATAAAAATCCTCCCAACACTCTAGGTCTCATACTAAGCACAAGATAAAAGCAATCTACCAGTGGAGGAATTTGAAGTCTATGGTAAACTAAAGGTAATTAGAGCAACAACCAAAACTAACTGAGTTCAACTACTGTATAGACTGACCCAACCTCCACACTAATGGACTGAAAGAAAAAGAAATGTGTCCATTTTCAGTTTGAAATTTACCTCACTATTTGTTTATACACAATATTTGCATTTGATCAAATATTATATAATAAACAAAAAAGTAGCAGCAACAACAGAAATAACCCATTAGCAAGAGATAAACAATCAACAGAATCAAATCAAGATATGACCCTGATTATGGAACATTAGATGAAGTACTTTAAAATAACTATGTTAAATATGTTAAAGGGTGTAGTGGAAAAGAGAAAAACATGCACGAACAGATGGGAAATTTCAGCAGGCATATGGAGATAAAAAAAGAATCCAATGAGAATGCTAGAAATGGAAAACATGCTAACAGAGAAGAAAATTTCAGTAGATGGGCTTATCAGCAGTCTGGATATAGCAGTAGAAAGAACTGGTTAACTGTACATTAGATCAATAGAAAGCATTCAAACTGAAACAAAAGAGAAAAAGAAGAAGAAACAACAGAATAGGGTATCCAATAACTGTGGGATAATATAAAATGATTTAACATATATATGATTACATTTTCATGCGAAGATACAGACAGCACAGAATAAATATTCAAAGAGATAATAATGGCCAGTTTTTTTCTAAAATGAATGAAAGACCACAAACAACAGATCAAAGAAGGTAGAGACTCTCAAGCATGATACATTAAAAGAAAAACACACTTAGGCACATCATACCCAAATTTCTGAAAGTCAAATACGAGGAGAAAATCTTGAAGGCATCCAGAGGAAAAGAAAACATTGCATACAGAAGACCACAGATAAAAATGACAGCAGGTTTCTCATCAGACACTAAACAAAGCAGAAAGTAATAGATATCTTTATTTATTTATAAATTTATTTATTTTATTTATTTATTTTTTGGCTGTGTTGGGTCTTTGTTGCTGCACACGGTGTTTCTCTAGTTGACACAAGTGGGGGCTATTCTTTGTTGAGGTGTGTGGGCTTCTTACTGCAGTGGCTTCTCTTGTTGTGGAGCACAGGCTCTAGGCACCCAGGCTCAGTTGTTGTGGCCGGGGGGCTCTAGAGTGCAGTCTCAGTAGTTGTAGCACACGGGGCTCGGTTGCCCTGCAGCATGTGGGATCTTCCTGGACCAGGGATCGAACCCGTGTCCCCTGCATTGGCAGGCAAACTCTCAATCACTGTGCCACCAATGAAGCCCAGTAATGGATATCTTTAAAGTGCTGAAAGAAAAAAAAAAAGCTGTTAACTCATAATTTTATACCAAGCAAAATAGCTTTGTTTAATAAAAGTAAAATAGAGGACTTGTTCAGCAAACAAAAGATGAGAAAATTTATTGGCAGTGAAGTTTCACCATGAGAAATGTTAAAGGAAGTGTTTCAGTTAGAAGAAATATAATACAACATGAATATTTGGACCTACAACATTGAACAATGCTGTGAATGATAGAAAAAAGTGAGAATACAAAACATTTTTTTTAAAACACTTTAAAAAGATAGTCAAATATCTAAAGCAAAAATAGTAACACTGTACTGTGGGATTTATAACATAATTAGGAGTAAAATATATGAAAACAATAGCAAGGAATTAGTAGAAGGAAATGATACTGTGTGGTTTTTACAACATAATGATGTGTATAATTTGGAAGAAAGGTTGTGAGAAGTTAAAGATGTATATTGTAAATCCTAGAGAAGACACTAAAAAGTAAAACAAAATACTATAATAGGCCAGTAGTGGAGACAAAATTGAATCAGAAAATTACTCATTCAAACCATAAAAAAGACAAAAAAAAAGGGGGTAAATGAAGAATATATGGCACATTTAGAAAATAAATAGTAAAAAGGTAGATGTAAGTTCAATCATATTGGTATTATATTACGTGTAAATGGTGTAAACATGTCAGTTAAAAGCTAGGTATTGTCAAATGGTATTAACAAAAGTAATATCCAACTATATTTGTCTACAAGAAACTCACTTTAAATATAAAGATATAGATAGATTTAAAAGATATACCATGTAAACACTAATCAACTGAAGCTGGGTTAGGTATAATGTAAATTAGATTTACATTATATCTAATGTAAATGTAAAGTAAATTAGACAAACTAGTTCAGAACAAGAAACATTATAAGAGATATAAAGGGACATTACATAATGATAAAGGGGTCATCTAATCCAGGAAGTTTTACAGTCCTAAGTATGAATTCTTCAAATGATAGAGCTTCAAAATATATGAAGAAAAGATAGAACTGAAATGGTAAAGAGGCAAATTCACAATTATAGTTGGAGAATTCAACATTCCTGTCTTTATAAATGGCTCATGTAGAGAAAATCTTCAGTAAGAAGACTTGGACAATACTATTAACCATTTTTACCACACTGATATTTATAAACTATTTCAACAAATAATAGCAAAATACACATCTTTTTAAGTGTACATGAAACATTAATGAAGAAAGAACATTTTCTGGACCATTCAAAATGCTGCAAATGATAAAGAGCTGAAATAATACAAATTATGATGTTCAGACAAAAATAAAATCAAATTAGAGTTTAATATCAGAAAGATACTTGGAAAATCCCTAAAGATTTGTAAATTAAAGAGTACACATCTAAATATCCCATAGGTCAAAAAATAAATCACAGAGAAAATAGAAAATACTTTGAACTGAATAAAAATGAAAATATGACATATTAAATTTGGGCGGATGCAGCCAAAGAGTGGCTAAGTTGCAAATGTCAAATGCTTATATTAGAAAAGAAAAAAAAGACAATGATTGTTTTGCATATGACACCAAAAGTATAAGCAACAAACGGGACTACATCAAATGAAAAAGCTTCTGCACAGCAAAAGAAACAATCAACAAAATAAAAAGGCAAACTATGGAATGGGAGAAAATATTTGCAAACTACATATTTGATAAGAAGTAAATACTGAAAATATATAAAGAATTCATATAAATAAATAGAAAAAAATCCATAAAATTTAATTTAAAAATGGGCAGAGGACCTGAATAAACATTTTCCAAAGAATACATCCAAATGACCAACTAGTACATGAAAAGGTGCTCAACATCACTGACCATCAGGAAAATGCAAATCAAAACCACAATGAGATATCTCTCACATCTGTTAGAATGGTTATTATAAAAAAAGCCAAGATAGGGCTTCCCTGGTGGCGCAGTGGTTGGGAATCTGCCTGCTAATGCAGGGGACACGGGTTCGAGCCCTGGTCTGGGAGGATCCCACATGCCACAGAGCAACTAGGCCCATGAGCCACAACTACTGAGCCTGTGCGTCTGGAGCCCATGCTCCGCAGCAAGAGAGGCCGCGATAGTGAGAGACCCGCACACCGCGATGAAGAGTGGCCCCCTCTTGCCACAACTAGAGAAAGCCCTCACACAGAAACGAAGACCCAACACAGCAAAAATAAATAAATTAATTAATAAACTCCTACCCCCAATATCTTCTTTAAAAAAAAAAGCCAAGACATAATGAATGCTGGTAAGGATGTAGAGAAAGGGAACCCTTGTGCACTGCTGGTAAGAATGTAAATTGGTACAGCTAGTGTGGAAAATAGTGTAGTTTCCTCAAAAAACTAAAAAAAAAAAAAAAACTACCATGTGATCCAGCAATCCCACTTCTGGGTATACAGCTGAAGAAGATGAAATCACTATCTTGAAGAGATATTTCCATAGCTGTGTTTGTTGCAGCATTATTCACAATAGCCAAGACATAGCCTGTGTCCTTTGGCAAATGCATAGGTAAAAGTGATTATATATATATATATATATATATATACACACACACACACACATATATATATTTGATAATGGGCTTATATATATAACTGTATATATATATATATATATATATATATATATATATATATATGTATGTATGTATATATATAGTTGACCCTTAAACAACACAGGGGTTGGGGGTGACAACCTCCTGTACAGTGAAAAATCTGAATATAATGTTACATTCAAATTCATAGAAGCAGAGAGTATAATGTTAAACAGAGACTAAGAGGTGGGGGAAATGGGGAAATGTTAGTCAAAGGATACAAACTTTCAGTTATAAGATGAATAATTTCTGGGAATGTAATATACAGAATGCTGAGTGTAGTTAATCATACTGTTGTATATATCAAAGTCGTTATAACAGTAGAACTTTAATGTTCTTTCTCATCATAAGAACAATAACAAAATGTTAATTGTGTGAGATAATAGATGTGTTAACAAACCTTATTGTAATATATACATGTATCAAGTCATCACATTGTATACCTTAAACTTACACAATGTTATATTCTATTAAATCTCAGTAAAGCTGGATTAATAAAGGGCTAAATCCAATGATCTAAGCTTCTACTTGACTCCATAAAAACAAAAGTAAATTTAACATAAACAAAAAGAAATAATAAAGATAGGAGCAAAATCAATAAAATAGAAAAAAAGGTAATAGAGAAAATTAATGAAACTAAAAGCTGGTTCTTTGAAAAGATTAATAAAATGAATAGGTGTTTAGCCAGACTAAGGAAAAAGGAGAAGGGGTGGAAATTACCAATATCAGGAATGAAAAAGCTTACATTACTACAGACCCTGTAGACGTAAAAAGATAATAAGAAAAGATTATGAAAAATTTTATGGTCATAAATTTGACAACTTCGATAAAAGGAAAAATTATTAAAAGCTAGAAACTGCCAAATTTCACTCATGAAGAAATATATAACCTGAACAGTCCTATATTCTATAAAGATATTACATTTGTAGTATTTGTAGTTAAAAATCTTTCAACAAAGAAAGTTCCAATCCCACTTGACTTCACTGGTAAATTCTATTGAACATTTAAGGAAGAAATAATATCAACCTTTTACAAATTCTTCCAGAAAAACAAGAGAGGGCAGACTTCCAAACCCATCTTATCAAGTCAATATTAAGCTGATACCTGATAGAAAAACTACACAAAGATATTACAAGATAAGAAATGACAGACCGGGCTTCCCTGGTGGCACAGTGGTGGAGAGTCCGCCTGCCGATGCAGGGGACACGGGCTCGTGCCCCGGCCCGGGAAGATCCCACATGCCGTGGAGCGGCTGGGCCCGTGAGCCATGGCCACTGAGCCTGCGAGTCCGGAGCCTGTGCTCTGCAACGGGAGAGGCCACAACAGTGAGAGGCCCGTGTACCGCAAAAAAAAAAAAAAAAAAAAAAAAAAAGAAAGAAAAAAGAAATGACAGACCAATATTTCTCATAAGTAGAGACAAAAATGATTAACAAAATGTTAATAAATTATATCTAGCAATATAGAAAAATAATAGTACATAATTACCAACCTGGATTTATCCCAGGAATGCAAGTTTGGTTGACTATTTAAATAGTAATGTATATACTTTTCTGTATTAAAAAATTAAATAAAGAAATGATCATAACATTATATTAATGGATATGGAAAAGCATACGAAAATCAACACGTAAGAATCAATTATATTTCCATATATAAGCAACAAACTGGAAACTGGAGTAAAAACTGCCATTTATAATAGCATAAAATTCCATCAAATACTTTAAATATATATATGCAAGACCATTATACTGGAAACAATGAAATACTATTGACAGAAATTAAAGAAGACAGAAATAACTGGAGAGCCATACTGTTTTTATGGGTCAGAAGACTCAATATTCATAAAATGTTAATTCTCATTAAAATTCCAGTGGTGTTTTTTAATAGAAATTGGGAAATCCAAGGAACCTATATTACACAAAATAATTTAAAATATTCAAAAATGGAGAGAACTCACACTACCTGATTTCAAAACTTATTATAAAGTTATCCTAAACAAAATAGTGTAGTATTGATTTAAGGATAGATGCATTGAACAATGGAACAGAGCTAACTCTAGAAACAGACCCACACATATAGAGTCAATTCGTTTTTGATAGATGTGCCAAGGTAATTTAATGGAGAATGAATAGCCTTTTTAAACATACGAGCTTGAAAATTTTGGATCTAGGTGCAAAATAATGAAATTCAACACCCATCTCAGACTCAAAACAGATTATAGACCTAAATGTAAGATCTAAAACTAAATTAATTTCCATAATAAAACATGGGAAAAATCTTTCTACTACGTGTTTGGCAGAGATGTCTCGGAAGGACACACACACATAAAAATGTGAGTTATGAAAGGAAAACATACTGATAATACTGGCTATATGACTTTGAAAAAGTTTCTTGCTTAATATAGCACTCATTTTTCTTATATCTATAAACATATAATAATCCTGCCTTCACGAGTTTGTAGTGAAGATTAAATATGTAAAGCATATAGTAGTTGCTTAAATTAGTGGTATCTATTTGTACTGATTACTTTTTTTTTTTTTTTTTACGGTACGCGGGCCTCTCACTGCTGTGGCCTCTCCCGTTGTGGAGCACAGGCTTCAGACACGCAGGCTCAGCGGCCATGGCTCACGGGCCCAGCCGCTCCGCGGCATGTGGGATCCTCCCGGACCGGGGCACAAACCCACGTTCCCTGCATCGGCAGGCGGACTCGCAACCACTGCGCCACCAGGGAAGCCCTGTACTGATTACTTTTATTAGCAGTAATATTAACAGTGACATCTAAAACAAGATGATTCTCTTCAAGGATTTTCTCACTTGTAAAGCCTTATCTTTTCAATAGGGAATACTTACAAGTTTCTAAACTTTTCCCACAAAGATTAGAAAACTTATCCTAGAACTTAGTATTAAACTTTTTATTCCTTTTTACTGATAATCATTTTGGGGGGCATTCCACTGGAAAATGAGTCAAAGTAAATTTTAAATTCATTTCTTTCCATGTTTTTTCTTTCCTCTCACTGTTTTTCCGAAATATGTCAAATGGATGGATTTATATTACTTTGATGCCTTGTAGTTGGTTAACAAGGACCAATTTTTATTGAGTGGATACTAATAGTAAGTTTCATAAACAGAGTTATGGGAATACTAATTTAAATATGTTTTTTCTTTTTCTTACTAGAAGTCATTCTCTTGTTATGACAAAGCCTTGAACAACTGCTTATAGGTTTATCTTTGACATGGACATTGAAATATATAACCACATAGCATGAAATTAAAAATTGACTTTTAAAGAAGAAATATTTTTGTTTTTTGTTATGTGCCCCATCTTTTTTTTTTTTTTTTTGCTTTTTAACATCTTTATTGGAGTATAATTGCTTTACAATGGTGTGTTAGTTTCTGCTTTATAACAAAGTGAATCAATTATACATATACTTATGTTCCCATATCTCTTCCCTCTTATGTCTCCCTCCCTCTAACCCTCCCTATCCCACCCCTCTAGGTGGTCACAAACCACCGAGCTGATCTCCCTGTACTATGTGGCTGCTTCCCACTAGCTATCTATTTTATGTTTGGTGGTGTATATATGTCCATGCCACTCTCTCACTTTGTCACAGCCTACCCTTCCCCCTCCCCATATCCTCAAGTCCGTTCTCTAGTACGTCTGTGTCTTTATTCCCATCTTGCCCCTAGGTTCTTCATGACCTATTTTTTTTTCTTAGATTCTGTATATATGTGTTAGCATACAGTATTTGTTTTTCTCTTTTTGACTTACTTCAATCTGTATAACAGACTCTAGGTCCATCCACCTCACTACAAATAACTCAATTTCATTTCTTTTTATGGCTGAGTAATATTCCATTGTATATATGTGCCACATCTTCTTTATCCATTCATCTGTTGATGGACACTTAGGTTGCTTCCATGTCCTGGCTATTGTAAATAGAGCTGCAATAACAAATTGAAGGAGAAAAACCATATGATCATCTCAATGGATGCAGAGAAAGCTTTTGACAAATTTCAACACCCATTTATGATAAAAACCCTGCAGAAAGTAGGCATAGAGGAAACTTTCCTCAACATAATAAAGGCTATATAACAAACCCACAGCCAACATCATCCTCAATGGTGAAAAGCTGAAACCATTTCCACTAAGATCAGGAACAAGACAAGGTTGTCCACTCTCACCATTATTATTCAACATAGTTTTGGAAGTTTTAGCCACAGCAATCAGAGAACAAAAAGAAATAAAAGGAATCCAAATCGGAAAAGAAGAAGTAAAGCTGTCACTGTTTGCAGATGACATGATCCTATACATAGAGAATCCTAAAGATGCTACCAGAAAACTACTGGAGCTAATCAATGAATTTGCTAAAGTAGCAGGATACAAAATTAATGCACAGAAATCTCTGGCATTCCTATACACTAATGATGAATATACTGAAAGTGAAATTAAGAAAACATTCCCATTTACCATTGCAACAAAAAGAATAAAATACCTAGGTATAAACCTACCTAAGGAGACAAAAGACCTGTATGCAGAAAATTATAAGACACTGAGGAAAGAAATTAAAGATGATACAAATAGATGGAGAGATATACCATGTTCTTGGATTAGAAGAATCAACATTGTGAAAATGACTATATTACCCAAAGCAAACTACAGATTCAGTGCAATCCCTATCAAACTACCACTGGCTTTTTTCACTGAACTAGAACAAAAATTTTCACAATTTGTATGGAAACACAAAAGACCCCAAATAGACAAAACAATCTTGAGAAAAAAAAATGGAGCTGGAGGAATCAGACTCCCAGATTTCAGACTACACTACGTAGCTACAGTAATCAAGACAGTATTGTACTGGCACAAAAACAGAAAGATAGATCAATGGAACAGGATAGAAAGCCCAGAGATAAACCCACGCACCTATGGTCACCTTATCTTTGATAAAGGAGGCAAGAATATACAGTGGAGAAAAGACAGCCTCTTCAATAAGTGGAGCTGGGAAAACTGGACAGGTACATGTAAAAGTATGAAATTAGAACACTCCCTAACACCATAAAAAAAATAAACTAAAAATGGATTAAAGACCTAAATGTAAGGCCAGACACTATAAAACTCTTAGAGGAAAACATAGGCAGAACACTCTATGACATAAATCACAGCAAGATCCTTTTTGACCCACCTCCTAGAGAAATGGAAATAAAAACAAAAATAAACAAATGGGACATAATGAAACTCAAAAGCTTTTGCACAGCAAAGGAAACCATAAACAAGACCAAAAGACAACCCTCAGAATGGGAGAAAATATTAGCAAATGAAGCCACTGACAAAGGATTAATCTCCAAAATTTACAAGCAGCTCATGCAGCTCAATAACAAAAAAACAAACAACCCAATCCAAAAATGGGCAGAGACCTAAATAGACATTTCTCCAAAGAAGACGTACAGATTGCCAACAAACACATGAAAGAATGCTCAACATCATTAATCATTAGAGAAATGCAAATCAAAACTACAATGAGGTATCACCTCACACTGGTCAGAATGGCCATCATCAAAATATCTAGAAACAATAAATGCTGGAGAGTGTGTGGAGAAAAGGGAACAATTTTGCACTGTTGGTGGGAATGTAAATTGATGCAGCCACTATGGAGAACAGTATGGAGGTTCCTTAAAAAACTAAAAATAGAACTACCATATGACCCAGCAATCCCACTACTGGGCATATATCCTGTGCCCCCTCTTAAACCAGTGATAAACTCTTTGTTGGATCAGTGACTCAATCTTTCTTTTCTTCAGTGATTAAAGAACCTAATGGACGAACAGCACTTTTATTTTGGCTTCTTGTTGTTTATGACTCTAACAAGTGAACAGAAGGGCTTATTTGTTAGAAATTCTGGTGAACAGCTTGCTGTAAGTTTAATCAAAACAAGTTTTTATTCTGACTAAGCTTGTCATTCTTGGTACATAAGATGGCAAAAGATAGAGGTCTTCATGGGATCTTGAGGCGAGGCTAGACTGAAAGAAGAGGGTATTTACTTTTTGGGCTCCTAACAGGTCCTTGTTTGAAGACTGCATGTTTGTTGATGTCTAATGTAAAACTGATCAATTTTTGTGATGTTCAAACTATCCATTGAAAACACGTCAAAACATAGAATGAAAATTTTATGATTTGCTATTTAAACTGATGATTTGAAAGATTTTGCATCGTAATCTTATTTTTAATTATTATATTCAATGTGTGGAAAGAGAATCAGGTTTGAACATATTTACTCTGCACAGTTAGTATCACTACTACTATAACAAATTGCTAATAGTGGAACAATGGTGAAACTAAATGTGGATATAAAGGTCCTAAAGAATTTAATACCTAGCCTTTTATCACTTGTCTTTCCATATAATTGAAAACTAGTGTAAGTTTCAGAGAAAGACCACAAAGACAGTTCTGGTCAAAAAAGCCTGTCAGGAAAAGTTTAAAGTATGAGGGCAGTTTTTCTAGAAAAAAGGTCAAGATGATTTTATCTTTTACATTTTTTAAGGTCACTATTACTCTATAGCGAGAGTGATTTAGCTCTTCTCCCCTCACCTTGGGACATTTGGCAATGTCCAGAGGACTTTTTTGGTTGTCACAAATGTGTAAGGAGGTTTGCTACTGGCATCTAGTAGGTAGAGAACAGGGACGTTGCTAAACATCCTACAATGCACTGGAGAGGCCCCCTTCCCAGACAAAGAACTATCAGGCTCAAAATACCAATAATGTCAAGTTTAAAAACCCTTTATCTATGGTCTGTGATAATTTTCTTGTCTTTAAAGCATAAGTATGTAAGATATGGTCTATTTAATAATAGAATATTCCCTACCAACTAAGAGCTATCTAACTTGACCAGGGTTATCAAAAAAACGTTATTTAAACCTCCTGACTATCTGTAAAATCTGTGAAGGTTAGATAGATACTTTCCTCTTTAGGTTGTTCCAAAAGTCATATTTCAAGGAGGGAGGGAGGGGAATAAAGTAGATTGTACTGTGATTTTTTTTATCATAAGTGGAAGTATTATTTGATAATAATTTTTTTTGGTCAAGCACCAACATTTTAGATATATTATGTTTACTCTTCATAATAAATAAGTATTATTATGTCCATTCACATGTGGGGTAAGTGAACTGAAGAGAGGTTAAGATATAATCTCAAGGTTACCTGACCAGGTAGTGGCATTAAGCCTTTTGAACATAGGTGTTACAACTCCTAATGTGTTCTATCCACTACATCCTGTGTTAGCTGCTTTGTATACCCATAATAATTGTTCTACAGATATAATAATGGAAGATGATTACGACTTTTAAAACATTTTATGTGCCTGGTTGCAAAGTAAAGGGATGGACTATATCTGTTATATATTCTTGCTCTTATCTTTCAAGTTATTTAAAATATTTAAAAATCAGTGTCCCTTTGGAAAATGCAGGGGAACATCTCATTATTCTAACAGATAAAATAACAGGAAAGAACATGTTTATCTTTAATTTTGTATGAATTCTGTCTCAGGGTAACTGA
Source organism: Lagenorhynchus albirostris (assembly GCF_949774975.1). Lineage (NCBI taxonomy): Eukaryota > Metazoa > Chordata > Mammalia > Artiodactyla > Delphinidae > Lagenorhynchus > Lagenorhynchus albirostris. The sequence goes on from NC_083100.1 coordinate 73,965,725, forward strand.
ATAGCTGATGAAGGGAGGCTTTTCCTTTTCTGTATATGCCTTTTTTAAAAATAATAAGTTTATTTTTAGAGCAGTTTTAGGTTCACAGCAAAATTGAGCAGAAAGTACAGGGAGTTCCCATTACAACCTACTCATGTCTGTCCCCCAAACCTCCCCCACTATCAGCATCCTGCACCACAGGGTACATTCATTTCAATTGATGAACCTACATTGACACATCATCATCCAAAGTTCACAGTTTACATTTGAGTTCACTCTTGGTATGGTACTGTCTATGGGTTTTGACAAATGCATAATGACATATAACCAGCACTGTAGTATTATACAGAATAATTTTGCTGCCCTAAAAAATCCTCTGTTCTTTGCCTATTTATCCCTGTTTCTCCTCTAGCCCTTGGCAACCACTGATCTTTTACTGTCTCCATAGGTTTGCATTTTCCAGAATGTCATATAGTTAAAATCATACAGTAAGTAGTCTTTTCAGATTGGCTTCTTTCATTTAGTAATATGCATTTAAGTTTCCTCCATGTCTTTTCTTTGCTTAAGAGTTTATTTTCTTATAGTGCTGAATAATATTTCATTGTCTGGATGTACCATAGTTTATTTATCCATTCACCTACTGAAGGCCATCTTGGCTGCTTCCAATTTTGGGTAACTATGAATAAAGCTGCTGTAAAAACTTTTGTGTGGACACAAGTTTTTAACTACTCTGAGTAAATATAAAGAAGTAAAATTGATGAATTATATGGTGAGTATGTTTAGTTTTGTAATAAACCACCAAACTGTTTTCAAAGTGACTGTATCATTTTATATCCCCAACAGCAATAAATGAGAGTTCCTGTTGCTCCATATTCTCTCCAATATTTGTTGTTGTCACTGTTTTGGATTTTGGTCATTCTAATAGATGTGTTATGGTATCTCACTGTCATTTTAATTTGCTAATTAAATATATGACCTAATATATGATGTTGAATATATTTCCATACACTTACTTATATCTCTGGTGAAGTATCTCTCAGGTCTCTTGCCCATTTTTAATTGGGTTGTTCATTTTCTTATCACTGAATTCTAAGAGTTCTTTGTATAACAGTCCTTCATCAGATATGTGTTTTGTAAATATTTCCTCCCAGTCTGTAGTTTGTTTAATAATTCTCTTGATGTTGTCTTTTATAGAGCAGCAGTGTTTAATTTTAATGAAGTCCAGTTTACCAACTCTTTCTTTCTTGAACTGTGCCTTTGGTGTTGTATCTAAAACCTCATTGTCATACCCAAGGTCATCTAGGTTTTCTCTCATGTTATCTAACAGGAGTTTTATAGTTTTGCATTTAGGGACAGAGGTTTGCCCTGTGACCTCACTTCTCTAATAGATCTAAGAAGAGTTGTTGACTTTTTCAGTCTGTTTTGCTTTTTTTTTTACTTGTTGATAGGATGCAGTGGTGACTTCTAAGCTCCTTGGAAGCTGGATCAGAAAACAAAATTTGGAAGGTTTTTCTTGAAGGGAGGATTCTAATTAATAAATAGAAAAATAATAAAATCAGAATATCATCATTTTCCTATCCCTAATAAAATAATTTACCTGGGGAATGATTATTGAAGTTTGCTAGATCAGGTGAAAGCCGATGGGAATATTTAAATGGATGAATCAGGTTGACACCCTTATCAATCTTAACAGAGAAAACAGTATGTGCAATAGGAAGTACACATCAACACCTGTGAGGTAGTCTTGCCAAAATATTGAACATTATTCTTATCAAGTCTCAAGCTCTTACTACCAGCTCATACAAGAAGAGATAGAGAAATGTGCTAGATGAAACCAAGAGGATGCCATTAACAAAAGCCAGAGTATGGAAAATTATACTGACAAAAACTCTGCTTCTTTATTAAGTACATGGGGGGAAAAGCAATAGAGAAAAGATAGAGGGGAAAATAGATTTTAAAAAACTTAATAGTTATTGCAATCAGTGGTCCTTGATTGAATTTCAATTCAGAAAAAAATCAACTATAAGCAAATTATCTGACAATAGGGGAAATTTATATGTTAACTGGCTATTTGACAATGTTGAGAACTTTTTTGTGACAATCACATTTTGATTAGGTGTAAAAAAAAAAGCCTTTGTTTTTTAGAAGCATATGATGAAGTATTTGCGAAGGAAATGAAATTATGCCTGGGATTTACTTATGATAACCCAGAAGGGTAGGAGAGAAGAACAAGCATGTATCTTGGAGTTCATTTAGTCTAAAATCTTTATTTTATTGGGATAAACTCAGAGGGGCTAAGGAGCTTATCTCTTGCGATCAGGTGTAGCTAATGGCTAAGCTGAAACTAAAATTAATTTCTGATTCCCATTCCACTGCTTTAAAAAACAGATGGAATGTTTTACCTACTTCTTTATAATTACAATTGCTTTGATTTGTTTAACAAAACAAAAATTAAGAAAAATAAAAAATAACCTCTAGCTGAATAATAAAAGTTTAAGCAATTGGGTTATGAATGAATGGAATTTTACTTATCTGAATAAATTAAAAACTATAAAAGACCAAAAATTTTATTTCCTTTTATTATCTCTTTCTTCCCAAGGAAACAAAATTTCTACAAACTTATGTATCTTGGCAATTTAACACTGTTTCAGTGTTGCCCTTTTTCTGTTTGGACCCCTTATCATTCTTCTAGGCCACCATCTCCCCTCACTGTGGCCTTTCATAGGTGATGGAAATTTTCCATATGTCTAACTTTATGGACTTTCATTTTCTTTACTCCAATTACTTCACAACTTGATTTTCCTCAGTAGTTTCTTCAAAGTGACTAGCTAATGTGACAATGTAATTTCTGTTGAGATGTTAATGAGTGATAACAACTTGGTTTGAATGTGTTGTCTTTTTGAAATATCTGAAAGAGAAATATAGGAATTTAGGGAGCCATGGTAGATGTGATAACTGGGGATATTTTTAAACAGTGGGTGGGAAAACTTTAAGTGTTCCTCACCTAATATTATATACAACCTAATCTTCTAATATTTAGGATCATTCTTCACTTCAATATTTAGCCATTATTTATTATTTCTAATCTTAAGGGGAAGACATAATCAAATTACAGTTCAAATAATCCATCTGGTTATACTGGTGTGCAATTATTTATTTCCTTTTGTTATCCATCAAACAATGATAAGAATAACTTTGGGTTGGTTTCCTTCAAAGTAGCTGCTAACATTAATTTTTAAATTCAAATTTACAATATATTTACTAAGATAACTTTCCACAATGAGTTAAAAGTGCAGAAAAAATTTTATATTTACCATTCAGAAAGTTTATATTTTCCATTTCATATAAGTGAGAAAGGAAGAAGTAAAGTTATATGAGCAAGGCTTAATTAAATGCTCTTTACTGAAAATTTTACTAAATTTAAAATTTATATGGACTTTAGGAAAATTTGACTTAAATTAAATTCTCTTCAATTGAGAAAAAATTGAATTCTCTTTTACATCACTGTTTTTAAAAAATGCTCTTTCTTACTATTTATGTCTCTCATTGTTGGGATGAATTTTGTGATGATAGGACTTTTTTTTTTTCGATAAGTGACTTCTCTTCTAGATTCCTTAAGCTTCTTGCTCTTTAAGAAAAACAGTTAATACATAACTCAAAAAAAGAATTCTAGAATCAGAGTGCTTCTCAAAAGAAAACGGTATTCTGTATTAGACCGAAAGCTAACTTTAACTTAATTTCTAAAGGCTGGCTTGAAATATGACAACAGCTAGCTTTAAGTTAATTTACTTTTGTTTTGTCAGGTAACAAAATCTTGAGAATGTACTTATGCCAAAAAGTATATTAGATTTTATGGGAGATTTTAGAAGAAAATACACAAAATTCAAATTACAAGAATAAAACTTCACACATGAAAATGTTTGGAAAATATTTTAAAGCAATATATCAATATAAGCAAGAGCTGATAATTATTGTACAGATGGGCAGGGTAGATAAGTAGTTAGTTTAGAGACTGGGCAAGAATGCAACCTGGAATTGAAGAGATCTGAGTTTGAATCATGACCTGTGTCTTATTTAATTTAAGACATAGGATAAATCACACTTGGATTACTTAGTTTCCTCATCTATAAAATGTGAATAATTAGAGGTGTGCTGGAGCCTACTCACATTGGCTTGCAAGATCCAATTGCTAAATTTTCAGGAATTTGGAAATCTGATTATTAAACATTGTCATTATTAAAAATTAAATTGTATAAATTTTCAATTAAATAAATTATGTTAAAATCAAAGATAATATATATACAAAACTCAAGACCTCCTAATTATTTTGTTACATCTTAGTATTACATATGCTTTTGAAGTTATTTTTGTCAATGATATTTATAGGGTAGAAATAATATTATATATAATAGTATATACTGTGCACAAACTGCTGACCATTTAAATCAGGGGTTAATTTATTGTTTTGTTGATTTCTAGATTTAAGAAAGTGATGGTGAATTTTATATTATGGATTAAATCTAAAAGTGTGTCATGTTTGTAACTGTTACATTGTGAATAGCACAAAAAACCGAGGAAATAGTCTCCTAGTATTTGAAAACAGTTATCCAATTCGGCGAAATAGTCACTCACTCATTGCTGAATGAATGAAGTCTTCTTTTGTTTTCACTTTTATCTTAGTAATCTAAACAAAATTATCAGCTTATATTCATGAACTACACTTGTTTCTCGCTTGCAACCATAGGTTGGCTATAGATAAAAAGATGGACAAAAATCAATGAAAGCATTCTATGAGAATCAGTTGGCTATATGGGATTTACAGTAAAGATTATTGTATATTTCATTATTATTTGAAGTGATAAAATACCCAGAATATCCAGCATAATATCTTCTACATAGATGGTAGTTGTTGATGTTACTTTAAGGCATGTCTATGTAGTAAAGGAGTAATTGACAAGAATAGTTGAAATTATCCAGAAAAGTTTTTTAAATAGGTGTGTTTTTTGGTAGATTTTGAAGTGGCATTATGAATTGAGATAGTCTAAGACTTATAGCTAAAATGAAGAGAATTCACTGATGTTCAATTTTGTCCTTCTTTGCTTCATTACCTTGCCTGTTATTTTTAGCTTAAATAAGTTGTTTTTTCTCACTAGAATCACAGGGAATTTTTTAGACTTGGACTTCAGAGCCAATCTATTAAATCAGAATTTCCAGGGATTGGAAACACATTCCTGGTGATTCTGGTGCATCCAGTCCAGCTATACCTGAGGACTGGGGTTTGGGAACCACTAGAAAAATAAGGAGGGGGATCCTGAGGTCTTGTTTCAAATTCTGTTCCTGATTTTTCCTGGTGCTGTGAACTTGGACAGTTTACTTGACCTCTCTGTACTTTGGTTATTCCAGTTCTAAAGTGGGAGCAATGATAAAATAGTAACGAAATTGCAATATATAAGAAGACATGATATTCAGTATTGCTAAAAGAGAAAACTATCCTCTGGTTTTGTACCTCATATCCTGTCAAATTCAGTCAGCATATCTATTGCCACTTGAATCAGTCTTGCCTCATCACTCTTCTTCTCCCTGTGAATGAAATTTGCCATATACAAATGCTAACACTTTAAAAAATTAATTTTATTTATAGTAATTCTGTGAGAACAATTGCTACTTCCTACTGGACAAACAACTGACTATACTTCTAAGTTAAAATGATCAATAGGAAAAGTTTCATTAATAAAACACAAAGACTAGCTTTTCTGTTTATTAAAACTAAATTCTATTTTTGTTTCAAATTTGACTAAGGAATTTCAATCTCATATGGTTATCACATACTGAGGATTTGTAATCTTGAATCATATCTGTATACAAACGTATTAAAGATACATTCAATTCTAAATTGTATTCAGTTAGCCATCTGCTTTAGAGAAAGTTACCAAGTGATTAAAATTAAACTTGACAAATATTTCATAAAAAGTATGTGTGAAAAAAAAGTTTGTGACTCAAATTGGCTTGTGTTGAAGTATTTTTTGCTTTTAGCCACAAGATGGTGCTTTTGTACTCTGTATTTCCATTGAGAACACAAAAACATCTTTAAAATGGTTGACAAAAGACTTTAATTTTATAAGAATCATTAGAGTTCAAAGCACTTGTTATTATTTCCAAAAAACACTCCTCACTACAGCCTTGGGTAAGAAATGTTAATATGAGGGTGAAAATGAAAAAAAATTTTTTTAATCCATAGGGACAATCCATTTTATCTGTTTTTAAGCAGGGTTGTACTCAGAGTGTGCTTGTCACTTCTGTTCACAGCTGAGGAAAGTCCTCCATGTAACCAACATCTGTGTATTATCATATAATCCCCAACATACCATAGACCTATTTATTAAGATGCCGAAACAGGAGTCTATGCTAGTCTTATTATGTGGTTCTCTTAACGTGTTTGGGTTCTAAAGCCAGAAGGTAAAAAGAGAGAGTCCTCTAAGTATAAACTTGTTGTGCTTCATATCCAAGGTGCTTCCTTTTTTGTGTGTGTGTATGGATGCCACAGTTCCATTGTTCCATTCTTCTTTGGCTTTTTTATTCTAAAAGGACTTCTTGGCTTGTACCAAACTGAGTTTATTTCTTACCCATGACAGTCATGGGCATCTTAAGATCTGGGAGTTGAAGAGCCCATAAATATTCTTTATTCAACCTCTTAGCAGAAAAAAGACATTATTTGTATACCATCTCTTGATTATCTAACCGTTGTCCCGTCAACAAAAACCTTCCTGTGATGACTTATTTTTCTTTTTGTCAAACACCCTGCTTGCTTGTTTTTTTAATCTGCTAACCCTCTTTTAGACTTTCCTGCCTTAAGAGATTTTCGTAAAGATCAAATAGCTCATAGTTTTACTATATCTTGCCATTTAAAATGTAAGCCACTATAGCAAGTTATTTTGGAGAAAAGAATCATCATCTACCTGCCTGGCAAGATTTTTGGAGATATTACATCCTAATTTTTTCATGAAGCTTTCAGGAAACAAGTTATCATTGTAAAAACAATTCAGAGTCTTTACCCAGAACCATGCTTGCAACTTAACTTCAAATTTCAATTTCAAAAGATTTAAAAGGTTCTGGTTCCACCTGACCAGATTTTTGCCTGGTCCCAGTGGCAGTGCAGAAAAATGAATGCCAACTCTGTGAAGCATAGTCTTTTTTTTCCATTCGAGAAGTATTATTTTATATTTTGAAATAAAAATTTCACTAAATTGATAGCCTCTTACCTACCTTAATTTCTTTCAAGCCTTTGTGTGTGAGTGGGGTTTGGGTTGAAGGAGAGGGAAGCAGAGGGCAGGCAAGTGAGGAGCACAGGCTCCGGACGTGCAGGCTCAGCGGCCATGGCTCACGGGCCCAGCCGCTCCGCGGCATGTGGGATCTTCCCGGACCGGGGCACGAATCCGCGTCTCCTGCATCGGCAGGCTGACTCTCAACCACTGCGCCACCAGGGAAGCCCGGCTCCTCGTTTTAAGCAGCTACTTACAATCTCCCAAAGTCTCCAGGATAATTTTGTTTGACCTGTGGTTAAAGACAGCCTCTACTAAGCAACCGATTTACCTGTTCCCCAGGGTGGAGAGTTGAGACGGGTTTTTAATTAGATACAATTAAAATTGTAGTAGCAAAGAGTTCTTAGGAACGTAAAAGTGAAGGAGGAGAAGACACAGTTTCAGTTCCCGACTCAGGGATTACCTTACCTCCCGGTGATTATCACCATCTTGAGTGACATTATTTCCTGAATACCTTACTCCTAGGAGAAGATTGAGCCATCAGAACACTCCTGTCAGTGAAAAAAGGGGTGTTTGGGGCAGATGTTAGTAAAGGAAACTTGACTTGTGATCTGCCTCCGTCTCAGGTTAGTAATGCCTGAAGTGCATGAATTACTTAGGTCAACATGTCAATGAGACAGATGCTTCTGTGCCTAGCTCCTTGAGGGGACAAAAGAATTACTTGGCACACATTGCTGAGGGAAAAATAATTCAGATGACTTTCTTCTTCCAAGCCTTCTACACCCATTGTCCTGTCAAAATTGAGAAGGGGGGCTTCCCTGGTGGCACAGTGGTTGAGAGTCTGCCTGCCGATGCAGGGGACACGGGTTCGTGCCCCGGTCTGGGAGGATCCCACATGCTGCAGAGCGGCTGGGCCCGTGAGCCATGGCCACTGAGCGTGTGCGTCCGGAGCCTGTGCTCTGCAACGGGAGTGGCCACAACAGTGAGAGGTCCACGTACCACAAAAAAAAAAAAAAAAAAAAAAAAAATTGAGAAGGGAAGATCTGCATGCTGTCAAATATATTTACATTATATTTGTATGGGTAGGTACAAACATACCTTCTCCTCAAGACCATATGAGGTGTTTTGATCTGAGGGTGAGAGAGTGATCCTAAGCATGGGACCACCCAGAGCCTCAACTACTACAGGTCTAAAATCCATCATGTTCCAGTGTGAGCTAAAAAAGCAACCAACCTTACTGCATTTTTAATGTTTTTTTTTTTCTTAAATCAAAATCTGTCATAACTGTAGTTGCCTTTTTTTTTCTCCCTTAAATTACTTCAAGTGGCCTAGTTCCTGGTTTGTATGACTTAAGGATGCCTACTATCTCAGAAGGTATTAAATTGCAGTTCTTGTTCCAATTTAAAGCATGGAGGAGGGAACATGTCCAGATAGTCCTTCCCACACAGCTCTAACTTAGGTAGATTAACCAACTATCAGTCACCCAGTTCTCAAGCATCATCACCTGACCAACGTTAATAGTGCCAAAGGAAAAGGACAGTCAACATCTCTTCCTGTGTCAGGGATGGGGAGAGATGATAAGAAGCTGTCCTTGCATTTGAAGCTGCAGACAGGATTAAAATCATGCTGAAAAGACAGGTCAGTATCTTGAATCAATCCAACACTTGGGCACATAAGCGTGGTACCAGGATTCAGGTCGAAATAAAGAAAAAGCTGGCCCAAGAGTTTGGGGGTAAGATGGGGAAGTCAGGATGGCTGGGGTTGCCTACAGGCAGGAGAGCAGGACATTGATGGTTAACCACCCACTGGGGCATCCTTCAAGTCCTATGTAAAAATATAGCCTCTGGTAGCTTTTATATAATGAATTGGGACCACTGACATCAATTCAAACTGCAATTTCTTCTAAAATCCGACGAAGTTTGTCAGAGGATAATTATTTACCAATCTGATGAGTCCAGGAGGTCCGCTAATTAATTCTTCAATGGGATGCTTGCCATCCTTGCTGTTCCTTAATACTGCATACTGAGGGTTGTGCATTACTGGGATTGGCTCGGGGACCACCATAATGTTTATACTCGTTGAATGCTCAGTGCCAAGTGCTGTTTAATTCAGTTTTCCTGAGGTCATGGAGGGAGGGCTTCCACTGTGCCATGTATTTACAATTTTTAGAAACAGAGTAGGTGGCAATGTGGTTTTACCTTAGGCAATTTAAAAAATTCCTAGCCCAGTGAATATTGGAAAATAATTAAGACTAAGTACAAATACATTGCAAATCTGTAAGTTGGCACTAAATACATTGATTGGACTGAGAATTTGGTAACCGATTAACATTTTTATCAGTCAATATAATCACAAGACTTGAAAATTATCTGTGATTCTTTCTAGGCAAGGACATAGGGAACAAGTAAATGAAGTACAAGGTCATAACACCTTACTGATAATGGAAATAAATGAGAAATCAAGTTAACATATTTTAAACAAGTCTTCCCTAAAAGACGGGGCTGGAAATGATATGAAGCAGATTTGCCTACTAGCACAGGACTAATTAAAATATGTTTAATTGATAGAGATTGTTGATTAGTTATGTTTTCCTGTAATCTCTGCTAGAAAACTCAGATTTGGAGGTGTATAATTCAGCTTCATTTTCCATACACTGCCTTTTTTAAATCTGCAACTTATTTTATGTTAAACTGCATTGGGGGATGCAAGTTACGAGCAATATTTCACTTAGGACAGACACCCATTAAGTTGACCTTGTCATTAAGAGAATCATGTGTTTCATTGATGAATTTAAAGCTTTGATAATCATTTTAATGGTGCTTCAAAATGACCAGAAATCTCTAGCAGTAGGGATTACAAATTCTCACATTTCCCCAGGCAAATAAAGGACAAGACAGGCCACCTAGTCATGTTCCAAAAGGCTTTTTCCCTTCTTTATCAGATAAGTATTTATGGCAGACAAGCTACCTCTAGGCTTTATCGATGATAATGATAAACTGAGAAGGAATGACAGCTGAAAGAGAGAAAAAACATGAAGGGAAGCAGGAAACATCTACTGGGGTGTCACCGTGCATCAGAGAGAGCCGCAAAGCATCCTAGGGAGCATGGGGGTGGGTAGATGAGGAGGAGTGTGTGGACTGACTCACCAACAAACATTCAGAGTTTTAAAAATTCCAGGAAGTTGAAGAAAGCTAAAGAACTCTTAATTTCTACATCTGATATTTTCTAAAAATTGAGCCATATTTATGTTTCAGATTGTTCTTGGGCATTATTATTTCTGTCCCCTTTTGGAATGCCGTAGTTTTGGAACATTACTACAATAACACAAACATGGGTCAGGTAGTACCGGGATTCAAGCAGTGCCTATCTGCCGTGGAACGCCAAGTCCTTTGCAGATGCCTTCTTCCTCTGCTATGTTCTGTTAGAATCTAGGGCAACTCTAAAAGTATTTGGCTGTTAAGCTGTTTCTCAGATGTGTTCACAAGATGATTTACCTTCTGCAGCTAAAACTTGTCACTTCCTAGTCATCTAAGGCAGAACTTAGAATTTTCATTCTATTTCATCTCAAAAATAACTTACATATCATATTGTAGTTTCATCAACATAATATTTTGTTTGTTTTTTAGTCATTTCTCTGATTTATTTTTTGAAAAAAACCTGAGATGGGAACAAGGTGCAGTGGCTTTCAAGTCTCCATTTTCAAGGTCAGCGTGCAGCAAATAAGTGTCATGGAGATCTCACTGGTGTGTCACAGTGGGTTTTTTGTTGCCTTCTTATTCTGGAACTATAGGCACTGCATTGAATATGTATAGTGTCTTCATGCTTGCTTCCCAATCCCAGTTCCAATCCATTTTACCTTGTTCACTGGAAACTTGTGGCTCTTAATCATAGACTTCCCAGAGAGGCAGGCCAACAAGGTACTGGGAGATGTGCACACAGCCCTGCTATTTTGCTTCTCAGCCAGACACAATCAAGTGTTCCGTGCTCTTTTCAAAGAAACGTCTCCCCCAACCCCCATATGCTAACCAGCATAATCCTCTCTGTTAATCATCCTGCAATATGCTTTGTTAAAATTCCACTTCACAGGTGTCAACAGTGATGGCAATAACCATTATCCTCACCCAATGTGGTTCTCTACATGTAGACTTTTACTTGTGTGTTGAATGAATCCTTAGGCATCACATTACAGCACCAGTGGTCTCCAAATTGATTTCAGTCATTTACCCCATCAGTAATAGACCTTTTGAGCATGCATTTACAAACTGTGCATATATATGTATATATTTAATAGATATGAATATAGAACTATACTATAAATTTGATATTATAGTATAAATATAATGTATATTATATTAACAATTTAGTAATTTGTAGTAGTAGTGATATTAACATAGTATATTAAAAACTAGTACTAGTAAAAATTAGTATCTAGTACATTATAAAACAGTGTAATTCTCCTTATATTCTATCATATACACAAAATAGAGGCAACAAAGAGCATGATAAGAAAGAAAATGTAAAAATAAATACAAGGTTAGTTGTTTTCTTTCCAAACTTAATTGACTGTCTTGAACACCACCCTGGGGTTTGTGCATCACTTTTGCCAAATGTTACCTTATTCTAACAGAGAACATTAATGGATTTGTTACTACAACAAAAATATAATTAAAAATTATTTTATATCTTCCTATAAGACATATATTGTGTGACTTGCTGATTTATTCTTTGACTTAACTTAGCAGTCCTTAAGATAATATTGAAAGTAATTTGCATTTCCTGATGGGGTACTTGTAAGGTGGTAAATAGAATATCTTGAGTAGTAATAGAGATTAAAATTTTTCTCTGAATAGATTTAAAAGTAAATAATTTACAAAAGGTTTATTGTGACTTTATGGGAAAAAATGGAGCTAAAAGGACTAAAACATTTTCCTAAGATTCATGAGTGAGCTTAAGACAAAAGTAGAAAAAGAAAATAGTTCCCCAAGCCTCAGTGTTCTGAAACAACTACCTTGGAACTTTTAATTTTTATAATTCCTACAACTAAAGGATACACTTACATCCTTGTTCATGTATGCAGGAATTTTAAAAATAATATAATAAGATGATCAGTCAAAGCCATTAGTTGTAGCTTCTATGTAAATCACATATGTCCAAAATTCTTCTCCTTTAGATAACTTTTCAAAAAGAAATATACAATCAAGACTGGGAATGTGGGCTTCCCTGGTGGCACAGTGGTTGAGAGTCTGCCTGCCGATGCAGAGGACACGGGTTCGTGCCCCGGTCTGGGAAGATCCCACATGCCACGGAGTGGCTGGACCCGTGAGCCATGGCCGCTGAGCCTGCGCGTCTGGAGCCTGTGCTCCGCAACGGGAGAGGCCACAACAGTGAGAGGCCCACGTACAGCAAAAAAAAAAAAAAAAAAAAAAAAAGAGTGGGAGTGTATGCATTGCTATATTTAAAATAGATAACCAACAAGGACCTACTGTATAGCACAGGGAACTCTGCTCAATATTCTGTAATAACCAAAATGGGAAAAGAATTTGAAAAAGAATAGATACATACCTATGTATAACTGAATCACTTTGCTGTACACCTGAAACTAACACAACATTGTTAATCAACTATACTCCAATATAAAATTTAAAAATTTTAAAAAAATTAGGTTAGTTGAGAATGACTTAACCCCTAGTGAGGGATAAATATTGTATAATTTACTGACAAATATTTATAAATATATATAAATCAAGTAATGCATAAATTGGTCATAAACCAATAAATACTTTCTCTAAAAAAAAGAAGAAAAAACGAGAATGGAAATGTATGCTTGTTTCTCCAATTGGCATTTTTAGATATTTTAACTGAGACAGATCACTGACTAAAATATAAGTTAGTGCTGAATGACGATCTCTCTTTTTTTAATTGAAGTATAGTTGCTCTACAATATTATGTAAGTTACAGGTGTACAATATAGTGATTAACAATTTTTAAAGGCTATACCCCATTTATAGTTATTATAAAATATTGGCTATATTCCCCATGTTGTACATGATCTCTTTTTAAACATTACCTATAACTTCGGCCGATATACATTGCCTTCCACGTCCAAATATCATTTCATAGGTCTTTTCTTTTTGGCATGTGGAAATGTTTTTTTTAAATTATTAATTCTTAACATTAAAAAAATATATGATGGATACTCTTCAGAATTTTATGAAAACTATAGGCTCTCTTCCCTGGACAATGTACCTGTTTGCCTTTGGTCTTACGAAAGGTTAAGATCTTTGTTCTAGTATGACTATAGTACAAAATCTTCTTTCACACCCCCCGTTTCATAGGAAAGTTATTTTTAATAAAGTTATATATAAAGTGAAATTTACTTCTTTTCCATGAACTTGAAATTGTAGATGTACCTCCAAGGTAGCAGCTTAAAAAACAGGATTAAGGAAACAGTAAGGAGGGAAGAAAAACATGGTGCAGTCTTCTACTACAATTGACTGCTTCAACTTTTGAAGGTGGCTGAGTCAGTGTGAGTGGCAAGAGAATTCTGCAAACCATGGGGTTGATTTCAGAATTTGATCATTGGAACCTGGGCTGTAAGGCTTACGCGTTTCTGGTGGTCTGTCAACATTTGCCATAGTGGTAAAGAGATAGGTGGGCTGTGAGATTTGAGGGGATTGAAGTCAGAAGTGGAAAGAGAAAGGAAAGTCCTGTATAGATTTGGAACTAGGAAAAGCCCATGACCTGGAAAGAGTCCTATTGGCCTAACCATGCTGAAGACTGGTTCAGAGGTAGGTCTGTTTGAGAAGAAAAACTAGGACTCCCCTATTTGGTCTAACTGAGGCTAAAGGAATTCTCCCCACTATGAATAAATAAAACAGCCATGACAGAGATTGCAGCATTTACCAGGGCAATACAGAATTTAGATTTTACTAAATTGGTAAATAGAAAATGCTTGGGAATTACATTACCTTAAATATCATCACAGAACTCCTTGAGTCTTTGTTAGAAATTATGCCAATGTTTTTCTTGTTTAATTAAGTCTCTTAGATCAAATCATCGTATATTATTTTTCTATATCCTGGGAACGATTTGTAGACATTAAGTGCTTGTAAACAGTTTCCTGCCCCAGGGCCTTTGTACATGTGCTTTTCTCTACACTTTGCTTTTCTCTGATATTTTTATGAACACCCTCCCTCATCTCCTTGGATTTCCACCAAAATGACATACTCTTTGTGAGCCACCTCTAATCATCCTATTTAAATTGCAACCTTTCTCTAAATTCCTTATCCCTTTGCCTTGTTTTATTTTTCTCATTATTTATCATGATGCAGCATCAACAATATCTTTCTTATTTTCATATTTATTTTCCATCTCCTCCCAGTATAATATAATCTCTATGGTGGAAGAATGTGTGTTTCTTGTTCACTGCTGTATTTAGTATCTGGAGCCATGCACAGAGGAAGCGCTTGATAAATATTTATTGAATGAATAAATGACTAATGGAAAAATACGTAATTTCTTTTATTCGTCTATCAATATTTACACAGTATTTTCTATGTGCAGGTCACCATAGTGGTCACCTGGGATAGGATAGTAAAAAATGACATGATCTCTGCTCTGAAGGAGCGTACAATATATCCAAGAAGACAGGCCCATAAATAAATAAATATAATATAATGATATAAATGACATAAAATACTAAGAGACTGCAGAAGAGGGAGCTGTTGACCCTTCCTGGGGCAGACAGGAATTGCTAAGGGGTTGACCTCTGAGCTGCATTCTTAAGGATGAGTAGGAATTCACTAGGGGAAAAAAGGGTTGCAAAAGGAGAACAAGTTTCATTTAGTTGCAGGGATATGTGGGTATAATCAAAGAGGCTGCTGTTGGGGCAGTCTTTTCAGGCATGTGAATGTAAATGGAAAGAAAGAATGACCATCAGCACTTTGGCATTGAGTACCTCCAAAGATCACCCTTGGCTAGCAGCATGGACTGCTCAGTACAATATTTCTCTCTGTGTGGTCTTCTTTGCCTCTTAGCCAGCATTCTGCTTTTGCTCAAAAAGAGCCACCTCATTCTCTGATTGTTTTTTGCCAAGTTGGTGTGTTGCCTGTGATTGTTTCCCAGCATTCCACAGCTTGAAGTTTGCTTTAGTGTATCCTTATGGTGTTTCTTATGCCTGCCCTGCTTGCAGGCTACATATGTTGTACCATTTTACACTTGGAGACCTTCCAAAATGTGTGAGAGAAAATGAGACCAAAGTGGTTGCCTTTAACCAGAAGTGGGTAGACAGGCAAAGAATCCTAGATTCCCAGAATCAATTGAAACAGACTTGAGAAGTCAACTAGTCAATTTTCTGGACTCTTGGCAGGATTGCAAAAAAGCCAGTCCAGGAATACCACTAACATTTAGTCACACATGACTAAATGAACTTTTACTTTAATTCTAAGTAGCAATTGGCTATTAAAAATTGAACATTGAAAAAAAAATTGAACATTGAGTGTACAACCTTAAATGCTTAGAATAATGCAAGTTTCCATTTTGGGTAATGTATTTATTCATTCAAGTGACAGGCACTATGATGTTAAAAAATGAAATAAGTTTAATAATGGTCTTCCATTTCCTGGAATAAGTTACCAAACTGTTAAGAAATTATAACAACTTTTGCTCTTTTGTAAAACATGATGCTTGGCAGGAATTCATTTTTGAGAGGTCTATTATTGAGATGGAATTCTTTAATCTTCACTTTGATACTGACCTTTCAGAGTGATGCAAATGCTACTGGTTAGAAGGCAACCTTTTGTAAGGTAATCACATCCAAGTCTGTAATCAGGGCCTTATACAGTCTACAGTCTTACGAAGAGTCTCTCTTTGTAATGGCACAAAAAGGAATTATTGGAGACTGAGTAAGCCGGGGATCGCTTAAGAGATATGGCAGGTATTGTAACATACCATCAAGATACAAGACATGAGCCATCTCCTCAAAGAGTTCTTACACTAATTGGGGAGATTGCACATATACACTGAAAATACTACATGGTACTTTATGAATATTTGGAACAAGCCTTGTGATGACATTGTGGCTAAGCATTCTGGACAAGTGGTCCATTGACCAGTACTGCAGACAATTAGTGGTTGGAGAAATCACTATGTGTTGAAGGGACAGAGGAGGTACTCAGGGTGGAAGTGAACTTGAATGGGTTTGAAGGGTAGGTTCTGCATAGATCAAGAGAAATGGCAGGAATATCTTGGATTAGGAAATGAAACATAACAAAGCACATGAGTAAATGTGTAAAATGGTCAAGAATAGAGCATACATGGCCAAATTGGAAAATTCCACTTGGAGGGTTTGACAGAAGCCAGAGTATATTTGGAGTCCAGTGAATGCCAAGATGACAATCTGGATTTTATTCTTTTGGAAATACAGAGCCGGAGGAGACTCTGATCAGAGGAGAAGCAAGACGAAAACAGTGCTTTAAAGAAAGGAAACATGAGTTTTACACCTTAAAATATTAACAAGGCACAAGACTGAAGAATGGTCAGGAACGTATATTAGTATCACCCAATACGGTTAGAACAGTGGTTAAGAATGATAATTCCAGAGTAATACTAGCCAAATTCGGGCATCACCATTTATTAGCTGTGACCTTGGATAAATCAGTTAACTCCTTAGTGCTTTATTTTCCTCATTTATAAATTATGGATATTGATAGGGATTATCTCATAACTTTGTAGATGAGCTGATTTGCATAAGGTTTTTAGAACAGAGCACAGTAAGACTTTAATGAATGTTAGCTAGTTTTATTAGAGAACAGTGCCAAACGGCGTCCATGCAGAGACTATCGATCAGATTTCTACACATCTCTAAAATGGAAATAATGGTGACTCCTACATTGCAGGGATGGGGGCATGACAAATGAAATAATTCCTGTAAAGGTGTCTGGCACAGAGTAGTCATTAAAGATTATTAATTGGCTAATCCATGGCCATCAATTTAAATCAGATATCTTTAAGTTCAGACGGACTTGTTTTGTAAAATTGTTTGGTAAAAGTTCCTGTGGTCTCTGGCCTCAGAAGTCTGACTTAGATCAGATACCTTATTTGGGTTTCCTGTAGAATGACGAAGGCACATGAAGGAAAAGCCTTTGTTTGGGGAAACTTGATACTTTCCTGTTATTGCCAAGACAAACTCATCTGGACAAATAAAAATTGATTTGGAAATTTTAAAATAAAAATTGCAAACCAAACAGGATGTAGTCTCGTTAAGGAGGAAATGATTCATTGGATTAGCGTAATTAGATAGGCTCTATTTGTGCAAGACTTAAACAATCACTAAGTTCTTTCTTTAATAACTTAGTGCTGCTGTCGCTGCCCAGCTCTGGTCTATTCTAGGTGGAAAATGAAAAGCAGCGGGAGGAAGGCACACAGATTTCCTGTGTGTGTGTGCGTGCGTGCGTGTGTGTGTGTGTGTGTGTACGTGTGGGTGAGTTTGCATGCATGCACACACATCTACTTAGTGCCTTTGCTGCTATCAACTTTTCTTACAACTTTGTGCTTCCAAATGATTTTGAAATTTTAGTGTGTTTTTGGCAGAGGATAGATTCCTCACTTTGAATAAAAGGTAGTGAGATCGATGGCAGTAAGCAGAAACTGTCTGAATGTAAAAGGGGATACTGCTCCAGATCTCTCTCCTTTTCTTTTTCCCATGAAAGAGAGGTTAGAGAGTGGCATGTGGCTAGAGCAGTTGCAGCTCCGTGATGGAGGACGGGAGAGCTGTCACCTGCTTTGCTGCGCGGGGTGCCCAGCTTAACCCATCTTTCTTTGGCAACTGTGCCCCAGTGAGAAAAGCTAGCAGTCCATATGTTGAGTAGGCACCATGCCATTTTGACAGGCATGAGTGTCGGCAAGAAAGGGACCATGTATGAGCATCAAATGTGTTTGTTGTGAGAAGGATTCTAGGCCAGGAATATTAAAATAACTGTCTGTCCTTAGCTCTAGCACATATGGTTAAGGAGATATGCTATGATGACTCACATTAACGTTGGAAAAAATATATATAGAATACACAACCATGCTAAGTAAGTTTCTGCTGTTGATAAATCGAGCCTGGAATCTTCACAAAGGAAGGTTGTAGAGAGACATATATAGTGATAATAGACTCTTTTCTATGTACAAAATAGAATTGACTTAACGACTAAATTCCCATACAATTACAGTTCCACTGAACTGATGAACAGACCAAAGGATACTGTTAGAATTTTGCTGGGAGGTCCTCAGGTATTTTCCAACACTATTTGAAAAGTAAAGGGGATAGAATGGGTTCATTTAATATTTCAATTCCAAAGAAATTAAATTAATTTTAGCAATGTTAGTTTAACTATTTTCCTGCTACAGGGACCATTTGTTTTAAAATCATTAAAGGGTTTTAAATGACATTGTCCTGACATTTGGGCTGATTAAATTAAGGGAATTAGTATAAAGTCGTTTTATTTCTCCTTAGCTTTCTAAATGAATTGTACATTTTCCCATGTAGGGAAAGGAATTATCGACCTGTTTTATACTTATACCAATTTGTGTGTTCGTTAACTGCATAAATATTTAGGCATGGAACTGCTCCAATTCACAGTTCAAAGGTTCCACAAGGCTTGCTTAACTCCTTGGAAAGCCAGCACTGTATGGGGCAAAGGGGATAGGATATATAGTCTAAAGAGCTACAGGTAAGATTTGATAGTTGTCCACAAGGTGTTTAAATTTATACCTGTATGCATACATACACATGCCCCCTCCAAAACCACACAAGCTTAGCATTTGTCATTTTGAAGCCTAGGGAGGTGCATCTAGTTTGCCTCTAGTTCTAGTAACTTGGCCTCCTAGGGAAATGCTCTGGTAACGATCTAAATATATATATATTGGGGTGTATCTCACTAAGGAATGTGTTGCTTCCTAAGATCATGTTTCTCAAGGATGAGAAACATCTTTTAACATACTGTACAATTCTCTGATATTCTATGTTTATTGTTTATTGCCTACTTTCCCTGACTAAAATGTAATCCATAAGGAAGTACTTTTTGTAGTTTTTATTATTATTATTAATTAATTTTATCACTATATCCCAATAACTTACCTAGAACAATGCCTGGCACATATGGGTAACTCAGTAAATATTTTGTTGAATGAATAAATTAATAAACAAGGTTATTCTATGGCGATACCTGGAAAGGCAGATGCCTGGGCTCCATTCATTGTTAGTGCCAAGGGCTGTAGCCACTGTGATCTCCATCAGCTCCCTCTATTCTCAAATAAAAATATTTTTTTAATACGGCCAATTTAATCATTCTTATGTAAAGTGTAATAGAAGTGTATTTAGGAAACTTTAATATCGATATTGCTCTGTAACATACACACTAAGTTAAAAAGAGTGCGCTTGCTTTGCAAACATAGCCTCGTGGCAAAACTCCCAGCTTCCTCTTCCAACCAGATGGCCTCCCCTAAGCCCTACCCTTCATAGAATCCTGGAGATGGAGCTGGCCCTACCCCAGATCCAAATCAGGACAGCTGGAGTGGAACTGGAAATCAGCATTTTCACAAGTTGCCCAGGTGAGTCTTATGCAACACTAAGGTCTGAGAACACTGAACCCTGGAACTTCCTATTATTACATAGATTTTTTTTTAAATTCCTGATTTCATCCATGGCTCTTATGACACTCACCAACTTTGCCGTGGTAGCTGCAAATCCCAGTTTTATGGCTGCCTGAAGTTGGGTAAAGGCTGATTTCATTATCTTTAATGTGAAATTTAGTGAATGAAGGAGCAATTCCATCAGGAGTTTGGACTGGGCAATAAATAAGGAACTGAATGTTTCTTTGATTGCAGATTTCAATTCTCCACAAACTATAGAACTGTCCCTAGAAAACAAAAGAAAATGAAATTTAACCTTATAAAGCACCAGCCTTCTCCCACCCTGGGATGCACATAGGCTGGGTCTCCGCAGTGTTCTAACGCAACTCAGGAGAAGGTGCTGCCCCCTGGCGGACAAATTTTGAAAAGATGCCCCTCTCTGGGTGTACCAATTACAAAACGATGTTTGTGTCTTAGTTTGACTCAAGGCTGGCTGAGAGGAGCCTGGGCTAGGTTTCCCACTGCTGTGGTGCCCTCTTGGCTAATGATGTCTTATGTAGGGTGCAACAGCCCAACTGTGCAATTGTATGGTAAGGAGTTCCTGATAATTGGGGTCAAAAGTTGGTCTTTGGTGATGAGGTAGTGACAGAAAAGAGCGAATGCTTAGGGAGGTCACCAATGATCTACTGGGTCCAGAGATGAACCCTTATATCTTTGCTATACAGGAAGCATCCTATTGTAATAAGTGTCCTTTGATGAAAAGTTGTAAATCTCTTCTTGTTCAAATGATAGGGAGGTGTGATTATTGCTTTTGAGAAATCCATAGAGAGAAAAATTCATTTACATGGTACTGAGGAGAGGGCAAGCTCTCAGAGTGGGAACAGAATGAATCCCTCGGCAGCTGGGCAAAAGATTAGAGAAAATACTTTTGAGATGGTAGCCATTAGGAAACACGAACTTGTAGGTCTCCACCTCTGCTACACACTGGCTACATGGCTTGAGACAAGTCATGTCACCAATCAAAAACTAGCATCTACTTCTTGGGTGTTGTGGAATGATTTATACGGTGATTTATAAGTTGAAAAGTCTTGCAAATAGGTCCATCTGTACCATTTTTCTAGATTCCACATATATGTGTTAATATATGATATTTGTTTTTCTCTTTCTGACTTACTTCATTTTGTATGACAGACTCTAGGTCCATCCACATCTCTACAAATGACCCAATTTTGTTGCTTTTTATGGCTGAGTATAGCAGCACAGGGAGCTCAGTTGGGTGCTCTGTGATGACCCAGATGGGTGGGATGGTGGGGTGGGTGGGAGGGAGGTCCAAGAGGGAGGGGATATATGTATACATACAACTGATTCACTTTGTTGTACAGCAGAAACTAACATAACATTGTAAAGCAATTATACTCCAATAAAAAAAAATAAGTTGAAAAGTGTCAATGTTAATGCTTATTTTGGAAGAGTTTATTTTATCATGGTAAGGACTTTGATAAGTTTTTAATGCTTTTTTAAAGCCTATGTGTATATTATACATTTTGAAGAGACACATGTAAACCTTTAGGATCTGAACATTTGTGTGTCTTCTCTTTCTGAAATGACTGCCTTCCTGGGTTACTAATCTAAAAATATTTGTGTAGTGCTCTTATATTGTAGTAAATGTGGTTACATATAGAGGATATCACCAAGAGTAGGTAATCTGAATTCCCGCCAAGCTAGCATCAAAGGTTATGGGGAGATTAAGGGATTTTTTTCCCCCTAATCCAATGTAAGAGTCTCAGTGGGTCAAAAGGGGTTCTGTTTTAAAAAAAGGAAAGATTTCAAGAATTTCTTGAACAGTGAATCTGACTGGATGGCATTATTTATGATTCTCAAAGTTTAGAGTTCATCAGTGTACATTAGAATCATATGTGGTCTCATTTGAAATGTCGTTCTTAGGCTCCAGTCCTGGAGACTCTGATGCAGTAGATCAGGGATGGGGCCCCAGAATCCGCATTTTAATAAGCACCTGATACAGGTGGGCTGAAGACCACACTTTGAGAAATACTGGAAGAGGTGATCTCAAAGGTCAATCTGCACTTCAGCTTCCTCGAGTCATTTATTTACATTGAAAGTGTTTTTCTGAATTTTTTTCAGGAATGTGAGCAAAGCATTTCTTTTATGACTCACATAGTTGTAGACAAGAAAATCTTCATGAAATTTCCTCTGGATTTCTTCTACGCTGGGTGTAGAAGAAACTGAAAAAAGAAAACCTTTGATGTTTAAATAATCATTCAGTATCTCAGATGCTATAACTAATTGTTTGAAAATGATATGTTTATGCCAGGAATTATTTGAGACTTTTGAAAAATACAGAGAGTAGAAATGTATTATACTTACATGGGGATACTGCTGAAGTTTCATCTGAAAAAGCAAGAGCAATATAGCTTTGACACTTCTACTTAAGTAATTTAAACTACTACCTTACAACCTGGGCTGCAATTAAAATCACCTGGAAACTTTAACCAATCTCTTATATTTAAGTCCCAACTCAGACCAACCAAAAATAAATTTCTGGGGACGGGGGAAGGCATAGATATTCTTTAAAAGCTCCAGAGATAATTTTGCTGTCTACTAAAGCGGAGAATGACAGATTAAACTAAAAGATAATTATTAATAAAATTTTTGGTTTGATATCTCTTTATTTTGCATGAAACTAAGAAAATGTATTCGATTTCTAATCTCATTTGAATGCAAAAGAGAAAGCATTAATTACATTTGACAAATATTCACAGATGTGATTTCTGACCTCATGGAACTTACTAATTAACGGAAATAAATATTTTCGCTTCCAAGGAAATCAGGTATCAGCTACAATTCTGGGCACATCAGTTTGAATGGAGAGAAAATTCCTGGCACTGGCTAAGGCTAAAAGTTAGTAACCTAAGTTTGCAGAGGCTGTTTAAGCTCCTTTAGATTCTGTGACTACATATGACCACAAGAAAGATGGTGGTTACCGAGCCATAGCCACAGAATCTGAATTCTTCAGTTTCCCATAGGCAGAGTTCATATATTGAATCAAATATATTGAATGATTTAAAATATTTATTAATCATATAGTATATGAAAACTGTGGTTTATCAGGTAGAATGATTTTCACTGTAAGTAACAAAAACCTCTGATAATAATAAGGTGATTTATTATCACACAAAATTAAAAGGTAAGGCTACTGGTGGACTCTAAGTGAATTAATAATTTCATGAAAAACTTCAGTTCTTCCTGACCTGTTCTGCTGTCTTAAGCAGTGGTCTTATCTTGAGTTTGGTTCTCCTTGTGGTTGCAAATGGGAAATTGGTTCCCTGTGTCAACTGACCCTCCAAAGCCTTGCTCCCAGCAAGCTGGAGCCAGAGAGACAAATCTTTCACATGAAGCACAGGATGCAAGTCTTTCCCTTTAGTCTGATTGGGCCCACTCAGGTCATGTGCCTATGTCTAAATCAGTAGGAAACTGTAGGAGAAATCCATTTATGGATTAACCAGACTCCATCTCTGGAGCTGGGAATAAACTCATCTTCCCTTTCATGATAGGAAGTGGTGGGAAGCTGAACAAAATTGAGTTCCTGACGGAAAGAAAAAGCAGAGGAAGTGGAAGCTGGTTAGGTTTTGAAAACCTGAAGTTTTCAAAATGATAAATGATGTGGATTTAAGTGGAAGAGACATTTTTTCTGCCTTTAATAAATATATAATGTATACTTTTTGCAGGCTCCTGTGCTTTTTCTAAATAAAACTAATTATGCATAACTATTATCAAAGAATTCTATTAACTGATTACAAATTACTCATATAAAGAATGATTCAATTTACATGAAGGCAAGAGATTTAGAGTCATCTAAATGCATAAAAAGGAGAGATATTTATCTTACTTCCAGGGGTTACCATGCACTGTTCAGAGTAAATCTGGATTTTTCTTCCAAGTTTAAAAAAGAAACATTTACACTGAATTGCTTGGGGTGGTCTTCTGCAGTCAGAAAGGAGTGTGTCTCCTCTTTCTTCAAATGCCTTTCCCAATTCCAAGACCTTGATAGCTTGGAACAGTTTCAAAGATTAATTTGAACGTAGCATACTTTTAAATTTAGTGTAATGGAAAAGACTTCAGATGCTGGTGGCAGGCACCTTTGTTTAAATCCTGCCCTGCCTTCACCCATCACTTTATTATTCGTGAAATCTTGAGTATGTTAATCAGTAATATTGGGCCTGTTTCCTTATGTATGAAGTGGAGTTAAAAATAGAACCTGGGCTTCCCTGGTGGCGCAGTGGTTGGGAGTCCGCCTGCCGATGCAGGGGACATGGCTTCGTGCCCCGGTCCGGGAAGATCCCACATGCCGTGGAGCGGCTGCGCCCGTGAGCCATGGCCGCTGAGCCTGCGCATCCGGAGCCTGTGCTCCGCAACGGGAGAGGCCACAGCAGTGAGAGCCCCGCGTACCGCAAAAAAAAAAAAAAAAAAAAAAAAAAAAAAATAGAACCTACTTTATAGGATTGCTTTAATGATTAAAAGTATTAGAATTATAACTGTGCCTGCTATTTGGTAAGGGCTCAATAGATATAAGCTAATATAATCAGTTTTCTAAATAACCTGTATAGGTTTATCATCAAAATGATTATGAAAATTGTACAAATAAGAATAGGTAGCACTTACTAAGTTCTTACCATGTTGTAGGCACTGTACAACTGTGAAATTCATGTAAACGGCACATTTTCTTCTTACAGCAATGGCATGAAGTGAATATTATTATCAACATTTCACAAACTGAAGGTTAGAGAGTGTAGGTCACATCCTCTCGTTCCCACAGCTAGCAGACGGAACCAAGATATTAACTCACAACCATCTATATTCTTTCCCTGTTCTACGAAGTAAAATATTTTCTCACCATTTTATAGTCTTGCAACCGAGTTTTACTGATTATTTAAAGAATCTGAGCTGCATTTTATTTTTCTCCAAAATATTTAAAACACCTTTAAGTGAAATAATAGGAAGTAAGCTGTAGGTCGAAGGCTGCAAACTTAGCAGCACAGGCTAAGTCTGCCCTACACATGTGTATGGTTGGCTTCTACAGTCTTCACATTTGTTTCAATTAATAGCCAACATTTAAAACTGGGAGATTTCAAGTAAGAATAAAGAGGACTGGCTTCTATTCAGGTTCTGGAAGTTCTGGGAACTCTGGTTCCATGTGTTCAGTGAAAAACCATTGACCTGCTGCTAAATATGGCAGCCCCCATACACTCTGGACATACACTCTAGCTGGATCATTCTTACTTGTCCACTCATTTCAGTTATCAACCTCTCCCCGGACACATTTTAATTTTTAATCTTGCTGTAAAACGTTGTGAAAGTGACTTTTCAGTACGGCTTATTTTTCTTGGAGGAAAATAATTAACTTTCCACTTAGTTTTCCTAGTATAAACTTAAATATATTGTTGCCAGCAAAAGCCCACTCCCCCACTTTGATATCAGAGTTGACGTGCTCATCAGAAATGTGTCTCAAGAAAAAAATTTCATGCCCTCTGCTTGCCTAATACAGGGCTTTCTGATCCTGGGTTGAACAGGGATCAACAACCAGCCTTAGAAGCATGTCCCTAAAACAGCGCATTTCCTTGACGTCAGATCAGGTTTTGAAGTCATTAGGTCCTTGGTTCAGCTAGTATTTAAGATCTTAACACATGAATCATTCATAGAGTGAAGGAAAGAGCCTGCAGAATGTCTTCCTCTGGGGCAGGCATATGGATGAGATGTGGTATTGGAG
Organism: Lagenorhynchus albirostris; assembly: GCF_949774975.1. Taxonomy (NCBI): domain Eukaryota; kingdom Metazoa; phylum Chordata; class Mammalia; order Artiodactyla; family Delphinidae; genus Lagenorhynchus; species Lagenorhynchus albirostris. Next base: position 73,991,363 of record NC_083100.1, read on the forward strand.
GGTGTCCAGAACTCAGATTTCCAGAGAGCTTGGCAAGAATATGGAGAGAGGGAATAAAAAGTAGGAGGTTCTTTTAAAGCTTAAAGCATCTGTGCCAGTGGGACAAAAACATTGTCACTTTCATATTTTCAGCCCTGAAACTAAGGAAGTTCTGTGGTTGTTTATTCTAGAAATATAGGTGTGCCTCCTTTCAGGGAAAAACAAAATGCAAAAATCCACATTTAAGGAGAGAGACTGGGAATTTGTGTCACAAAATACTGTCCTTTACTGGATGATTTTCTAGACTTTCTTTCCTCCTTTTTGCTTTCTTTTTTCCCTTTCTCTTTCTTCCTTCCTTCCTTTCTTTCTTCCTTTCTTTCTTCCTTCCTTCCTTTCTTTCTTTCTTTCTTTCTTTCTTTCTTTCTTTCTTTCTTTCTTTCTTTCTTTCTTTCTTTCTTTCTTTCTTTCTTTCTTTCTTTCTTTCTTTCTTTCTTTCCCTCCCACCCTCCCTTCCTCCCTTCCTCCCTTCCTTCTTTCCTTTTTTAGTAAGTAAGCTTCCTTGGGACATTTATGTCATAGTTATGGTTATAAAAATTATAAGCAGATAAGAAAACTAGGGCTTAGAGAAGTTGCTAAGTTTTCATAGCAATCTTTGTGAGACCCAGGTTGAACTGATCCTAGTTTCCTGGGTTTAACTGATCTGAGAGTACAAACTAAACCCCGCTTTGTATCTCTCCTACACTTCAAGTCCCCGAACTGCCAGTGCACCGTATTTCCACAAAATATGTTCACCAAAACTAAGGATTTGTAGTTAAAAATCCGAATCCCGTTCCACATGAAACTGAGTACTTTTCTATGTATTGAAGGTCTTTTATTTAAAAGCAAAGGAAGAAGATTCTTGAGAACTATTAGTAGCAACATTTTGGCACCTTTATTCACTGAATTGTTGGGAAGTCCTTCAAATGAACAGAGACGCGGAGAGGAAAATAACAATAAGGCTTCTGTAAATGGAAAAATCCACAATATCTTTCAAACATTTTCCAGAAGACTGAACTTTTGTACACTCTTTGTTGTTTTAAAATGTGCTCATGTGTTTGGATACTTATTTGTAATAAGACAAGTGATAGTCATGCCAATGTATGAGTGTTCTTTTGAATGCAGGGAAATAAAGCAAAAGGGAAATTTCACATGAAACAGTTTTTTGGTTTCTATTTACTACTGTAGCATCTTCTCTAAAGAGCCATTTTGAAGGTGGAAAAAAAAAGTCTTTTAATAGTATTTGCCTATTTTTTGTAATATAACCTACTCAATTGCTTCAGAAGTTTGAGGAGGTCCTGGTTTATGGGAATCCTTAATAAAATTATGACTTAACAGAAAACAGAAGTTACTTGGATTGCTTATTCTTAAATTATTAAAAAATTATTTTTAAAAACTTATTTGGTAAAGGGGGAGGGGCTTATGACTACTAATTCAGAGATGGCTACTTAATGGTCATCAGTCTTTTTCCTGACAGGCAGGAGGTAGAGAAAGAACAGAAATTTCGCATGAGCTGAGGATGAATAATTCTCTATGTAACATCAGTAACCATTTCCATAGCCATATTTAAATTGTTGCATTATGTTTGCCAAAGATCCAATCATGAACAGTGGACAACTTGATATGTCTAAATTTTTTTTTTGACTCATGGAAATAAACAGTCAGCACCTTGATTCAAGGATAGAAGCTCTCCAGCAAAACCAATAGCACACCAGTAAGGGGTTTGCATTTTTATTCATTGAGCTGAAAGTGAAAAGACTTTTACAATAAGGAAATCAAGTAGAGTAAATGTAAATAACGAAGCTCATCAGCAAATGGTAAATACGAAATATTTTAAGGTTTCTGTCAAGGAAAATATTGTAAATAGATGGCATCTAAGTTTTTAATATATTGCTAAATAAAAACATTTAGCACAAGAGGATACATCTATGCCTTTATTACATTGGTTATTACACATGTATAATTGCATAAACTGTGCACTTAGGAACATTTTCTTTATTTGTTTTATGTGGAATTATGGCCCGAATTTAAGCAAGTACGAATTGCTTGTACCCTCAACAGTGACTCTGAGGTTGGCCATGTGACTTCCTTGATCAATGGGCTGGTGGCAGCCTTCAGGCAAGATAGTCTTGGAAAAACACTTGCAGATTTCTATTTTCTCTCTTCTTCTCAACTTTCACCATTAGAATACTCTCAGGCTAGGTTGCTGAATGACGAAAGACAAATATCTTAGTCACTACTGTGACTATAGCCAGCTAACCATCAGAAGTGTGAGTAAAGCCCAGACGAGACCAGCCCCGAAGTTTAGCTTGATGCTGACGTGAAGGCTTGTAAGCTAAGTAAAGACTTATTATCCTAAGCCACCGAATTCTGAGGGGGTTTTATCATGCAGCATTATTATGTTATATACAGAAATACTTTATTTTTATTTTTGGGTTGACCCAAAGAAGAAAGACATTTATAATAAAGGTATCAAGAAAAATAGATATAAATAGCTATGTTTATTGCAATTGATATGTAAGAATTTTTTTTGTTGTTTCAACATGGAAAATATAGCAATTAGATGTCATTTAAATTCTCGTTATTGTTAAAAGCAAATATGTAAGGGAATTCCCTGGTGGTCCAGTGGTTAGGACTCTGTGCTTCCACTGCAGAGGACACGATCCCTGGTCAAGGAACTAAGATCCCACATGCCACGTGATATGGCCAAAAAAAAAAATAGCAAATATGTAATTAGTTGACCAGCATAGATAAATGAAATATTTATTTCTTTATAATGTCACACATGTTAGACTGTATATCTTAGGTATGTAAGCATGTTTTCCCTGACTGCCTTGTAAATGTAGCATGAATGTATTCTATATGGTTAATGCTAAGCTTTTCATGTGTCTTTCTTCATTTTATGCTAGAGTTCTCTGCAATTGGATTGATCTCAAAATTGGAACATTTTCAAAATACTTGAGATAAAATCAAGGAAAAAGCGAGGTGAAAAAAATCTTTAGAGGTAAAACAAGATTTAGGTTTTATATCAAAATATGTCTATCAGCGAACTGTTGTGATATGGATCTTCCCAGATGGGCAAGTGTCAATCCTATTGAAATAGCAGTCTTCTTGATAATTTCCACTCAGATAACACACCACAAATCAACAGAGCTTATTTTGAGAGGAACATGATGTAAAATGAGCCATATCTGAGTCTTCTTGCAAATGTAAATTGCTAACTGTGAGAAGCTTCGGAAATGTGTGGACTTGAATTTTATTGGCTTAAATAGGTATCTTTAAAATGAGGAAATTTTAGACCTTCCTGATTCAGAGGTACTGTGTTCTCATTCTGCTACTATAATTGATCTGGTTGCAGAGACCTGGGTAAACCATGTACTCCCGATCCCTGGCAACCATTGATCTTTTTACTGTCTCCATAATTTTGCCTTTTCCAGAATGTCATATAGTTGAAATTATACAGTATGTAGCCTTTTCAGATTGGCTTTTTTCACTTTGTAAAATGCATTTAATTTTCCTCCTTGTCTTTTCATGGTTATACAGCTCATTTCTTTTCAGTGCTGAATAATATTCCATTGTCTGGATGTACCAAAGTTTATTTATCCATTCACTTACTGAAGGACATCTTTGCCGCTTTCAAGTTTTGGCAATTCTGAATAAGCTGCTATAAATATCTGTGTGTAGGTATTTTGTGAATAGATGTTTTTAGCTCCTTTGGGTAGATACCAAGAAGTATGACTGATATGGTAAGAGTATGTTTAGTTTTCTAAGAAATTACCAAACCGTCTTCCAAAGTGGCTGTGCCATTTTCCATTCCTACCAGCAATGAGAAAGAGTTCCTGTTGCTCCACATCCTCATTAGCATTTGATGTTGTCAGTGTTTTGGATTTTGGCCATTGTAATAGGTATGTAATAATATCTCATTTTTGGTCTAATTTGCATTCCCCTGATGACATATGATGTGGAGCACTTTTTCATATGTTTATCTGTAATCTGTATATCTTTTGGTGAGGTGTCTGATAAGGTCTTTGGCCCATTTTAAATCAGGCCATTCATTTTCTTATTGTTAAGTTTTGAGAGTTCCTTGTTTATTTTGGATAAATTCCTTTATCAGATATGTCTTTGGCAAATATTTTCTTCCAATCTGTGACTTCTCATTCTCTTGACATTGTCTTTCTCAGAGAAGTTTTTAATTGTTTAACAATTATTTCTTTCATGGAGTGTGCCTTTGGTGTTGTATGCTATGTATTTTCACTTTGGAAAAGATTTTATGTATCATCCAGTACAGCCCTGCACTAGTACAGGACTCTCTTGAAAATGGCCTTACAGTCTTTGCTTGGCCATTTTCAATGACTAACAACACAAACTTCATGAGGCAGTCCATTCATCTTTATTTATTGGAAAATTCTTCATAATCTGATCCTCCTCATTTCTCACCGTAAAACAGTGTAAAATGTATCTGTTTTTTCTTCAATGTGACCAAGCATTCAATAGTCAAGATGATTCTTATATCTACACCCCTAAGTCCTTTTATTTTGTCTCATGTAGAGAGGTTTCTATATCCCTCATTATCAGAGTCAATCCCATAATTGTCTCTGGACACACTGTTTAGAGATGTGTTTCTTCAAATGAGCTAAAGCAAAGAATCTAAGTGTGGTCTGTTCACTGTAGAACACTGGACTGCTATTTCTCAATCCAGTCTGTCTATTTCCATCAGTCCATCAGTACACCTTAAATTGATTTAGCCTTTTTGTCAGTTAGAATATAATGAGAAAAATCAGGAAATACCCTAGATATTATAAACAGAGAAAATTCAATACAAATAATTCGTTCTACAAGTAACGAACAATTAAAGGAAATGGGGAGAGGCAACCTAGAGTTCAGCCATGCCAGGAAGTGTCTGTATCTACAGGGCTGGGGAGTCAAAAATAGGAGGTAGTGTAAGAGAGCCCAAGATCTGAGTCTACCTGGTAGAATGTGTGGACACCATGGAAGGGACTCTCTAGCAGACCTGTAGCCATAGAAGAAAAATGTCGGTTGCTGGGGATGTCACCTATGGCAGATAGGAATCGGGGGAGGGACAGAGAAAGAAGATGAAGACGGCAAGGAAGCAGCAGCACCCTGACTTGTCTCTCTGCCTTCCAATCTTCCACCAATGCTTCCCATGAGTTGAACAGAATATAAACCAGTTATTGGGAGAGCCTGAAATATTGTTCCCTATGGTATAAAGATGAGCAGGGGAAGGATGAGGAGTGGATCTGACAGCAAACAGGTGACCAGTGGGACACCTTCTTTATTCGAATTTTACATGCATCACAAAACAGAAAAACGAGTTCACATTTCTACTTCTAATAGTTATCAAAATTGCCCTTTCACATTTACAAATAAATATACAGAATTTTTCTGAATATGTATCTCCTCTGTCTATCTTCATTGATGAAGACAATGTCTATCACTGTAATTTCTCCATCTTTATTGATGGAGAAATTACTTATCAGAATGAGGAGATCATTAGCAGACCCCACTGCCCAGGGGCAGGATGACTGCACATCAGTGAGGGCAACATGGCTCTTCCTGTAATATCTGAATCTATTGGACCATCTTTGCTCAAGCAAGGTGGGCTCTCCTTGTATATCCAGCCTCCTTTGGATAAAAGAAAAAAAAAAGAAACAGGATATATAACTCTCATTATTTCCTATGCCTCTGGATTTCTCACTTAATTACGTCTTCTACACTGTTTATTGACCCTTTTAGGATTTCTAATATTTGGTCTTTGACCCCAGTTCCTAACACAGGGCTCCTAAAACTCTTGTCATTTCCTAAGTGATAGGATTGCCTTTTATTCTAATGACATGAATCTTGGTGGAATCCAGTACAGCTTCAGGATGGGGGCTAGTTACCAGAAAGACAAAGCTATGATTAGAAGGTTGGAAATTTCTACCACAGCCCTCATCCTCTGGGAAGGGGAGAGAAGCTAGAAACTGAGTTAATGATGAAGCCTCCATAAAAATTCCCACAGTACAGGGTTTGGAGAGCTGCCAGATGGGTGGACATACATCTACGTGTTAGAAGGATGGCCCACCCCAACTCCACAAGGACAGATGCTCCTGCATTTGGGACATTTCCAGACCTTGCCCTCTTCATCTGGTTGTCAACTGTACCCTTCGTCATACTGATTATTATATAATAAACCAGTAAACCTGTTTTCCTGAGTTCTCTGCACTGTTCTAGAAAATGGTAGAATCAAAGAGGGCATTATGGGAACCTCTGATTTGTAGCCAACTCAGAGACAAGCTGTAGGTAACCTGGGGACCTACTGCTTGAGGTTGACATCTGAAGTGGTGGGCAGTCTTGTGAGACTGAGTCCTTAACCTGGTCCACACTAACTGCAGGCAGTTAGCTTGGTGTAGGAAACCCATACATCTGGTGTCAGAAGTATTGTGAGCGTGAGAGTAGGGGAGGAAATCAGTGTGTTTTTCCAATACAAGTAATCTCTTCCATTAAGAAGAGTAAACCTTTTATAAGCCCACTTTGTTTGCTAAAGCTTTTCACCTTTCTCCCTTTTACTTATTGGATTTTTGTGAGATTTTCTACATTTTTGTTGTCTTTACCTCAATTCTATGCTCATTTTGTGTTATTAGGATCTCATACCATCACTCTGTTCTCAGGAAAGAGAGAGCTTTCTGTTCTCTTTCGTCTGACCTCTGGGGAGCATTTATATGGACAAACACTTCCTTTGTAGTTTTCTCTTCCTCTGTTTTCCTATGACTGCTGTCTCCTGGCTTTTACAACTCTAGCTGCTCCTCAATGTTTTGGAAATCTTTCCCACCACTGCCCACTCCTTAGTGTTTTTATCCCTTACTGTTTGCTCCTCCTCACAGATTCCCAGAATGATTATGTCCTCTCCCAGGGCTCTGGTACTTCGTTATGGCTCTCAAATCCTGCAGCTTCCATTTGTGAGGTGTGATGCTTTCCAGGGCCAACGGGCTCCTTCAGCACTGGCCCATGTTTCCCCTTCAGTCTCACATTTCCTTCTGCTCAACACTTTAACTGCTTATTAAATATTTGTTGCATAACGAATGAAACTTTCAACATTACTTGTGAAGTTTAAGTAAAGTTGTGATTGACTAAGATCACTCAGGTAATAAGTGTCAAAGTACAGTTTCAAAGCCATTTCTCTAAGCAGACTTCACTTTAAGCCACAAAATAGCAATGTTTAAAAAACAGCTTAGTATTGTTCTATAAGATAGTATTTTTTAAGGCAGGACCTCAAGTTTTATCCTCATTATATTCTTCTGTGTGTCTAGCGCCATGTTTTTTTAAAAACTATTTTGTGTCCAATAAGTTGATTTTAAAGGAATTTAAATGTAAAGAAGATGGAAAATCACTTGAGCCTTTACCAGCCTTTACTGGTATTCATATGTCTTCAGTGGCCACACAAACAAATTCAGTGATTAGAGCAATTCCATGATTGCAGCTAAGCGATAGGGAATGGTGAGGACTATGGTAAAATAGAAAGCTTATGTTTTGTTTAAATATATTCATATAAAAATTAAAATATATATATTTATGCCAAACAAAATATCAGTGGACCAATATTGATTCTCATTGTTTTCAATCCTTGCTTCAATAATAGCTTGAATTAGAAGCAGCTTTGACTAGAGACAGCCAAAACTGCAGCAGAATTTTTATTTTATAGCCAATCTTATACTTCTTGATTCAAGCTGAAAATTAGTGAGTTGTCCATTCCACAGATGCTTGATGATAGAAAAAATAGTCTATTTGAACAAGAGACCAAAGGAAAGGAAAAAATACGAAAGCATGTTGTCTTGGTGTTTTCTTAGAATAATAAAGAGAGAAAATGTAGAGAGAAAAGAAGAGAAGAGAAATTTTCTGCCCCACGGTCTTCATGAATCCTTATTTTGTTCAGCATAAAATCAAGACTTCTCTGGAGGACTTTCAAAACCCTTTGTAAAGGAAAGCAGCTGAGATCCAGAAACTAAAGACTTACCAAGAGAAATCAGTTCATAAAAGGGATATCAGAGAGACCTTCAAGATGGTGGAGGAGTAAGACTTGAAGATCACCTTCCTCCCCACAAATACATCAGAAATACATCTACATGTTGAACAGCTCCTACAGAACACATACTGAATGCTGGTAGAAGATCTCACACTTCCCAAAAGGCAAGAAACTCCCCACATACCTGGGTAGGGAAAAAGAAAAAAGAAAAACAGAGACAGAAGAATAGGGACAGAAAAAAAAAAAAAAAGAATAGGGACAGGACCCAGACCTCTGGGAGGGAGCTGTGAAGGAGGAAAAGTTTCCACACACCAGCAAGCCCTTTCACTGGTGGAGACAGTGGGTGGTGGGCGGGGGGGAAGCTTTGGAGCCACAGAGGAGAGCACAAAAACAGAGGTACAGGAGGCAAGGCGGAGAGATTCTCGCACAGAGGATCACTGCCAACCAGCACTCGCCATCCTGAGAGGCTTGTCTGTTCACCCGCCGTGGTGGGTGGGGGCTGGGAACTGAGGCTTGGGCTTCGGAGGTCAGATCCCAGGGGGAGGACTGGGGTTGGCTACATGAACACAGCCTGAAGGGGGCTAGTGTGCCACAGCTAGCAGGGAGGGAGTCCGGGAAAAAGTCTGGACCTGCCTAAGGGGCAAGAGACCATTGTTTCGGGTGTTCAAGGAGAGGGGATTCAGAGCACCACTTAAATGAGCTCCAGAGACGGGCGGCTATCAGCGAGGACACCAGAGACGGGCATGAGGACAGGCATGAGCAGCTAAGGCTGCAGCTGCAGCTGCCAAGAAGCCTGTGTGCGAGCACAGGGCAGTATCCACACCTCCCCTACCGGGAGCCTGTGCAGCCCGCCACTGCCAGCGTCCCGTGATCCAGGGACAACTTCCCCGGGAGAACACACGGTGCGCCTCAGGCTGGTGCAACATCACACTGGCCTCTGCCGCCGCAGGCTCACCCCGCATTCCGTACCCCTCCCCACCTGGCCTGAGTGAGCCAGAGTTCCCTAATCAGCTGCTACTTTAACCCCGTCCTGTCTGAGCAAAGAACAGTTGCCCTAAGGCAACCTACACGCAGAGGTGGGGCCAAATGAAAAGCTGAACCCCGGGAGCTGTGAGAAAAAAGAAGAGAAAGGGAAATCTCTCCCAGCAGCCTCAGGAGCAGCAGATTAAATCTCCACAATAAACTTGAGGTACCCTGAATCTGTGGAATACCCGAATAGACAATGAATCAAACCAAAATTAAGGCAGTGGAATTTGGGAGCAACTGTAGAATTAGGATTTGCTTTCCACATCTAATTTGTTTCGGGTTTTGTGTTTATCTTAGTTTAGTATTTAGAGTTTATCATCATTAGCAGATTTGTTTATTGATTTGGTTGCTCTCTTCCTTTTTTTTATATATATATAGATTTTTTTTCCTTTTTCTCTTTTTGTGAGTGTGTATGTGTATGCCTCTTTGTGTGATTTTGTCTGTATAGCTTTGCTTTTACCATTTGTCCTAGGGTTCTGTCTGTCCATTGTTTTTTTTTTTTCATTTTATTACTTTCTAATTTTTTAATTTTTAATAATTTATTTTTATTTTAATAACTTTATTTTATTTATTTATTTTAATTTTTTCTTCTTTTCTCCCTTTTCTTCCAATCCGTGTGGCTGACAAGGTCTTGGTGCTCCAGCCAGGTGTCAGGTCTGTGCCTCTGAGGAGGGAGAGCCTAGTTCAGGACATTGGTCCAACAGAAACCTACCAGCTCCACATAATATCAAATGGCGAAAGCTCTCCCAGAGATCTCCATCTCGATGATAAGACCCAGGTCCACTCAACAACCAGCAAGCAACAGTGCTGGACACCCTATAACAAACAAAGAGCAAGACAGGAACACGACACCACCCATTAGCAGAGAGGCTGCCTAAAGTCATAATAAGGTCAAAGACACCCCAAAACATACCGCTGGACTCGGTCCTTCCCACCAGAAAGATAAGATCCAGTCCCCTCCACCAGGAAGCCTACACAAGCCACTGAACCAACCTTAGCCACTGGAGACAGACACCAAAAACGATGGGAACTACGAACCTGCAGGCTGAGAAAAGGAGACCCCAAACACAGTAAGTTAAGCAAAATGAGAAGACAGAGAAACACACAGTAGCTGAAGGAGCAAGATAAAAACCCACCAGAACAAACAAATGAAGAGGAAAGAGGCAGTCTACTTGAAAAAGAATTCAGAGTAATGATAGTAAAGATGATCCAAAATCTTGGAAATAAAATAGAGAAAATACAAGAAATGTTTAACAAGGATCTAGAAGAACTAAAGAGCAAACAAAAAATGATGAACAACACAATAAATGAAATTAAAAATTCTCTACAAGGAATCTATAGCAGAATAACTGAGGCAGAAGAACAGGTAAGTGAACTGGAAGATAAAATAGTGAAAAAAACTACTGCAGAGCAGAATAAAGAAAAAAGAATGAAAAGAATTGAGGACAGTCTCAGAGACATCTGGAACAACATTAAACACACCAACATTCAAATTATAGGGGTCCCCAGAGGAAGAAGAGAAAAAGAAAGGGAGTAAGAAAATATTTGAAGAGATTATAGTTGAAAACTTCCCTAATATGGGAAAGGAAATAGTTAATCAAGTCCAGTAAGCGCAGAGTCCCATACAGGATAAATCCAAGGAGAAACATGCCAAGACACATATTAATCAAACTATCAAAATTAAATACAAAGAAAAATTATTAAAAGAAGCAAGGGAAAAACAACAAATAACACACAAGTGAATCCCCATAAGGTTAACAGCTGAACTTTCAGCAGAAACTCTGCAAGCCAGAAGGGAGTGGCAGGACATATTTGAAGTGATGAAATGGAAAAACCTACAACCAAGATTACTCTACCCAGCAAGGATCTCATTCAGATTCGACAGAGAAATTAAAACCTTTACAGACAAGCAAAACTTAAAAGAATTCAGCACCACCAATCCAGCTTTACAACAAATGCTAACGGAACTTCTCTAGGCAGGAACCACAAGAGATGGAAAAGACCTACAATAACAAACCCAAAACAATTAAGAAAATGGGAATAGGAACATATATATTAATAAGTACCTTAAATGTAAATGGATTAAATGCTCCAACCAAAAGACATAGACTGGCTGAATGGATACAAAAACAAGACCTGTATATATGCTGTCTACAAGAGACCCACTTCATACCTAGGGACACATACAGACTGAAAGTGAGGGGATGGAAGAAGTTATTCCATGCATATGGAAATCAAAAGAAGCTGGAGTAGCAATTCACATATCAGACAAAATAGTCTTTAAAAAAAGGACTATTACAAGAGACAAAGAAGGACACTATATAATGATCAAGGGATCAATCCAAGAAGGAGATATAACAATTATAAATATTTATGCACCTAACATAGGAGCACCTCAATACATAAGGCAGATGCTAACAGCCATAAAAGGGGAAATTGACAGTAACACAATCATAGTTGGGGACTTTAACACCCCACTTTCACCAATGGACAGATCATCCAAAATGAAAATAAATAAGGAAACACAAGCTTTAAATGATATATTAAATAAGATGGACTTAGTTGATATTTATACGACATTCCTAAAGATGCTATCAAAAAACTACTAGAACTAATAAATGAATTTGGTAAAGTAGCAGGGTATGAAATTAATTCACAGAAATCTCTTGCATTCCTATACACTAATGATGAAAAATCTGAAAGAGAAATTAAGGAAACACTCCCATTGCAACAAAAAGAATAAAATACCTAGGAATAAACCTACCTAAGGGCATAGAAGACCTGTATGCAGAAAACTATAAGACACTGATGAAAGAAATTAAAGATGATACAAACAGATGGAGAGATATACCATGTTCTTGGACTGGAAGAATCAACATTGTGAAAATGACTATACTACACAAAGCAATCTACAGATTCAATGCAATCCCTATCAAACTACCAATGGCATTTTTCACAAAACTAGAACAAAAATTTTCACAATTTGTATGGAAACACAGAAGACTCCGATAGCCAAAGCAATCTTGAGAAAAAAAAAAAAACGGAGCTGGAGGAATCAGACTCCCGGACTTCAGGCTACACTACAAAGCTACAGTAATCAAGACAGTATGGTACTGGCACAAAAACAGAAATATAGATCAATGGAACAAGATAGAAAGCCCAGAGATAAACCCACACACCTATGGTCACCTTATTTTTGATAAAGGAGGCAAGATTACACAATGGAGAAAAGATAGTCTCTTCAATAAGTGGTGCTGGGAAAACTGGACAGCTACATGGAAAAGAATGAAGTTAGAACACTCCCTAACACCATACACAAAAATAAAGTCAAAATGGATTAAAGAGCTAAATGTAAGGCCAGACACTATAAAACTCTTAGAGGAAAACATAGGCAGAACACTCTATGACATAAATCACAGCAAGATCCTTTTTGACCCACCTCCTAGAGAAATGGAAATAAAAACAAAAATAAACAAATGGGACCTAATGAAACTTAAAAGCTTTTGCACAGCAAAGGAAACCATAAACAAGACCAAAAGACAACCCTCAGAATGAGAGAAAAATATTTGCAAATGAAGCAGCTGACAGAGGATTAATTTCCAAAATTTACAAGCAGCTCATGCAGCTCAATAACAAAAAAACAAACCACCCAATCCAAAAATGGGCTGAAGACCTAAATAGACATTTCTCCATGGAAGATATACAGATGGCCAACAAACACATGAAAGGATGCTCAACATCACTAATCATTAGAGAAATGCAAATCAAAACTACAATGAGGTATCACCTCACACTGGTCAGAATGGCCATCATCAAAAAATCTACAAACAATAAATGCTAAAGAGGGTGTGGAGAAAAGGGAACCCTCTTGCACTGTTGGTGGGAATGTAAATTGATACAGCCACTATGGAGAACAGTATGGAGGTTCTTTAAAATACTAAAATTAGAACTACCATACGACCCAGCAATCCCACTCCTGGGCATATACCCTGAGAAAACCATAATTCAAAAAGAGTCATGTATCACAATGCTCATTGCAGCACTATTTACAGTAGCCAGGACATGGAAGCAACCTAAGTGTCCATGGACAGATGAATGGTTAAAGAAGATGTGGCACATATATACAAGGGATTATTACTCAGCCACAAAACGGAACGAATTTGAGTTATTTGTAATGAGGTGGATGGACCTAGACTCTGTCATACAGAGTGAAGTAAATCAGAAAGGGAAAAACAAATACTGTATGCTAATACATATATATGGAAGCTAAAAAAAAAAAAGATAAATCTGAAGAACCTAGGGACAGGACAGGAATAAAGACAGAGACATAGAGAATGGACTTGAGGACACAGCGGGGGGAAGGGTAAGCTGGGACAAAGTGAGAGAGTGGCATGGACATATATACACTACCAAACGTAAAATAGATAGCTAGTGGGAAGCAGCCGCATAGCACAGGGAGATCAGCTCGGTGCTTTGTGACCACCTAGAGGGGTGGGTTAGGGAGGGTGGGAGGGAGCCGCAAGAGGGAGGGGATATGGGGATATATGTATATGTATAACTGATTCACTTTGTTATAAAGCAGAAACTAACACACCATTGTAATGCAATTATACTCCAATAAGGATGTTAAAAAAAAAAAGGGATATCAGATACATGGTATGGCTGCACCACAGTTCATGCTATCCCCTATATCATAGCAGACTTGGAAAGTTGATCAAAGCATTTTTTCTAAATTAAGTCCCCTTTAAGTTTTCAGTATCTTCTCCATACAGGGAGTACTCCTATTTGAGTGAGCTTTACATGAGTAAAATCAAATTCTGCCTGGAAGGGGAGGGGGGAGAGAGTGAGAGAGAGAGAGAGAGAGAGATGAAGTTTTCTAAATGATATCATAGAGTCTAGTAAGTACTGACATAGCTAATAGAGTAAAATAAGTGAAACCTGATTAATGACAGAAACAGAGCACCGTGGATATGGGTCTTTTAGATTCATGACTACATGCTTAATTTTTATGTCTTCTCTCCTAAATCAAGCCCTTATATATTAACTGCAACGTTCTCCTATCTGGTTTCTTTGAATCAACTCTCTTGCTTCCTATCTATCTCACACATTTTACTAGATTAATCTACCATAAACTCTACTTTCATCATATCACTCCCTTGTTCAAACAATAAATTTTTATCTTCTAATACATTCAAGAACTCTTGTCTATTCATTTTACTTATTAAAATGAAAAGTGCTTTAGTTCAGTAAATTGGGGAAACATTGAGTTTCCCTATTGTTGTATTTCTTAGAGAAGTAATCCCTATGTACATGCATGGAGCAATAGTATTTTATACAAAATCAGCCTGGGAAATCTTGCCATAATGCAGGCATAGACAAATATTCATTTTATGGAGCATCTCCCGATCACAGCCAACCTGAAAAGGAATAGAATTGCTCAGGTTGATAACAAAAATACAACCTAGAATAAAGACTGGAATGATGCTGTTCTTTAGGATCCATATTTTTGTTTGCAGTACTCTGTTCTTAATTCATGAGTTTCCTATTGTAATTATCTAAGCAGATTTAGTTTTGATTTTCTTTATTTTTTCCTATTTTTCTCTGATGCTTTAAGAATGGCTTCCAAAGTTTTATTTATATTTCTAAATTAATGGTTTGTGTAGGGGAATGGACATAGCAGTGAAAGGAAAAAGTAATCACTCAAAAATGAGTCCATAAATGAATTTCAGAGTAATGTTTGCTGACAAAATTGTGTTGTGATTTTCTTTTCTCCTAGTTTTCCATCCTTAGATAACAATGCCCTATATTTGTTTTTATTGTCTTTACTTTGTCTTTTATAGGGTCTGATAAGCAATTTAAAGTCTGAAAATAAAAATCAACTTTTTGCATTTCCAGGGTGATATTAGGACTTCGTGGTTGTTTGCACAGTTCCACTTAAAGATCACAATCTCAAACACATTGATGAATAAAAATGTCTTCTTTGTTCCTAAGCAACCAAAGTAAACCTGCAAATGCCAAACTGCAGAGTATGTCAAGTAGGGCATCACATAATTCTGGCCTTTAAGTAAAAAAAAATATATGAACACAAGTGCATTTTTCTAACATAGGGAAACATGGAAAGCATTGGAGATGTGAAGGCGATGCAGCGTGATACCATGGACATAGAGAATGGCCTTTGGTACCAAGAATCCTTGGTGCTCAAGTCTGATATGCAGGATCATGTCTCTCAAAGACATCTACGTTCTAATCCCCAGAACCAGTGAATGTGTCAACTTACATGGAGACAGAGACTTCGCAGATGTGATTAAAGTTAAGGATCTTAAAATGAGGAGATTATCCTGGATTATGTAAGTGGACTCGATCTAAGCACATGAGTCCTTAAAAATGGAAGAGGGAGAAAGAAGAGCTTTCATAATAAATAATAAAATATTAATCTTTTCTTGTACACCCATTTTCGAATTCTTTTTCCATTGTTGGCTCAACTGTTTTATGTTTGTGATAGTTTGTCTCACATCTGCTTAGAAGAGCCTCAAAGCCAGTTGTGCAACTTCTACATAGTAATGATATTATAGCAAATATTTACATATCTATTAGTAAATATTTAACTCATCCTTGTAGGCCTTGAACTGAAACTCTAGATATATTTAACATTTTCCTCTCATTATAACTAATAGACCTAATCAATTCATTTAAACGTATCTGTTGAACTCTTATTGAGCACTTACTAGATGGTATGCATGCAACAGAACACAGAAGACAAAGTATGGAAAGCTCTCATGGTCCATGTGGGGAGTCATGGCAGTCAGCAAATGGGAGGAGGTTCTTGATGAGCCAGAGAACCAGTTAGGATAGGTGATGCTGGTGGGTCGGCAAAACTTCTCCACCAGCTAGTGATATCCCTAGACTTATATGGGGCTAGAAAGTTCTTGAGAAAAGTCTTGGATTCTGATCTCACAACAGGTGACATACTTGTTACCTTAGTTGAATTGGGATGAGGTGCTAACTTGTAGAGGTTTGACTGAAAATCCCTAGGAAAAGTATTTCTTAGAGGGAAAATGATAACTAAACAGAAATTCCAGAGTGACCAGCAGGGCCTGGGAATTAGAGGGGAAGGACATGTGGCCTTTAGGGGACCCATGATGACCCAAACTCCTGCTGAGTAACTTAGCTGTTAGGAGTACAAGATCCAGAGCCAGATGGTCTGGGTTCAATCCTGCTTCTGTTACTTGGTAGGTGGGTATCCTTGGGTAAGCTACTTCTGTGTGCTTTAGTTTCCTGAACTGCAAAATGGAATTAATAATAGTATCTATATGAGAGCGCTTTTGTAGAGATGAAATGAGTCAATATCTCTAAAGCACTCAGAAAAGTTTCAGATGCGTATTTAACATTCAATAAATGTAGCTATTATTAATATCCTTGGGATGAAGGACTGTGGGGCTTTTCTAAAGGACCAGAGCACAAAGAAAGAGAAGCTGCTATTTTATTTGCAGATGAGAGGCAAGCCCTGGAGAGCCAGTGAGCAGTAGAAGCTTCATTTGGTGGCTTGGCAATGAGAGGTGAAAGGGACAGTAGGCCCAGTCTGGAATGCACTGGCAGGGTGGTACAGGAACTAGCTCAAAGAAACTGAACAGCAGCTGAGAGCAGGGGTGATGCAGAAGCACAAGCCATCAGTGAACATCAGTGATTCGGGCACAGGGACTGAGGTTGGTGGAATGCTCAACTGCCCTGGGGTTGGTGACAGGCGGTGATCTTGGGAGCAGAGTGACCCAAGAGACTGCTACTAGCAAGGCGTCTAGTAGAAGGCTGTCTGAGCAGGTTTACAGCTAAGATAGCAGTTTTGCCTATCGTGGGAGCACCTGCAGGACTCTCTTCTGCCATGTGGATGCCCACAAAAATTCTAGAAGTAGGAGAAGAACTGTAAAGGGGAAAGGGCAGAGGTTCTGTACTGGGAGGGGAGGAAAGGGCTTGCAAGACAATATGTCTGTGTCTTCCAATATGACCTTAAATGTACCTACAGTTTCATGAGAATTGGGGGACCTTCAGGTTGCACAAACTGCATATTATACAATGTGATAGATCCTCTAACAGAAGACTCAAGTGGGAGCCCAGAGGAGAGAGCAGATTTGGCCTGAACACACTGAAAATGTTCAAGTGCTGAAATGAAGAAATGATTTGGAGAAAAGTTAAAATAAAATGTGCTATGGATAAGAAGGAAATTTAATTAATTTCCTTTTTTGCATTTTACTTACATTAGTAGTTCAACTTAGAATTGTGTATGCCTCGTTTTGGGTGCTATATGATGAAATGATGTTGCATTGACCTTTGACCTCTCATTCTTTACAGATTCTGCTGGTAGCTTCTGTCAATCATTTACATTTATTGTGTATACGTTGTCTATCAGACCCTTTAAAAAACAGTGAGTAGGTGGTTTGCACATCGAACTACCACCTACTCCTTCTTCAGAGAGCAACTTTCCAAATGGTCGTAGCACACAGGAAGAAAATGTCACAAATCACCTATGAAGGTAATATACATATATATGCAGGTCACTGCAATGCAGCAAACTCCACACACAATAATCAAAGGGCACGTGTGGTTTATGCATGCTTTGTGTGTGTGTGTGTGTGTGTACGTGTGTATGTGGTTTTACACTTGGCCTCTACTCCCATGATATAAAACAGTGCCAAAAGAAATTGTAGTCCTAGTAGTTTTAATATTTAGTGTTCACATACAAAAGCTACATTTCTGAATTCATTAGTCAATGGCATAGACATAAAATCCAATGTTGAAGTCAGATTTAACAAAATTCACTTCACATTTTGCCACAATAATTGGTCAGAGTCTCTGAGTTGGAAAGAACTCAGATGTCAAATACTTCAACCTTTCTCCCAATGCACAAAACCTTTCTACATCATCCCTGAGAGATTGGATCTAGAATCTGTCTGCCACTTCCAACGTCACTGACATTTCTTTAGTATTCTTCTCTAGTTCCTATTTTTCTTCCAGTCTCCCAAATAACATGTAGCCAGAGTTATCTACTTTCTCATCTCTTTTCATTCCTTTTCCCCTTCTGCCCCACTGCCCTTTCTTCTTTATCTTCCTGTCCTATAGTCGTCAAGTAGTAACTATAAATATGACTTCTAATACATAATTCTGTTCTTGATTCTCAGACCCCAGCCATAAATTTTCACCTGTTTGATAGGTCTTTTCAGTTACAATGTCTCACTAGAACCAAAAGTGAACATGACTTAGCTCTTGGGTTCCCTATTTTGGTTTGTGGCAATACCCTACTATGGGTTCAAAACCCCAGGTATATCTAACTTTTTCCTTTCCCTGACTCCCTATATCCAAATTAGTAGGGAGGAAAGAATGAACAGGGAACTGAAAGAATTTGGTCTTGGTTTTAGCCTCACCAATTAACAGCTTCAGTGAATTCACTGAACAATTCATTTAATTGCTTTTAAGTTTCAATTTATCTAACAGATGAGCTGACTGGAATAGATAATTTCCAAAGTTCTTCCCAGTTCTGTCATTCTGTTTCTACGTATGATTCCAAATCCCATCAATTCTTTTGCATCAATTTTTGCTGCATCAATCTTCCCTTCTTTATTTTTACCTTCATCCCTACTGATCCCATCCGCATTGCCTCATCTAGATTTTTATGTCTTCAATGGACTTTCCTCCTTTAGCTATTTCTTTAACTTATCTTTCCAGTACATTGTTTAAGTAATTACCAGTGTAATTTTCCTCAAACATAATTACGGTGATGACATGATTCGTTCACTCACCTGCAATGACTCGCTATGTCCTAAGATTAAAATTCAAACCCATGGTCTGACTATAAACTAAAGCTTCATCTCTCTCCATCCTCACTTACACAACATTCACCTATAATTCTAGAGGGCACTTGAACTACTTGATCTTCCCATACATATCTTTCATTTTTCTAGGCCATGCTCCTTCGTTCAATTTCTTTTCTCTGCTTCAAATTCTTTTTATTTCCATTTCTCTATTTCCACATCCTTTTCATTACTTAACTTCAAAAGAAAAGACTTCCACTAAGTCTTCTATATAAACTGGGCAAGAAAAGCTAAGTATTATCACAAACATCCAAATCTTAGTGGCTTCATGCTAACACCCACATTTCATTGGCCAGAAGTTAAATGATAGAGGGACTGAAAAATACAGTCTCTCGTGTGCCCAGAAAGAAAAGGAAAGGAAAGGAAATGAGTTTAATTATTAAACACACTAGTCTTTGAACTTTCTTTGTTCCCTCCCTCAAAAAAGCCAGAAATAAGTTCTCTCTTTTGAAAACATTCATATTAATTTATGCAAAAATTCTATAACTCCATTATACTGTAATTGTTGAGAGTCAATATTTCCAGACATTCATTCAATTTGACCATATTTTCAAATGAATTCTCTTATGCTTGAATATCATGATATTCTCATATATTTAAAAATTTCCTCCATGTGTGTTTGTACACATCCCTCTTCATCTCCAAATTTGTTATATTCTTCATCTTATTTTCTTGTTTGTATTTGTCAGGTGTTTATTTATTTTATGTTTATATTTTCCAAAGACTAAGATCTTGGATTCGGTTTTGTATTTTGCCTCTCAGTCTTTTTGGTAATTGCTCTTACCTTTGTTTTCTGTTTCTTTCTTAGGTATTAGGAGTTCTTTTTCACTTTATTTCTAACTTCTTAAGTTTTTAATTTGTCTTAATGTAAATAAAATGATTTAAGTTTAATGATTACTTCTGACTAGAGCATTGTTCCATCCACTAACTATACTACAATGGTACTTGCTACATATTTTACATTGGGTAAATGATTTAATAGTTCCAAGTTTCACTTTCTGTGAATGCAAATAGGAATAAAATATTACTTACCTTTTGGTTTGTTGTGAGAATCACATGAGCTAAGGCATGGAATGCACTTAGCAGAGTCCCTATCACATTTAAGTACTCAGTAAATGTTAGCTCTCATTGGTTTTATGATTTTTGGTGTTTTCTAGTCTATAGGGCTCATTTATGCTCCTTCTTTGAGTCAATTTGTATTAGGGAGTGAGTTTTAAAATTTTTATGTTGTTGGAGTACTTTGTGTAAACTTAAAAAAAATAATTTACAATATTTTCATTGTGTTTTGAGAGTGTATTCTGAATAATTTCTGCTTTGGCGAACTTATTTCCATTCTCTTCATGTCCTAGGCTATTGCCACTTTAAAAATAAGAACTTGTTTATTTTCTGTCTTAAAGGAGTGAATTTTAATATACATCAAATTCTCTTGGTTCTCATTTATTTTTATTCAACTACTTCGGCGTGAATTGATGTGATGTATCAAAGTCTCCTACCATAATGATGATTTAATTAAAAATTATTTATATGGGTTTTTGTCCTTTGTATTTTGATTCTTTGTTATTTGACCCATACATTTGATAATGAATATGACTGCATTCAGATTGCTTCTTTTATAAAGACACTATAATCCTCTTTGAATTGTTAATAATTTTTATTTTGAATTCTACTTTGGCTGATATGAATATTGCCACTTCTGTTGTCATTCTGTTTGCATTTTACCCATATAGCTTAGCCTATCCTTTATTTATAACCTTTCCAAGTAATCTTGTTTTAAGTTTGTCTCTTGTAAACAGCATATTGTTGAATGTTGTTTTCTACTCTAATCTGAGAGTCTTTGCCTTTTAATTGGGGAGTTCAACACATTTACATACATTGTCATAGCTGGTATGTTTGGTCTTACTTCTGTCATCTTGTTTTATAGATTCTATTTTCTGTGCCTCCTTGTCATTTTCTATGTTTCCTCTCTTGATATTTGGACCATATTTTGTTTGCTTTTGTCTTTGAAAGAGATTTAAAAGAGAGAACTTCTGTTTTAAATTCTACCAATTATGTCTTTATCTTATACACATTTAAATCAATATTACTCCAATTATGATACTGAAGAACAAAATAATACCTTTGGTCCCATCTCCAGATACTATGCTTTTACTTTTCCTATCTCCCTAGGCCAACTTATACTTTATGACATAAGCTCGTCTCTTTTCTTTTGTTTCCAATAAAACTTTTTAATGAAAAGTTGAAAAAGGGTTTATCAAATATACTTCTGGCACATCGACAATTATAACATTTTTCCTGATAAGCATTTTCTCACCTTGTGACACTGGAGGAAATTAAGAGAGGTGATGTATCAAAGCTACGTGTATTCAAGTTAAGAACTAGATTGGTGAAACCTGTCAGTAAACTCCAGCTATGCTGTCCTGACTTCCGTTCCCAGACACACAAACCCTTTCTCCACCATTGCGTCTTTAACCATGGCTTCCCCTGTTCCTTCACATCTCCCTTAAATGTCATCTCCTCAGAAAGCCCTTTTAAAACTAAACAAACAAAAGCATATCTCAACACTCCATTATTATCTTTCTTAGCTCTCTATTTTCCTTCATAGCATCTATTATAATGTTATCATATGTTAACTCATTGCTTGCTTGTTCCATATCTGTGACCTTGATTAGACTGTAAACTCCATAAGGACAAGAGCCAAGTATATTTTATTTACCACGGTATACTCTAACCCTAGAAGAGTACCTGATATTGTGGATCCTTAGGAAATGTTTGTTGAATGAATGAATGAATGAACTGAGGGTAAAGTGTGGCAGTGTAAGAGACTTTGATGTCCTTTTTAATTTTTCTCAACAAGGTCCCTGCTTAAGCTGAATAACAAACTCTTGCTCCCATCTAATACAGTACTTAAGCACCCTGAACTATGTAATCCTCATCTCCAAGAATTTCTTGGAAACTAGATAGTTCACAAAAACATTTTAGCTCTGGGTTTAAGAGCTCTCGTGCTATCTATGCCCATCAATTCCTGCCAGGCATAAACTGCATCTTTCTGTATCCATGACTGCTGTGGATCTGCCATACCCTGGAGATGTCCTCAGGGTACCAACACATTTGTGAGATACTGAGGTCTCTTCCACTGCTGTGCTGGATGTTAACATAGTAATACCAGAGTTCTCATTTTGCAGAACACTACTATGATCTTCACTGCAATGATAAGAATGTATGGGTCTTCTACTCCATGACAAGCTTTGTCATGGGCTCAGCAGCAATGTTAATGGTCCCCCCAAATACCTCAGGTCCTTTATGAAAAAAGTTTCCTATCTTTGCTTATATGATTAGCTCAGGTGTCATTCAGTGAGGTTGAGTGAGGGACAGACACCATTCTGACTTCTCCACTTATCATCTCTACTGTCTATGGACTAAATGTAGCAAAATATTGTCCTTCAGTTACAAGAAGATCAGCTACAATCAGTCATCCTCCCTTATTTACTAATTTTGCTCAGACATGAAGTTTAGGCTTAAGATAAGGTCTTTAATACATATAAAAGAGAGAAGGGTCAATTAAGTATCACAGTTCAACGTTAATGTAACTTATCCTAGGTCTTCTTTGAAAAGATTCTTTTATCCTCACCTGAGAAGCAGCTTTATTCTAAGATTTAGCTAAAAGAAAACCAAAAACTTTGTAATTTGTGACAGTGGATGAGTTTCTAATGAAGAAAGTATTAGGCAACAAACTGAAATCACCAAATTTTTAGACTACTGTCTGAAAACCAGTCTTTGGCATCTTCTGAATCTACTTTGAAACCTACAATATACCAGCTGGAGAGAGGTTTTTAATACTCACTGGTCCAGGGGCTCAGATAACTATAGCCAAACTTGGATGGTGGCAAGGAGAATAAAGGGAATAGAAGTATCTCCTGAATTTATTTCGTTCTCTGTTTTCACTCTTCCTCAGCAGGGACACTTATCTTCCCTTATACTAGAAATCTTATGGTGGAAATTTGTACTTCTATAGAAGGATTTGTGTAAAGAAAGCCCTGGCCTAATTTTACCTTCCCCCTAGGAACAAGGCAAGTTGCAGTTCTCCTACCTATGCTAAATAATCATAGATATAGCTGCCACTTACACATGGAGTAATTCTTTTATACTGGCAAAACAGTCTCCTCCAGCAAAGTGTTGTGATGTACTGTGGGATCCAGGATTTCCCTTTAGGGCATGGAGAATTTTGTAGGAATGAAGGGCAATTTTAGCATCTTTTTCTAGAAAAAAATTCCTTACCTGTTTGTTGGGCATGATGAGTAGCACCTGGAAAGTGCTTCATTTCCTTTTCTGAAGGAAGAAGCAAATGGGACGATCAGTAGAAGAGAGGTGATGAAAAAAGGACATATACGTGGCCTTCTTTGAAAGAACAGGCCCGTTGAAGGGTAAATAAGTTGTGTTATCGTAGTTACTAAACACCATCCATAATGAAGAGAATTAACAGGGAAATAATTAGGGAAATTCCCACAAAATAAGATAATGTAGACCTGGAACTGTAGAGAACATCTGGTCAAACTTTCATTTTGCAGATGAAGGAACAGAGTCCCAGAAAGGAGAACTACAAGTCGCATAATTAGTTATCAGCAGAACCAACACCAGATGAAGACTTCATGACTCCTTGTGCAGTCCTTTTCTTCCTGAAACCTGGACAAATCAAAATCACACACTAGGTATGCATGTCTCTAAGCAATTGTGATTATTATATTTTAATTGTTTACTCTTGAGTTTTTGTCTCCTCCATTAAACTGTCTGCTCCTACAGGGTAGGACTTAAAAACATTGCTTCTTGGACATAGCACAATGTCTGATACATACAGAACACAGTAAATGCTTATTATATGTGGCAATGAATGAATAAGCAATTGACAGATGAATGGATAAAGAAGATGTGGCACATATATACAATGGAATATTACCCAGCCATAAAAAGAAACGAAATTGAGTTATTTTTAGTGAGGTAGATGGACCTAGAGACTGTCATACAGAGTGAAGTAAGTCAGAAAGAGAAAAATAAATACCGTATGCTAACACATATATATGGAATCTAAAAAAAAATGGTTCTATAGAACCTAGGGGCAGGACAGGAATAAAGATGCAGACGTAGAGAATGGACTTGAGGACATGGAGAGGGGGAAGGGTAAGCTGAGACGAAGTGAGAGAGTATCACTGACATATATACACTACCAAATGTAAAATAGATAGCTAGTGGGAAGCAGCCGCATAGCACAGGGAGATCAGCTCGGTGGTGCTTTGTGACCACCTAGAGGGGTGGGGTAGGGAAGGTGGGAGGGAGATGCAAGAGGGAGGAGATATGGGGATATATGTATATGTATAGCTGATTCTCTTTGTTATACAGCAGAAACTAACACACCATTGTAAAGCAATTATACTCCAATAAAGATGTTAAAAAATAAACAAAAAATGTGGTTCTTTGCAATTGAACTGATAATCTCTTTTTTGTATGTGCAAGTTTCAAAGTTTTCTTGCAGATTTGTTCCTTTTCAAATGGAAAATAACTCTAAAGAGTAACAATAAATGCAGCCAAGTCTGCGTGTTGCATAGGTAGATTTATGTGATATTTCTTTGTGGCATTGACGTCCCAATATCTCCTCATATATTTGGGACTCACCCTCTCTGGAGCAGGAAAGGGAGCTCTGTTTGATTTATAGCTAAGCTTTCCAATATAGTCTTTAAGTATTCTCACACAATTTCTCTCTTCTCATTCTGAATGTAGTGATGGTTCATTTAGCAACCTATAAGGATAGAATCTGAGAGTCGAAGGTTCTAGGATAAACCCAAGGAAGCTCAGTTGTTAATTCTCTTAAGAAAGTTGCTAATTCTGATGCAAATCACTATCTTTTATTTCCCCCAAAGAAAAAGATTGCAACTATGGTAAAGGGTAAATATTCTTTTCCATTTGGGGCCAGATAAAATCCAAGACCTTTTTAAGGTGGCTTATGTGGCCTTTTAAGAATTGCCTAGAGTGTGTCATGGAAGGACACATCATTGTTTGGGAATGAGAGGTGCCTCATACTGGGTATGAGGTTCAGTAAGGAATACTCTGGGCTTTCAAGAGTCCTTGAAGTTTAACCTGGCTTTTTTTCTCCTTTCATTATACTTATCATTGCTTACATGAACTAGAGATGCTTTACATCATGGCACAGGTTTTTAGTTCAGTGCCTGCCCTTTCCTAACTTCTGGGTCTGTAAATAAGATATCCTTCTACAAGCTGTTTGGTTTTGTAAACTGTTGTATAATTGTTTAGGAGGACAAAAAGATTTAGTTCAGACACTGATCAGCACTATATGTGTGTGTGTGTGTGTGTGTGTGTGTGTGTGTGTGTGTGCGTGTATTTGGCTTACGTTAATATTTTGAACAGACAAGGATTCTAACTCAAGCTAAAACGGTTTTGCACTTTAGTTAGCATCTTTATCATTTTAGAAAGATGGTAAGATTTCATTTATGCAATATTAACTTCATTAGGGTTAGATAGGGAAATTTCTTTTCCTTGGGGAAATACTTTCTTTTGCCTTGTCAAAAAAAATAACTGAAGTTTTGTGGTCCTGTAAGAAGCTGACTTGAGCCCACATTTTTGCACAGTATTGTACGTAGGTAGTTAAGAATCCTATTTCAGAGTAGAAGTGAAATTCTATGCCAGATTACTTTAAAGGTAATAAAAGGTCCAGAATTTGTGGTGCCGTTAACTTTTGTCATTTGTGTTCCTCTTTAAGAAAAATGATACAAATTTAAAGATATGAAATTCCGGTGGCCCTTCCAATGCCCCTGCCCACACTTAGTGTAACATATGGCAACAGAGATTCAAATTGGAGCAAGGCAGCAGTCTTAATGAATTGGAATTAAAAATACCTTGCAAAAATATTACAAAAACAAAGTTACATCCTGCTAGAGACCCTCCCAAGGACTTGGGAGAGGCCCATGCACGGGAAGGCTCCTAAACTACTTTAGCTTAAATGGTGAAAGCACTTGGATTTCACAATCTATCCCTACCTCACAAATCCTTATTGGGGACATTTGTACAATGGAAGAAGCAAACACAAATGTAAGTTCCTTTTCTGCCATTAAGGAGCTTGAATGTTTACCAAAAATGTGAGTCCTATAAGCCCCTGGGGACCCACCCTGCTTCTTTTCTCTTTCACAGTCTACAGGCCTAAGTTTAGGTACCCAACAGCTGTTTGATGATTAAAAGGCAGAGTATAATAACAAATGTCAGAGAACTTTTGTATATACATCTTTTACATATCTATAAAATTTACAAAGTAAAATATGTCTTTATTTTCTTACTATATATATGTATGTATATATGTGTTGTATATATACATATATATGTATTAAGAATATGTTCTGTATACTTTATGTACTGTTCACTTATACTATACACTATACATACATACTAATAAGATATATAATAAGTAAGAAATAAGATCTTTTTACTATATACGTATATATCTTCTAGATACTATACATAAGTACATATCGACTATATACAGACTACGTACTTGTATATAGTAAGAAGATATACATATAGTAAGAAGATATACATATAGTAAGAAGATAAAGGCTTTTATATATTATTTTATAAACTTCATTTTATAAATTAAAAAAATTATTTACAAATATTATTAATATTTTTAAAATATGTATGTGTAAAAAATCTCCATCTTTTCTTATACATATATTTATGAAATAAGAAAATATATGTAGTAAGAAGGTAAATACTGTACAAAGTGTGACAACATTACACTGGTCTTCTCTATAGGAATTTTCCTTAGGTCACAGCTGGCCCTTGGCTTACGTGTCTATGCCTCTTTGATGCCAGCCAAGTTAGATGCCAGTTTTTCAGGTAGACAATGCCTGTTTCAGACTGTTTCATACTGATCACTAAAGAGGTAGGAATAAAAACTTTCTCCTTACTGTAAAAACCTATCTCAATCATTTGAAACTGAAGAAATGTGGAAGATAAGACTTGAGGAAATAACAATAGTAGATACACTAATTCTAATGGCTTTGACTTCTCCAAATAGATCCAAATTGTGGCCCAGGACCACTTTCTTTCCTGATGCACATCTGTTTTTAAAAATTAGACAACTCTGTTCTCCTTCAGTGCTTGTGGAACCATGATGAACTGATTTTTGCTAAGTTATCTGTGTCTGTGTATAACTGTAGAAAAGAAAACTAGTAAAATTCTGGTTACTTTTGAGCATCCAAGTTGCAGAAGAGAAAATTTATGTTCATAGGACAAGACTTTTGGACATGAGCATAAAACATATGTAAGTTAATAACAAGGAGGAAAAAATAAAACTGTTTTTCTGACCCTTGGACTATATGTTTGCTTTGCGAAGTAGACATTTTCACTCCATGTGAATCATAAAGAGAGCTTAAAGTTTCCGGTCAGTTCCACTTCAGGGCATGGAAGCCAGTGACAAAGTGCTACAAGAAGGTTGATGAGTT